>NC_081362.1:15730588-16030588 GCF_030684315.1 Stegostoma tigrinum | reverse complement strand
ATTACCACCCTGCCCACTCTGAGGGAGTGCCACACTGTTGGAGATGCCATCTTTCAGATGGAACATTAACTATCAGCCTGGCCTGCCTTCTCAGGTCACAACACTATTCAGGCAGGAGTGGGAGTTTGCCCATGACTCAGTTAACACTCCTCTCTTAACCAACAATGCTAAGTGCCCAAGAGTCCAGTCATTCACTGGGGGACTTGACTGGGCAGATGTCAAAAGGATGTTTCCTGGTGTGGGAGAATCTAGAACCGGGGGTCATAGTTTAAAAATAAAGTGCACCCTTCAAAACTGAGGATTTTTTTTATATATGTCAGAGGGGTTGAGAATTTTTGGTATTTTCTTCTTCAAAAGCCAATAGATGGAGAATTTTGAAATATTTTTAAAGCAGAGGGAGACGGATCTTTGATTGAAAAGGGGACGAAAGATTATTGGAGATGGATTTGAGGTTAAAATCATGTCAGCCAAGATTTTAATGAATGGTGGAGCAGGATTGAAGGGCTGAGTGGCCTACTGTTGTCCCTTGCTTGTAATAACTTACTGACATGGGACACAAGGCAAATTTCAGGCTCAAAAGTGAACCTTCTGATTCAGAGGTAAGCAGTAATGGACAGACTGAGCGGACTGATCTAGGCCCATGCACGGGCAGGAGAGCAGGCAGGCAAAGTGATGGGGTGGGGGTTGGGGGGCGGGGGGGGGAGGTTGGAGACTGGGTGGGCCGTGGCCCAACAAGGCCCTGAAAGTGGGTAACAAATGTTCATGAAAGGGCCTGGATTAAACTGGGCAAGACACATGGAAAACAGCTGGCACAGTGGGATTTCTCACCTCAAGGAAGTCCCGGAAGGACTAACGACACACCTAACTCACTCCCCCACCCGCCGTGGTCTTCTGAAACCACCGTGCCCCCAGCACCCCTCATATTGTTGACCCCTCGCAGCTCACACACCCTGTGTGCAGTACTCCATGATGGCCACCACTCCTGGTGGCACTGCACTGCCACCAGCCTATCGATGACCGATTAGCAGGGACCCCCCCCTCCCACCCCCAGTACTGTCTTTCAAAGGGCTCCCCTCCCTTCGTAGCTTCGGCTAGCAGCAGGGAGTGAGGGTGCAGAGGCCTAGACCCCAGGTTCGATTCACCAGCCTGATCCCACCTCATGAACTGACCTCTTGCACTGGATGGAGAAGGACAGCAGCGAGTCCCACAAATCCTTCAGACCCGCCATCTGCTCGCGGACGGCAGCAGTGCCCTCGGGAGAGGTGCTCCTGAGTACCAACTCCCCGCGGGTCAGCACCATCTTCAGCTGGATCTCCTTCTCCTGCCGCAGGGCAAGCAGAGCCTGTGGAAAGAACCGCAGTTAACGGGAACCCGGCAAGCTGTTCGATTCACCCAAGCAGAGGGCGGGGGGCATCTGCCACACCGCCGTCCCCTTGGGAAGGTGGCACCTTCCTCTCCAGCGACTGTCGCCCGTACCTCGCCAAGGCACGGCCCCAACGCTGCCAGACAGTGACTTCAAAGACTTAGAACTCGTCAGGATAAAGGAAAGGGGCTGCGACGTGCTCCCCAGGCGGGATGTTGTGCGGGAAACACGGGAGGTGATGGTGGGGGAGACGATGGGTACACTGTAGATAGCCTGCACTTGTCAGTGCGATGTGCTGCTCGTTGAATATCTAACTGCCATGGAGTCGATGTCTGCTCCGGAACATTCTTCACGGTTTGCCAAGCAATGAGTAACCCTGCCCGTGCCTATTTAGGAGTCTAATTGCATTCATTTCATTCCAGTGGTTTGGAAGAACGAAGGCAGAACAGAACAAGAATGAGGCAGCTCGACAGCACTGAGAAACAGAGGAATGTTCCTCGGATCGAGACAGTTAGAAAGCTCTTCACGAGGTCTCCCACAGTGAGTCAGTCCTTTAAAAAAATACAATGGGCTAATTTTGTCTTCAGACAGTTACTTTTGCTTCACAGAATCGTACTGTTTTTATCTCACTCACTGCTCAGTCATCTTCCATTCATACTCCTGTGTGTCTCGTGTGGCACTCAGAGGTGCCACCAAAGACTACAAATATTTGCCCTCAGAATTCTATTGTTTTATTTTCTGCATTCCTCTCAATACTGTCCTATAAAGTAAAATTATCTTCCCTGCTCATATAGAAATTAAGACTGCCTCCCACATCCACCCCAGTATTTCTCTAAATCCCTACAATTAACCCAACATTAAAAACAACATGCTTCATCATAGAATCCCTATCGTGCGGAAGTAGGCCATTCAGCCAATCAAGTCCATACTGACCCTCCCAACAGCATCCTGCCAAGGCCTGCCCCCCTCCCCACTCCTGTAATGCTGCATTTCCCATGGCTCACCCACCTAGCCTGCACATTATGGGAAATTTAGCACAGCCGATCCCCCCTAACATTCAGGGTGTGGGAGGAAACTGGAGCACCTGGAGGAAACCCACGTAGACACGGGGGGAATCTGTCCACTCCACACAGAGAATTGCCCAAGGGTGGGATCAGACCCAGGTCTCTGACACTGTGAGACATCAATGCTAACCATTAAGCCGCTATACAGCTTTATATTGTTACAAAACCTTCTGGTCCGTAAAACTATGGTGAAACTACAAGAGCATTTAAAGGAGAAGGTCATGTACACTTATCACTGGCTGCATCAAAAATAAGGGGTTTGAACACACAACTCAGGCTGACCCTCTTCAGACCAATCCTGAGGGAATGCTGTGCTGTCACAGATGCCATCTTTTCAACTGCCCTCCCATGCCAATGGAGGAGTTCCCACAGAATTATTTTGATGAGGAGCTGGGAGGTTCTCCACTACAGCCTGATCAAAACAACAGGCAATGACCGATGTCCCTGAGCAGCTCATCTCCTGGGTCATGGCTCCAGACAGGAGTTACATGTGGACGACCAGCAATGCAGGGTGAATGTACCCTGGCAAACTCACCTCAACCTTTGCCATCCGACTGTCCAGTAGGTTTTTATCAGCAGTGGGGGCACAGTAAGACTCCAGCATGTGCCTGGCATCAGTCAGCCAGTCCTGTAACTCCTTCAGACCCTGCGAGAACTGCTGATGTTCAGACACAGTTCGCTGAACTCTTAGTGCCTTCTCCTGTAAACCAGAAAAGGGGAGAACATTACAACAAGTCCTTCCCAATTCTAATCATGCATTTCATTTCTCACCAAATAAGTCAACCCCAAGTTCTCCAAAAGTCAGCAATAGTTGTCAAACCCAGGTTAGCTCCAACAACGCTACCGTTCCTTTTGAAAGTAAATATTTCCAGGCAGTATGCTTACATTCACAGCAATTCGCAGTGCAAAACAAAATCTCAACCCAAACTAAAAACTGAAAGAACTACAGATGTTGTACATCAGGAACTAAAACAGAAGTCACTGGAGAAGCTCAGCAGATCTGGCAGCATCTGTGAACAGAAAGTCAGAGTTAGTGTTTCGGGTCTGGTTCTCTCAGTTCTGAGGAAGGGTCACCGAACCCGAAACGTTAACTCTGATTTTTTTTCTTCACAGATGCTGCCAGACCTGCTGAGCTTTTCCAGCAACTTCTGTTTTTGCTCAACCCTAACTAGTTCTTCTGTCAGTAGTTTTAAATCTGGCTATCGATAGTTTCACCAATAGCGAATTTCCTTTTACTTACTTTATTAAATACAAACCCCTTAAACATTTGGAAGCACTTGTGTTTAATCTTCCCTTGGTCTTCTCAATGCCAAGGAATGACAAACCCTTCTCCGGCCTCTTCATGGAGCTAAAGCTTGTTCGAATCCCGGGTCTCACAGACTGGAAGAATGTTGCTGCAACGCAGCCTGATGCCAATGTCCAGCATTGCTAAGCTAAAGGGCTGTGTTTACCCCCCACAGTCCCATCACTCCCTCCAAATCACCACTAAATCCTAGCTCATAATGACAAGAGAAAGGGATAGGCTGGGACTGTTTTCATTGGAGAGCAGGAAGTTGAGGGGTGACTTTACAGAGGCTCATAGAATTATGAAGGGTACAGATAAGGTGAGCACCAAAGGTCATTTTCCAAGGGCGGGATAGTTCAATACACAGGGGGGCATACTTTTAAGATGAGAGGAGAAAGATTTTAAAAAGTCGTGAAGGGCAACTTTTTTACACAGAGAGTGCTTTGTGGGTGGAATGAACTTCCAGAGGAAGTGGTGGATGCAGCTACAGTTACAACGTTTAAAAGATGTTCGGACAGGTACATGATTAGGAAAGGTTTGGACGGTTAGGGCCAGGAGTTAGCACGTGGGACTAGTTTAAGTTTGGGATGATGGACAGCATGCACTGGTTGGACCAAAGGGTCTGTTTTCATGCTGTATGACTCTATGACTGTATGGTTGCTTCCCCAACCCTTTCCACTAGCCAGTCCCCACTACGACAGAAAGGGCAGCAGCAAAACAGTGTGTGCATTAGCCAACAGTTAGGTGGCACAAGTAGTCAGCTGCTAAACATTTGAAGTTACCTCTGCAGACAGCGAGGTACAAAGCAGAGCTACAAATGCCTGCAACAAGCAGTTGATTCACAAGATCAGGTGTGAGTGTCGAGAAGCAATGAGAAACAAAGAACACGGCATCCCAAAAATTGTGGTGGTCTCCCACCAGGCAAGATTCTGCCCTGGGGACCCCTGTTCATACGCCCCACCCTTAAATCAAATCACTCAAAGGGTATACTTTGAGCTGCAGGCTCTTCTCACTCTCTAAATATGGCCTGGCATTGCAATACAATGGCACCAACTGGGTGAGAATGAAAATCAGCTCCCAGGGTAAACAGGAGGCTCTGACATTCTCAGGCATCACACTAACCTCGCCCATTCACACATCTCCTTTCGTCACACATCTCCTTCTGGAATGCACCTTTGTAAAGGAAGTCTGGAGAAAGATGCAGTGGTCTTTGCTGAGGTTCATCCCAAGCAGCTCCGTGGCACAGGAATCTGTGCTCTATGGTCTGTTCCCTGGGACGCACTCCTGCACCTGGAGGGCCATCAAATCGGTAATAGACACTCTTTGGTCCATCCGAAACCTGTTGGCCTTCGAGTGGAAAGAGTTGACCTCGACCAAGTGTTGCAGACAGGCACATTCCAAGGCCCAGGACTACACGCTGAGGGATGCACTAAAGCTTGGGGCAACTGCCATAGTGGGGAAAGACCACTGTCTAAGGTCTTTCTGCCAAATTATAATGAGGCTCTGAACAGTTATCGGATCCTCTCTCAAAATCGATGTGAATAGTCTCCTATATGAGTAGGAAATGCCTATGAATTTTGCAACTGCAGGCATTTTCCAATTGTTTTTGCTTTAGGTGCAAAGACTGTACAGAATTCATAGATTTTTTTAAGGATAAAGTATATTTTTGTAATAAAAAAAACAAAAAATAAAAATTTCACACATTTACACATCAGAAACAGCCACTCAAGAACTCAGCTTCACGTGTGCTGCTAACTTGAAACAGACCATTAACGGCGAGGGGAAGCCTACAATCTGAGACATCATTTACCAATCCCAGCCTTCCACCCATGTTGCAGGAGGTGAGGGTGGGTGAGAGGAGTGCCAATGGAAGGAATGAATAAATTAATCCAACTCCACGATTCAAGATGGTGCTGGAGCAGGACAGTGGTGACACTTTGCGAGTTGTCTACAGCAGATCTTATTCTTACTCCTAAATGCTCTGTTCTTCTAAACTTCAATTCTAAACCTTTCAGAATTACTAACAATGTTCCCTTAAATCTACTTTCAGGAATAAAGATTACACGTACAAATAGATTTGAAAACAGTTTCTTCCTGCTGTCATTAGAATTCTGAACAGACCTGTCAAATTTTAAACCTAATGTTGATCTCGCTCTCAGTGCACCCTCCCTGCAGCCATAACATTGTATTCCTCGGTCTGTTCCATTATCCTAATGCACTTTGTGTGGTATGATCTGCCTGTACTGCAAGCGAAACAAAACTTTTCACTGTACCTAGATACATGTGAGAATAATAAATCAAATCAAATCAGAATCCGACGAATTCAATGATACAAGATTGAGACAATGACAGGCTGGTCACTCACTCCCCGTGAGCAGAGACAGAGTAAGATCTGAGAATTTATTGCAAAACGTTTGCTTTTAGACAGTCAACAGTTCCAACTGGTTTTGATTTTGCAAGTGGAACACATTCCCTCCTGGGCCTTACCTTGGCCAAGTTACTTAAGGCTAAATACCAAGCGGACAGCTGAGAGACTCTGTGCATAAAGCTCTTGTTGGAAGCTTGGTCTTCCCATAGGTGCTGAGCTTTCTCTTTCAGCTTGTTTAGCTGGGGTTCACGGCAGGCTATATCCTCTAGGACAGACTGCAAGGCAGAAGCGGGTTTGCAAAAAACACAACAGGTGTTACCGTGCGTATCATACATGGCTGGGGGGAGGGACGGGGTGCAGCGCAGGAGAAGCATGTTAATAAACGCAACTCATCGTCAGGAAATGAAAGCGAAACACAACAACACCTTTGTCGAAAAGGCAGACACACAATCAAGGGCTAACACGAAGGCAAGCATGTTACTGGGTGAGCCCCTGCTTCGACAGATTAGGCCGTGAGGGTGGTGTGGGGGGGGTGGACATGCATTGCGGCGCTAGAGCGAGCCTACGGGGTATGGATTGTGTGGGCAGCTGCGATGGAAAGTGCCATGCACGGTGCCAATCTGAGCCTGGAGTTCACCAGTGGTGTCGGGGGCGAGGAATAGGGGGCGAGATGGGCTGGAGGAGGGTGGGGAGGTGGGACTACCTGGAGCCTGAACTGCTCGTTCTTCTTGGCCAGCAGGTCGGGCAGCTGGTTGCTGCTCCCTTGTACTGCCGCTTCCGTGGCAACCAGCCATTCCTGTACAGGCCCAACACCAGCTTCGAAATCCTTCATCTGAGACTGCAGGTTCTGAGGAAGGGAAGGCAGGGGTAGGAAAAGTCAAAACAACAGAAAAGTGAACCAGGTCGTCGTCATCCTGAAAAACCCGAGAACTAAAACTCACGGCAACCGTTTTTTGATGGACACCAGAATTTCAACCCGCCCTCTTCCCCCAGCAACTCTCCTGGGAGTGAAGGAACAGCCAATCAAGCGCATTGTTGGTGGGGGGGGGTGGTATAAAGGTTTCAGAACGGGTGGCAGGGATACCATATTCCTTGCCATCCCAATTTCACCGGTAATTTTCCGGCAGCATAGGCGGTGACCTGCCCACACCAGAAGTTTTTATTTTGTTTAACCTTTTTTTTCTCTTTTTAACCCTATTTGGTTTACTCTAACCAACCTGTTCAGAGATGTAATTACACACCACTGGAGCGGGTGGGACTTGAATCTGGGCCTCCCAGTCCAGGCATAGGGACATTGCCACTGCACCACATGAGGGCCCCTTAAAGGCCATGGGACCCATTGGGGAGGGGGAGGGATCTAGGGAGCCCCACTACTCACCTCAACGATGCAGAGTAAAACTACGGACATGACTGGCACTTTATCCTGGCCTATTCACTAAGCGGTAGGATACAATCACTGCACCACGCGCACAGTGAGATCCCACATGGAACATCTCCACACCGAATGGTCACTGCGCTGCACTGATGAACTCTCCGCCTGTGTTCCCGTGACTCATGGGGGCCAGGCCATGGGTCACCCGTTCCCCAAGACCACCTCGGGAGAACGGATCAAGTCTGCACTCGGGCGGCCCAGCATCTGCCAGGATGTTGACGGTCACCATGGCGCCCACTCAATCTGCACTCACCATGGCAAGGTTTCTGACTGTCTCCTTGCCTCATCGGAGGGCGCAGAATTAGGAGGGTGTGGCTTCTCCCGTTCTGGGACGCTTTCCCGCCAACAGAACGTCACGCTCCATTAGCCTTCCAATCACTGCAGACGTTCCCCCCCACCGACTTCCCTTCCAGCTCTTGCCTGGGTCTCCATGAGACTACTTTGTGTTTTGCAGCCCAACCCCCGGCGATGCTCCTATTCCAAGGACATGACCCCAGCAGTGACCACCGCTCTGGGCCATCTGATTGGCCGGCTGCTCTTGGGAGACTGGATATCCTCTCACATGGGGGCGCCACGCTTGACCGCCGTCAGTTAACTACCCGGCAACCATCAACTCCAGTCATCGTGGCCCAGGCAGGCCGAGCCATGATTCACCTGATGTTTGAGACAGTGGGCAGGACCAACTGCGTCTCTTGTAAAACTAAGTCCCTTTAAGTTGAAGAAGGCATCAGCTTCAACAAGTGACACCTGAGATGAAGGCCCAAGCGTGCTCATAGCATCAGGATTGGCTCAGCTCACCTGCATGAACACTTCACACCTGGATAGGAGGCTGACAGAAGGGCAGGAAGTTGGAGTTCAGGGTTATCTGACATGCCGGGA
Source organism: Stegostoma tigrinum (assembly GCF_030684315.1). Lineage (NCBI taxonomy): Eukaryota > Metazoa > Chordata > Chondrichthyes > Orectolobiformes > Stegostomatidae > Stegostoma > Stegostoma tigrinum. Next base: position 16,022,197 of record NC_081362.1, on the reverse strand, counting down.
TCTCACTGAGTGGCAGTGCAGACTCGACTGGGGGGGGGGTGCTGAATGGTTTAATTTGCTCCATCAGTGGTTCCTGTTTCGCAGGACTGTCAGGTACTGAGGAGGCCCTTCAGCCCACAGCGCTTGCACCAGCCCTATTGCCCAATGACAATCTCCAGCCTCTTCCACACATCCCTGCACACCATTACGATCTGCAAAAACACACTCAAGGTCCTGTCAAAGGCCTGAGCTCAATTTGTCCCCAGATGGCACATTTTCTAATTGTTGGAGGTTTCGAGGATTCTGATGTCAGTGCACTCAAATACACGGCCGCCACTGCCTCCCCATTGTGCGACACTGTGCCCATGATCACATTTATTAAACCCAAAGGGACAAGGAGTAAGTCTGAACTGTTAACATATAGAAGGTGGCCATTCATCCCTTCTATCTGTGCTGACCATCTGAGAGGAGTTCTCCAATGAGACATATTCTCAGATCGAAAGTTTATTCCTATTCCCCTTATTTTGCTGGGTGTTTGATGAACTGACCTGTAAGGCAGCTTCCTTTTGGTGTAGGTTGGTGAGCAGGTTCTTCCAGTCCTCCTTGGCAGTGGATACTTTGGCCTGGATGGCTTCAGCCTTCTCCTTGCTGAGGATCCTGCTCAGCAGCTCGCCTTTGGAAATGAGAGTGTTGAGTTTGCTCTGGCAGGCCTCGCTCTCCGACAGGAAATCCTAAAAGCAGCAACAAAATGGCCGTCAGTAGGAGAGGAAAAGGAAGTTGCACTGAGGTGCCACCTCACGGACTCCCAAAAACCAGTGAAAAATGGCCACCACAGAAGCGAAGGAGCCAATGTGTGCACAGCAAGATCCCACAAATAGCAATGACCGCACACTTAAACACCGCAAGAGTTTATCTTTACACAGCACGTCCTCACACTCTCCTCCCACTGCTCATGCAAAACAAGGCACCTCTGTCACAACTGAAAGCTTATCAGGTACAATGGGAAGCCATCACAGACAGTGATCCAGGTGTAAGCAAACAGTGTACATTTTGTTTCCGAATTTTACTGTCAGCACAGTTTAATGCACAAATCGACAACCAACTAAACTCTTTCATCTTACTGCTTGAGGGATAGATATTGACCAGTGCACAAGGAAAACCCTCTTCAGTACAGTCATTGGATACTAGAGCGCTTCTGAAGATTACAATGCTTGCTTGGCGATGAAAGAACTTTCGGGCAGCTTGATGTTGCAAAAGGCACTATATAAATGCACATATTCCTTTCATATCCATGTCTTCAGGCAAACAGGACCTCAGTTCACCATTTCATCTGATAAAATGGCGCCATCAACTATACTGCACTACCGAAGCCCTGCACTGGCATGTTGACCTAGAAGGGGTGCTCAGAGGTCTGGAGTGGAATCAAACTTGAACCCCAGTTCCTGCTGACTCAGGAGAAGAGTCCTACCAACTGAGGCTGGCAGTTACAGGTCACCGATACAATATCAATCCAACTACAAAGCCGTGGATCTTACATTCCCAAAGAACTTAGCCCTCACACGCCTGGAATGAACTGGCAGGTCTGTGCTCAGCCTGTAACAGTCAGCTTCATATCCCAAAAGGCCCAGATACACCTCCTCGTATTGGAGCTAGGAGGCCCCATAACATGAGCGCGGAAATATTCGTTAGTTATACAACTGAACTGGAGCCCAAAAGGGATGAGGGTCCAAATGTCAACTTGTAAACAGAATCTTAACTGGAGGGGATTCGCCATGTGGGCTGGCAATGGGTGAAGCACCCACTGAAGTTGTTGCAAAAGCACAAATTAATCACCAATACACCTTAGGGCAGGAAGCCTGTCATCAGGGCAGCACTGCGGCTCAGTGTTTAGCACAGCTGCCTCACAGCACCAGGAACCCCAGTTCAATTCTACCCATGGGTGCCTGCCTGTTAGGAGTTTGCACATTCTCCCTGTGTCTGGGTTTGCTCCAGTTTCCTCCCACGGTTCAAAGGTGTGCAGGTTAGGGTGGATTGGCCATGCTACATTAGTCATGGGGAAAACACTGGGTTACAGGGATAGGGTAGGGGGATGTGCTTCAGAGGATCATTGTGAACTGAACGGCCTGCTTCCACACTGTAGGGGTTCTGCCGGCCTTACCTGGTCTGGCTTTCACTGACTCCCACTAGACGTGATTGTTTTCATTATTGCTTTGTACAATGACCCAGCACGCATTCAGCTGCAACACAAGCATTTCCAGGAGAAATCTTAGACCTCCCTTCTCAGGGCAGTAACTGTTAGGAACACACATATTCTGTTACTGCTATCTGTTACACCAATTCCCACTGAGTTTGTATCCTTCAGTTCTCATTAATTCAACCAATTCTCCCTCTGTAGAAATGTGAAACCAGTGAACTCTCGACATTAAACACATGGATTCACAACTCCCTTCCCATTTATGATTCACTGCCAAGTGGTAAATTGTATGAATCTCCTGTCCTCTGCACTGTGACTGAATCACTACCTCACTAAAAATAGGACAACATCAGCACATAAACGACAAAACGTCAACAATAAAGAGATTCTTCTGTAACTGCTGGGCAAGTATACGGTAAACAAATTAAAACTGCTCAACCTCATCATAAAACCTGACTCAGCAGTATCTTCAGTTAGAACTTAGGTACCTGTCTGTAATTTCTTCCAAACAAATATCAATACGATCCTAAAGCCCTCAATGTAAAAACCTATATAAACACCAAACAAGCCACATACTCAATTCAAATACAAACATCACCTTCAATACCAATAGAAACTACCGGAAGTTAACTTTCATCCCAGATAGCTGAGAAGTCAAGAAACCAAGAAGTGCAAAGTGCAAAGGAAGTTCCTGAGCTCTTCCATTCCCTTTCAACCAATTTGCAATTTTCGACATTTTCCTTTATCTTCGTGTTTTATGGCAGTGACTATTCTGGTCATCCCTGCGCTCTGTGAACTCCTTACCTGCAGTTTTTGAATGATTGCAGTTGCTTCATCAATATTTTGAGGTGTATCGAAGCAGGTGGTGATTTTGGTGTTGATCATCCACTGCTGAAACTCCCTGAAGGTCACGCGGAATCGCTGCTCCAATGCCTTTTCCTTATTCTGACTATACTTTGCAGTCTGCAAACAAAGGCTGTGGTGAGCAGAAACAAGGAGACACCAAGTTATATGTTGGCTTGGGCGTAAGAAATGTTGTAGCCTGTCTTCTCCCTTTACAGATAAAATCAAACATTTTTGTACATTTTCAAAATGTCCTGCTTCTACCACCTAGTTACAACCTGGGTTTCTGATATTCCTGCTCAAGTAGCATTTCGGACTCCCTTAGATCAACAGTATAACTGGAAATACTGAGGTTACTCTGTCACCCAGACAAGACTGGAGACGTAAAGAGACAGCACCATTCTTGGTTCAATGTAGGTTAGTCCACAACATGATAGTTTTCGCACTTCTCATCATAAACAACCATTAGAGTGGCTTCAGGACAGCTTCCATCACAATCGATTGAACAGAAATCAACAGGTTCCATTACATCAAATTACGGAGAATTTTATAGATGAGAAACAGGGCATTCAGCCTACATGAGTACTTATGCTTCCTGAATCTCTTCCCACTTACCTTATCCAGCTCAATCACTGCATCCTTCTATTTCTTTACCCCCACATAGCTTATGAGTCGTAGAGATATACAGCACAGAAACAGCCCCTCGGTCCTTGCCAGATATCCTAAGTTAGTCTAGTCCCACTTGCAAGCATTCCCTTCCTATTCCTGTACCCATCCAGATGCCTCTTAAATGTTGTAACCGTACCAGCCTCCACCACTTCCTCTGGCAGCCCATTCCATATACACACCACACTATGTGTGTTATAAAGTTGCCCCTCAGGTCCCTTTTAAATCTTTCCCCTCTCACCTTAAAACTAAGCCCTCTAGTTAAAGACTCCCATACCTTGGGGAATAAAGCCCCTGGCTATTTACACTATCCATGCCCTTCATGATTTTATAAACCTCTATAAGGTCACCCCTCAGCCTCCGATGCTCTAGGGAAAACAGCCCCATCCTATTCAGCCTCTCCTCATAACTCAAATCGTCCAACCCCAGCAACATCTTTGTGAATCTTTTCTGTGCCTTTTCAATTTTGACAATATCCTTCCCATAGCAGGGAGACCAGAACTGAACACAGTATTCCAAAAGGGGCCCTTAAATGTACACTGTGGCAGAAGCTATCTGATTTATATACATACGTGAGTGTTTGTATGAGATTTAAGAGTTCAGATTTCAAAATAGTGGCATATGGGCAATGATCATTTTTGTGAATGGTTTAAAAAAAAATCTGTCCTTTGGGAATGCTGACCTAATCCAGTATGTGTCAGACAGTAGAGATCCCAGGTGTTAATGAACAATCGCTAATGTTGCAATGCAAACGTTGAGGTCTATTCACTTTTTTTTGGTTTAGGAGAATCAGTGATTGATTTTAGCTTAGGAAACTCAAGAGGCTTGTAGTTTTTGAGCAGTTTTAGAGGAAACGTGACTGGATCCAGAAGCACAATAAAGTTTCTGATTTAGAAATGAAAATAGAACAGTTCAGGGAAAACGTGGCCTGAATCAAAAGCTGACGTATGAAATTTACTGAGCAGGAAGGACTGGTTAGAAAGCTGCAAGTTATTAACAGCTAAGCAAGTCTGAGCTCTCAGTTTGTGTTCGCTTAAGAGTGCACAGTTCACAGGAGTGAACTGGGAAGAATGAGCTGGGTCAAACTTAAAGATTTGAGGTAGGGAAAGAACTTTCTCTGGATGTGAAACTATAAAGCGATGGTGTTGGGGAATAGATGACTCGATGTTTTGGTATGTATTTTGAGAGCTTTCAAATCGTGTTCTATATTTAGATAGCCTGGCTTGACTTAACTTGCTTTTTTCCCTTTTGCATGATAAACTTCTTTTTTATTGTTAAATAAAATCTGCTGCCTTGCGTGCTTCAGTGACCACCACATTAAAATATGAAAAAGTTAGGGTCTATCAAGCCAGGTTTCAGGCTTGTCCCGGTGGTAACATCAGTTGGATTCATAAATATCCATACACTCCTTGTGGCTGTGAGTTTTGCATTCTGACTGCTCCTGGAGTAAAGAACAGGAAAGAGGCCGTTCTTTTAACTAGCCATCTAAGCTGTGAGTGGCACGGTGACTGATTGGTGAGCACTGCTGCCTCAGAGTACCAAGGGCCCAGGCTCAATTTGACTCTCCAGCGCCTGTCTGTGTGGAGGTTACACATTCTCCCTGGGTTGGTGTGGGTTCCTGCCAGGTGCTCTGGTTTCCTCCGACAGTCCAAAGATGTGCAGGTTAAGGGGGATTGGCCATGGGAAATGTGGGGACAGGGCGAGGTCTGAGTCTTGGTGGGATGCTCTTTGGAGAGTCGGTGCAGACTTGATGGGCCGAATGGTCTGCTTCTAAACACTGATGGTGAAAGTTACTCCCCTTGGCCTTTGTGCTGTCCTCAGCATCCAGCAACAGTGGCCTGTCATTCGAGGTCCGGCAACCGGACCCGAAACGCGAACTCTGTCTCCTCCTCCACAGATGCTGCCAGACCTGCTGAGCTTTTCCAGCAGCTTTGTTTTTGTTTCTGACTTACAGCATCCGCAGTTCTTTTGGTTTCACCAGTGCTGGACTCCAGCTTCCATAACTCTTGTTAGATTGAAGATTGAAGCAGGCTGCCTGAATTAAAAACCCAAGGAATTGAGTCACCAATTTAAACCAAGTCATAGTCGCCTGCCACGTGAGGAACCAAAACTGGGCAGAAAGGTGACACCTCCATTCTATGCTTTATAACATACTAAGGTCTGGCTGATGGAGTTTAAGGCTTCCTTCAAAAGAGAATCTACAGCACTGTCTCAGTTCTGTACCAGTGTCACAGTTTGGATGGAAACCGAAATGCCTAGAGTACAATCTGAACACACCATCCATCAGCTCAGAGGTGAGGGTAATATTCAACAGGGAGAGATGATGGCAGAGCGATCCTGTCAATGGACTAGTCAGCCAAAAGGCCAGGTTTTCGCTTTAGGCACATGGGCTCAAATCCCATGACCACAGCAACTGGGGGGATTTAAATTTAATTAATAAAGTTAAACTATGAAACTCTTATTGCTTGTCAATTGATTCCTAACTATCCCTCCTGGAAAGAAATCATAGAATCCCTGCAGTGTAGAAGCAGGCCATTCAGCCCACCAAGTCCACACTGACTCTCTGAAGAGCATCCCACCTTCCCCCCCAACCTTATCCCTGTAAGCCTGCGCTTCCCATGACCAATCCACCTAATCTGCACATCTTTGGACTGCAGGAGGAAACCCACACAGCCGCGGGGAGGATGTGCAAGCTCCACACAGGCGGTTGCCGGAGGTTGGAATCGAACCCGGGTCCCTGGCGCTCTGATGCAACAGTGATAACGACCCTGCAATTTTCACCTGAGCAGACCCGCATAAGACACAAAAAACAGAAGTTGCTGGGAAAGTTCAGCAGGTCTGGTAGCATCTGTGAATAAAAAGATCAGAGATAACATTTCGGGTCCAGTGACCCTTCCTCCGAACGTAAGGCCCTGACTCACAGCAATATAATTAACTGCCCTCTGAAATGGCCCAGAGAGGCACCTCATTCATGGGCAATTAGAGACTGGCAACAATTACTGTCTTTTCCAGTGATACCCATATTCCACAGAAGAATAAATTAAAGCAGAGACCTTCATTAGGACACAAATTGGCTTCAATATAAGCAGAGACTTACCTGTTGTATTCTTTGATCAGAGTAGAAACTTTATCTGAATGTGAGCTCAAATCCTTAGAAAATCTGCAGAGGTCGTTGAGTTGAGCTTTCAGTGACTCACTCATGCTTTCTGCTTCTTTCAGAGCTTCCTCTGTCTCCTGCAGCAGAAATGACTTACTTAGTCACTGAGTGGACAGCACAGATTACAACAACATTCATCCTTCAGGAAACAAAACTGTGGAAAATTGTACATCAGCATCTGGCCAGCAATAGTGTGAAGGAGTGACAGTGGTCGGAATTTTATTCTGATGGCTGTGACCCTGAAGATCGGCCCAAATGTTACGAGGAGACCTCCTCTCATTGGTTGCTGGGGGTGTTGCCATCACAAGAAAATATGGCCGCTGCCTCCAGTAGTTGGGAGCCAATCAGAAGGCCAGTACCTCAGCGGCATCACTGAGAGTGGCGGCCATTACCAGGACTTTGAGAGGGGGTCACTCTACGAACATAAGAACATAAGAAATAGCAGCAGGAGTGGGCCATCTGGCCCATCAAACCTGCTCCACCGTTCAACCAGATCATGGCTGATCCCTTTGTAGGCTTACCCACCAACTCACCACAACCCTAAATTCCTCTACTGTTCAAAAATCTACCTGCCTTTCCCTTAAAACATTCAATGAGGAAGCCTCAACTACTTCACTGGGCTGGGAAGTCCACAGATCCATAACCCTTTGGGTGAAGAAGTTTCTCCTCAGCTCAGTCCTAAATCTGCTCCCCCTTATTTTGAGGCCATGCCTCCTTGTTCCTGTTCCAGTCATCAGTGGAAACAGCCTTCCTGCTTCTACCTTATCTATTCCCTTCGTAATTTTACATGTTTCTATAAGATACCCCCTCATTCTTCTCAATTCAAATGAGTACAGTCCCAGTCTCTCCTCATACGCCAATCCTCTCAACTCTGGAATCAGCCCAGCGATCTTCCCCTGCACCCCGTCCAGTGCCAGTACATCCCTTCTCAAGTAAGGAGACCAGAACTGGTGCTTGTGAGGACAATATGTGTGGGGGGCTCGGTGTGTGTGAGGGAGGGACAGTGTTTGTGAGGCGGCTACAGTGCGTAGCGGTGGACAGCATTTGTTGCAGGAATTTGTGTGTGGCGTGGTGGATAGTGTGTGTCTAAGAGCAACAGTGTAAGTAACAGGAATAACGTGTCGCAGGACATGTGCTATCTAAGCTGGCTGTCACTGCTGGTGTTGACACTTAAAACTGTCAAATGCTTACACTAGAAAGCGGTATATTCTGTACAAAATTAATTGCGAGATAGAGTCTGCTTGAGTCTCACAGTGTAACGGAACATTTTCCTTCAGTTGTGAGTCACTCGATTAGTCATCGATTTAATGACTCCCCAGTAATCTCCGATATCCAGAAAACAGCCAAGTTTCAGCTTTCAAAGTTGGAATTTCTGTCACTGAGTCTACACTGCTTGAGCCTTTAGGTGCTGATGTGATTGGCATACAATTACCAGTGAGGAAAGAGTTATGTTTGTGCCCTGTTAACAATATTAGAGCCCGTGACAAGCTGATTTTAATTTGCTTTGCTCACAGACTCCCTGGTCCCCTACAGAGAGCACACAGGGCCCCAGACAAACCTTTGCTTTCTGCCAGCATTCCACAACCTCTTCATCTGTTGTTTTGTCCTGCAGCTGGGACAGGCTGTGCGAGCAGGCGGCGAGAGTGGCCTTGAACTCCTGCAGGTCCTTGTCCAGCTGTGTGATCTGTGCCTCAAACTCCTGCTCGGAGCTAGTGGTCTGGCTGAGCATGGTCTCCAGGCCGCTCTGCGCTTGCAGGGTGCTCCCTTCCCACTGTTGCCAGTCCGCCCGCAGGGCATCCAACTCCCTGGCTAGTGCCTCCTGTCCGTTTGCTGCCGTCTGCTCCCCGACCTCCGCGGCCAGAGCCTCCACTCTGTTCAGACGCTCCTTGCCATTCCGTCTGGAAACGATCAGCTCCTGAGAATGGAAGGCATTCACCGTTACCAGCCCTGTCATAACTGTTTGTGTAAGCCCTCCTGAAAGTTCATAGTTGAGCAAACACTGCGCAATATCCTGCAGAAGATATTAACCCTCGCACTGCCCAGGGCCAGGGGTGGGGTGGGGTAAGGTTGCTCACAGACACAATCACGTTTGACACTTCCCTGCGGAAACCAATTGCATTTACATAACGCCCGGAACAAAGTAAACCATCCCCAAACAGCAACAGGCAGAGCTGACACAGAGGCACATGAGGGAGTCTGTTAAAAATACCTAATGCATAGCCAGAGGCAAAATAAAATTTCAGATCGTAACCAGGCTAAATTGAACAGTTGATCACATTCCTCATGAAGTTTACTAAATACAGTCATGCCAACCCTGTGGTGAAAGCTGTTGGAGGTAATTTAGGACAATTTCAACCCCTCGAATGTAAACCTTTGCAAAGTGCAGTGATATGGCACCCATCGGTAACACTCTAGCTTTAGAAGTCGTGCAGTCTTAGGTCCAAGTGCCCACATTGGGGATGGCGCACAGGCATCAGGGCTGACACCCCAAATCAGTGCTGAGGAAGTGATGCCCTGTCAGAGGTGCTGTCTCTCAATGGGAATTTGAACCAGTCTGCCCGCTTGGGTACATATAAAGGATCCCGTGACCCTGTTTCGGAAGTCGAGCAAGGGTGTCTCTGGTGTCCTTGTCAACATTAAACTTTCAAACAGCAAATTATCTGGTGGATTACAGTCGCGTTGCTGACTCAGCGAGCTTGCTCTGCACAAATTGGCTGCCTCATTTCCTACTTTACAATAGTGAACGCATGTACCCCACTGGCGGAAAAGTGGTGTGAGTTGTCCAGTGGCTAAGAAAGGTGCTATATAAATGCTAGTCTTTCTTTATGCTTCACCGTCAGGGCCTATACTTGGCACTGCATTTTTTAAGGAATATCACAGACTTAGAGAGGGTATAGTGGAGGTTTACTAGGAATGAAGGATTTCAATTATGTATGTGGACTACAGGAACTGGGATTACCCTATTAAGGGCAAAGTGAAAGGGAAGCAATGGCCTGGCAGTATTATCGTGTTATTCCAGTGATCCAAGTAATGTTCCAGGGACTCAGGTTCGAATCCTGCTGTGGCAGATGGTGGAATCTGAATCCAATAAAAATCTGGAATTAAGAGTCTAATGATGACCATGAATCCATTGCCAAGTGTTAGAGAAACCCATCCGAGAGCCATGTTTCCCGAGATTGGGAATCCCATGCAGCGTTACATTAACTGCACTGCAGGGACCTGTTTGTAATACGTTAATGAGGCTCAGTGACTCGGTGGTTAGCACTGCAGCCTCACAGCACCAGGGACCCGGGTTCGATTCCAGCCTCACGCGACTATCTGTGCGGAGTTTGCATATTCTCCCCGTGTCTGCGTGGGTTTCCTCCGGGTGCTCCGGTTTCTTCCCACAGTCCAAAGATGTGCAGGGTAGGTGGATTGGGCAATGTAAAAATTGAGGAATACAAGGATAGGATGGGTCTAAGTGAGATGATCTTTGGAGGGGCAATGTAGACCTTATAGGCCAAATGACCTGCTCCCACACTGCAGCAATTCCATGATTCTAAGTGCAAGGACATACCAAATGCAGTAGTTTTTGAAGCGTAGTTACTGTTGTAACAGTGGTAAAGTGGCAGGCAATATATGCACAGGAAGATTCCATGCAAGAACAACCAGATCATCTGTTTCAGGATTCGAGGGATAAATAGCATCAGCAAACTGGGGAAAGCTGCCCTGCTTCTCTCTGAAATACTATCAGGGGACGTTCTATGTCCAGTAAGAGGGTACACGGGTCTATGGTATAACGTCTCATCCAAAAGATGGCACCATACACAATTCTTTCAGTACTGCACTGTACAGCCAAGGTTTCCTGGTTTCTGGAGTGGAGCTTGAACCCAGGATCTACTGGCTCAGAAGGAAGAGGAAACCTCAGAAGACGCTGTACTAATGAATCTATCCTGCAGTTACAGTCAAGAGTTTTACAGCACAGGAACAGACCCTTCGGTCCAACTTGACCATGCCAACCAGATATCCTAAATAAATCTAGTCCCATTTGTCAGCATTTGGCCCGTATCCCTCTAAACCCTTCCTATTCATGTACCCATCCAGATGCCTTTTAAATGCTGTAATTGTACCAGCCTCCACCACTTCCTCTGGCAGCTCATCCCATCCCGCACCACCCTGTGTGTGAAAAAGCTACCCCTTAGGTCCCTTTTAAATCTTTCCCCTCTCACCTTAAACCTATGCCATCTAGTTTTGGACCCCCCACTCCTGGGGAAAAGACCTTGGCTATTCACCCTATCCATGCCCCTCATGATTTTATAAACCTCTATAAGGTCATCCCTCAGCCTCTGATGCTCAAGGGAAAATAGCCCCAGCCTATTCAGCCTGTCTCTGTAGCTCAAACCCTCCAACCCTTGCCAATCTTTGCTGAACCCTTCTGAGTTTCAAAACATCTTTCCTCAGTATTTCTAAAGTGGCTGAACCAATGTCCTGTACAGCCGCAACATAACCCTCCCAACTCCACTACGCAATGCACTGACCACTAAAGACAAGCATGTCAAACATCTTCTTGACCACCTTGTGTACCTGGGACTCTACTTTCAAGGAACTACGAACCTGCACCCCAAGGTCTCTTTGTTCAGCAACACTCCCCTGGACCTTACCATCAAGAGTATAAGTCCTGCCCTGATTTGCTTTTCCCAAAATGCAGCATCTCACATTTATCTACTTGTCAGAATCCTGCTGTCTAATTTCTGTAGAACAGAGGCCAGGTAAATATTCCCACCGTGACTTTCTTCAGTTTTCTCTGCAGAGCTGTCGAGTCTCCTGATAAATCTGACCATCGGTGAAGTTCCTCCTTTGCCGAGGTCAGCCAGTTAGTTAGTTCTTGCACAGCGACGTTATACTGCTGATGGTCCTGCACGTGTTCCTCCAGCTTCTTCACCTTTCCCTGCAATCAAAAGCAAATTCAGCTATACATGCTACCATGTCGAACACTGAAATTACTGTGTCTGCAACATGTGTTTTACGCTCTGTTTGACATTCCCTAACAAATCGCTCCACCACCTGCAAACCTGCTGACCTGCCCAAGCCATTTGTGTTTTTATTTGATTCAGGTAAGTCGCCTGGTTTCAGGAAATTCACTTTGGAGACTGAAGTATTATCTGCAGATAAAGTCAATTGTTACTGAGTAGTTACATATTTTAAGAGTAGCTAGGGCAGTTTCTACATTCTCTGATTTACTGATGAGAGGGGCAATACTAAGTTGAATTTTGTTGTATGCTTAATGTTCATCTAAGCTGCAGACGATGTTCTTTTCTCTGCAAAGGTCTGTATCAAGTAGTCAAGTTTGTCATTGTTTGAAATTAGGTAAACCAAGCGCATTGAACAGACGTGTCCCTCAGCAAATGCCAATTTGAAGTACTGTAATGATTTGTTCGGTTTATTTAAGTTCCTACTGCTCTCTGCCCACATTCCCTCTTTGCACAGAGACTCTCGAGATGTGGTGATCTTACTCACAAAATGCCTGCAGCATGCTATGTAGCAGAAAAATGTGTATGTGTAAATAGAGGAGATATTAGAATGGTAGGGAAGGTTCAGAGGAATATCACAAACACAGGAAAGTGGGACTAGTTCAGTTTAAGAATGGACGGGTTGGGCCGAAGGGCCTGCTTCTGTGCTGCATGACTCTATGACTAAGACTATGACTCTGCGGGAACTCATGACCTCTATTAAGCTGTGATTCTAAGGTCCCATTTCACGCGTCAACCCCTTCCCTTGGCAGAAGCCCAAAGTCAGCACCGCTTCTGTGCCTCGAAACTCACCAAAGACAGACTACACACCCCTACAGCAGTGACAGGGACAGCTACTGCCTCATACTCCCCCTCACTGGGTCAAATGTATCAATATAACTACATCGGCATAACCGTGACCTACATAATAACAGGGGGCATAGCTCCACAGAGGCCGGTATCCTATCACCAGGCCACCCGATATGAAGAGCCCTTGACACTGATCCGGCTCCCTCACACCCAGCTCTTAGAGTGAACAGAACCTCTGACACTCCAGCTCTTATCTGTCAGCCAGGGCTCCCTGACTGGCCCAGATTAACAGCCCCAATCAGGGAACTCATACCGTCACTACAGGAAGGACTTCTCTTTTATTCATTCATTTTTATTTATTTGTTGCCCCATCACTAATTACCCAGAGGGCAGTTAAGAGTCAACCACATTGCTGTAGGTGTGGAGTCACATGTAGCCCAAACCAGGTAAGGATGGTAGATTCCTTTCCTAACGGACATGAGTGAACCAGATGGATTTACAGTCATCATTAGACTCGTAATTCCAGGTATTTGTTGAATTCAAATTCCACCATCTGCCATGGTGGGATTCGAACCTGGGTGCCCAGAACATTATCTGGGTGTCTGGATTAACAGTACACTGATAATACCACTAGGCCACCACCTCTTCCATTAGTTGTGAGTAAGGATGGTGGTAGTGGGTCGCGGGGAGGTAAGTGGAATGTGGAGCTATGTGTGTGACACCTGAAAGTCCGTATTCCTCAGTCACATTGTTTCACCTCAGCAGCTTCCCCCACCTGATGGACCAGGTCTCCCAGTGAGGACTCCACCTCAGCCAGAATGAATCCACAACCTCACAGTGTCCAGTCTCTGACTACAGGGGGTCTTTCTCTGGGCTTTGGTGAATAGATGGGGCACAGGAGGTGTTTTTTTTTATCGGGTTGAAATAAAACGCTCCAGCTTCTCCCGGCCTTGCAGGTGCTGTGCTGAATCAAGCACAGTATTGATGCAATAATTAGAGTGTTTGTGGTTCAGGAGATCAGGGTGTAGATTCAGTTTGGGTAGAGTTGAAGAACAATAAAGGAAAGAAATCACAAGCAGGAGTCCTGAACAGTGGCCGCAACGTGGACCATGGCAGGCAAGAGAAAATATTGGATGCTCTAGATAAAATGGTTGGCAGTAATCATGGATGATTTTAATCTATGAAGTAACACAAAAACAGAAGTTCACGTAATAATTTCAAAATAGTATCTGGGAAAAGCGCATTTTGGAACTGACAAGGGAGCAGACAATAACAGGTTTGGAATTATGTCATGTGACAGGATGATTGCTGACCTCAGAGTTAAGGCATCGCTAGCTCGCAGTGATGACAACCTGATTGAATTTTACATCCCATGTAAAAAGGGGAAGTGTGAGTCAAAGACTATTACCTTAAACATGAAAACAGGCGACTGTGCGGACATTAAAGCTGAGCCAGTGAACTGGAATACTAAGCCAGGGGATAATCAACAGAGATGCAGCAACCAGACATTGAGTCATTGAGACATATAGCAGGGAGACAGACACTTTGATCCAACTCGTCCAAGCCGATATCCTAAATTAATCTCGTCCCATACGCCAGCGTTAAGCCCACATCCCCTAAACCCTTCCTACCCATATACCCATCCAGGTGCCTTTTCAATGCTGTAATTGTACCAGCCTCCACCACTTCCTCTGGCAGCTCCTTCCATACACGCACCACCCTCTGCGTGAAAAAGTCACCCCTTAGGTCCCTTTTAAATCTTTCCCCTCTCACCTTAAACCTATGTCGTCTAGTTTTGGACTCCTATACCCTAGGGAAAAGACCTTGACTATTCACCCTATCCATGCCCCTCATGATTTTATAAACCTCTATGTCACCCCCTCAGCCTCTGGTGCTCCAGGGAAAACAGCCCCAGCCTATTCAGCCTCTCCCTATAGCTCAAACCCTCCAACCCCGGCAACATCCTTGTAAATCTTTTCTACACCCTCTCAAGTTTCACAACATCCTTGGGGAGACCAGAACTGAATGCAGTATTCCAAAAATGGCCTATCTAACGCCCATTTGAGGGGATATTTCAGAATGCTCAAAATAAGGAGATTTCTACTATAAAGCAAAATTCCAAAGGAAGGACCTACCATCCAGGGTTAACTAGAGAAGGTAAAGAGAGCATCAAAGGTAAGGATTAAGCTTATAATTGCACAAAGAGGAGTGGTATGTCAGATGATTGGTCAGAATATAAAGAACGGCAGAGAATGCCTAAGAGTTTAATCAGGAGGAAGAAATTAGAGTATTAGATCAAGTCAGCTCAGAATATCAGAATGGAGAACCAAGAACTTCTGCAGGGATTTAATAAGGAAAGCAGTAAGTAAAGTGAGGGCTGGCTGGTCCTCTGTGGGGGGTGGGGGGGGTAGTAAGGATCAATAGCAGATAAGGATCCAGTAGGCGGGGTACAATGTTGGAAAATGGGAAGATTTTCACTTTGGCAGGAAAATTAAAAAGAGCAAAGCATTACTAAAATGGAAAACAACTGCAGAATCTCGAGGTGCAGAGGGATTTAAATGTTCTGGCGTGCGGGTTCCAAACAGTTGCAAGCAGAGCAAGTAATCACGAAAGCTAATAGAATGCTATTGTTTATTTTCAGAGGAAGTTAATAAAAACGATAACATTATGTTTCACTTCACAACATTGGTGAGACCACCTCTTGAATACGAGGGACAGATTCGGTCTCCTTATTTCAGAATGGATATAAATTGGAGTTGGCTCAGAGGGTTTTAGGACAGAAAGAGGAGAATTTTCTTCTCGCAGAGGGTTTTGGAATTCCCTGCCTCAGGAAGAGAGGTGGCCGCATATTTCTAAAGCAAAGCTATGTAGATTGTTGATGAGCAGGGAGATGGAAGGTTATCGGGGCTCGATGAGAATTTGGGAATCGTAACAGCGAGTCAACCATGATCGTATTGAGTGGGGAGGAGACCCACGGGGGCTGAATGGCCTACTTCTGCACCTAGTTCATATGATCATAAACAGAACTCCAAAAAGCCCATTTCTGAAGAAGGATCCCAACCTGAAATGTTGACGTTCCTGCTGCTGCTGATGCTGCCTGGCCTGCTGTGTTCCTCCAGCTCCACACTATGTTAACCACAAGGCTGTCATTGCCTCTCTGCAGCTGCTGATTTTCCTGATACATGTGAAATCTGAGCAACTACTGAGTGACCCATAAAACTGAGGCTTCCAGATTCAGTCATATATTTAAATTGTCAACTTTCCTCTGGCGGAGACGATTAGCAGCACATCCATGCTATCCCCCTGCCCCCAACCCTGACTAATGTTGCACCTCCATAAAACCCAAAAGGGGCCAGATTGTTGGGGGGGGGTTGTTCATTTTGGGGCTTGGGATTTGTAACATTTTAACATCTGACCGGAATCAAAATTCACCATAACCTGATGACTGTAAGCGTTTGGACATCAGCTGCTGCACAGGGTACAGCTGTGGGCACCACATTACAGATAAGATGTGAATGCATTGGAGAGAATGCAGAAAGTGACTTACAAGCACAGATCCTGGCATGAGTCATGAAGACAGATTAAAGAAGTTGAGACCGTTCTCCTCGGAGTGAAAGAAGGCAGAGAGGAGACTTAGTTTCAAAACTGCGAGCGGGTTGGAGAGGGGAGATGGGGAGAATCTGGTCCCACTCACAAAAGGAAGCAGATCAAGAGCTTGTAGATTTAAAGCGATCTGCAAACCAGCATGGGTGAAGTGAGAAAAGCCTTCTACACTCAGTGAATAGTTGGTATATGGAATGAACTGCCTGGGCACGTGGTGGAGGTGGGTTCAATTGAGACATTCAAGAGGTTAATTAGATAATAAAGGGCTGCTGCAAGCACAATGGGCCAAAAAGCCTCTTTATGACCCATTTCAATTTCAGTGAACTGGGCCACCTCAGTGTAGACCTGTGATAAGAGTGTGAAGATGGAGTCTGGATTGCTCACGGGGCCAGAGAATTCTCCTAATTGGCTGTTAAGAAGCTGGGGATGTTTTCCCCGTATAATGTTTGACAGGCAAAAAGTGAACACGCCCTTCAACATTATCGTCCCACAGCGTGGGTTCGCAGACTACATTTTGCAAAGAAAGGATCTTGAATGAGAGGTCAGTTAACTCTGCAATCTGCACTTTCATTCCAGCGGTGACCATGTGGTGAAAGGGGCTTGACCCATGGCCCACTTATTTCAATTCATTAACGGGATGAAGGTGTCGCTGGCCAGACAGCATTTATCGCCCATCCCTAATTGCCCAGAGGCAACTCAGAGTCAACCACATTGCTGTGGGTCTGGAGTCACATGTAGGCCAGACCAGGTGAGGATGGCAGTTTCCTTTCTCTAAAGGACATTAGTGAACCAGATGGGTTTTTCCGACAATCGATACTGGATTTGTGGTCATCATTAGATTCTTAATTCCAGATATTTTATTGAATCGAAATTTTACTTAACAAGAAGGACTGTAAAGTCAGGCATTTGCTTTATTTCTTCATTTTTCTGCCTTTATATTGTGTTTTGGTTTATTTTTCTGTGTTTTAAGATGGCACCAGAGAGTGGTGACACTATACAACACCTTTCCCATATTAGAAACAAGATACGTGTGACAACACATAAATCAAATACAAACATAGTCACAGTCGACGTTACTTCCTTTACAATGCTGCAGGATCAAACAGGAAGGGGTAGTTACCTTGGCAACCACAACAATATCAGCAAACTGGGTCCTCATCTCGAGCTGTGCGTCCTCCGTGAAAGATGGGTCACCAGTTCTCTCCAGCAGCTCCTGGGCTTTCTCAACCAGCCGGGCAAGAATGGCCGAGTGCTTTTCAACGTCGGCCAGCAGACTCTGGGACCTCTCCAGCTGCAAGAGCTTGTCCTTCAGGTCGTTCTGCAGCTCCAGGTCCTGGCTCACTCCCTGCTCCATCCTCTCCATCCACTGCTGCAGCTGCTTCTTACTTTCCAGGAACCCATTCCACTGCGCCACCACCCAGTCCAGCTGGCTGGAAGGGAAAGGAGCAACAGAAGGCACGGTTATGGAAGAGACGCTACTGATGGGGGCAAGGCAATAATGACCAAGAACCTTTTTAAATGGGTGGATTTTGAACGAACTAAATCCGGCTCACCTTCTGTGAGAAACTAAGGGCCCCCATCAATGATGGGGGATGGGGTCACTAAAAAGTGAGATTATATTCAGAGACATAAGTGTAGGTAACCATTGTCCCAGAGAACCGTAGGCCGCTCTCTCGTTAAAGAGAGAAAACTAGTGAAGTTAGTCTGAAGGTCTCCACGTGTAGGTGAGGGGCAAGCTTTAGGATGTAGGGTCTTCATTGGTGGACCTCAGCTGATACAGCAATTAAAGCTCTGTGGCACACCGTCCATCCAGCACGTGCTGACCAATACCCAGTCACACATTGAGCTTTTAAACTCAGCCTTATCGTCCTCCCCTCATATTACCTCACAGCGGTAAACGTTGGCAATCATGAGATACAGAGGACAGTTAGAGATTCCGAAAAGCAGAAATCATGAGTTCAAATCTCAGCGAGGTCAGCTGTGACCAATCTCGTCATTTGAAGGGGCGCTGACTGAAAGTTGCGCTGGCGATGGGTTCGGGTCAAGAAACAGGTTTTTTTTGTTTGGTCTCTACACCTATCTCCGACCAAAACCAACCCCTTTTGAACATCAGAATTCAGCACAAATCATCTCAATGTTTTACAGAAAATAGATAACAGATTGCCAGCAAATTTGGTGGATAGTCGATGGAATTATCTGTTATTTTTGTGATGTAAAGCTGGTTTAGGACATTAATGACGATGCCCACAGTTAATTCAGAGTCAGGGTGTACCTGTGACAGTTCACTGAGCTACTGACAACTCTGGCCCAGGCTTCCTTGAGCGCCTGAAGCTGGCTCTGAATAGCATCCCTTGCTTCCTGTTTACTGCTCTTCAGGGACTGTTCTCCTTTACCAATCGTCATATTCAGCTTCACCTCGCCTTCACCCTTCATCAGCAGGATCTCCTAGACAGGACAAACAAAACCAGCATTTCAAGAATAGCGTCTTTATTTTTAACAATGTCGGCAGCAGGACAGCTCCTGTAATTGTTAAATCTCCCCATTGGGTATGAGGGGTAAGGATTGCACCATTCTATTCTGCAATGAAGTCAGAAACACGCACAGCATGTTCCGGCAGTGTCTCTGAGACAGAAACAGAGTTGACATTTTGAGTCCAGTAGGAGTCCTCTTTAGAACGCTGAGTTCAAAAGAAGGATCATAGAGTCACATGGAAACACACCCTTTGGTCCAACTCATCCATGTCGACCAGGTATTTGAACTAAACTAGCCCCATTCACCTGCAGTTGGCCCATATGCCTCTAAACCCTTTCCTGCCCATGTACCTGTCTAAACATCTTTTACATGTTGTAACTGTACCAGCCTCCATCACTGGCAGCTCATTCTCTACACACACCACCTTCTGTGAGAAAAAATTGCCCCTCAGGTCCTTTTTAAATCTTTCCCCTCTCACCTTAAACCTATAACCTCTGGTTTTGGACTCGCCTACCCTGGGGGAAAGACCGTGGCTATTCATCTTATCTATGCTCCTCATAACTGTACAAACTTCTCTGTGGTCACCCCTCAGCCTCCTACACTCCAGGGAAAAAGTCCCAGCCCGTTCATCCTCTCCTTATAACTCAAACCTTCCAGTCTTGGTAACATGCTTGCAATTATTTCTTTTAACACTCTTTCCAGTTTAATAACATCTTCCTAATGAATCTGACATGTTGACTCTGTTTCTTTCTCCACAGATGCTGCCAGACCTGCTGAGTTTCTCCAACTCTCTCTGTGCCTGCTACCCATTGACAATAATGTACATTCTGAAGTCAACCTTACCCTTCCAGCAAGATTTGATTTTCTGCATCTCACATCCTAACAATTCCTCTGCGAGAAGAGATCTCTTTTGGGTAATGGTCTGAATTTATGAATTTAGTTACTGACTTGCTGACCAGTGAGTTAACAAAATCCCTCATAATTTCAAATCCTTCTATCAAATCTCCTTTTCGCCTCAATCTTTATACTGCTGGAAATAGCCTCATTTTCTTTCTTCAGAACTAAAGTCTCTCATCTCAGGTGTCACTCCAATAAATATTTTCTTTACCTTTTCCATGACACTGGCATCCCCCCTGACCTGAGGCATCATGAAACCTAATATTCTAACTAACCAACAGTTGGGTATGGCATCCTGTACAGTATAACTCCTTTCATCATCAAACAACTATTTACAAATTGGCTTGTTCACTGACCAGATTGAACATCACAGGAAAGGCAATAGCTTCCACACTATGTAGTCAAGGAGAGATGCTACTCATAATGCACTCCCAGCATGCATTGGGGGTGTACAACAGGGATTGGTTACACAGGTGAGCAGGCTTGATTTTCCAAACTTGGAACTCAATATCAGTGGATCCCCCTTCACATCAGACAGGTGTCTGTGGGAGGCAGTTAAAACCTTTTGAGTGGTATTGGTGTTTCTTAGACCTAATTCAGGGCAATTTGTCTTTTTGGAGAAAGAAACCTGATGTCTGGGGATGGTCTAGTATTGTTTATTCATTCCTTCATAGTGTGTACATGTTACCGGCTAGGCCTCGCATACCTGATTGACATTGAGGATCACAGAATCCCTACACAGAATCCCATTCGGCCCATTAAGTCCACGCTGAAGAGATATCTCTCTTCTCAGGCTCATCCCCCTACCCTACCGCAGTAACACTGCACTTTACCCTGGCTAACCCAGAAAACCTGCACATCCCTGCACACTATGGGACAATTTTGCGTGGCCAATCCACCTAACCTGCATATCGTTGGACTGTGGGAGGAAACCGGAGCACTCAGAGGGATACCACACAGAAACAGGGGTTGTTTTCCTCCTGGATGCTACAGGTCGTGGGTTTGGTGGGTAGTGTAAATGGTGTGTGTGAATCCAATTGGACACCAGTGTGTTCAATTCTGAACTACCCTGCGCAGTTGGCTAAAAAACCATTAATTTCAACGTTAGCTTCTTAAGGGAAACTCAGAAAGTACTGCAAATGAAACAGTCGCCAGCAATGCCCTTCTTTTGAGAATTAATCAAGACAAGCCGGTTAACCCACATCCTCACAGATTGGGCAGCACATGGCACAGGAACAAAATGAAATGGACTAGCTGGGGCAATGTCAGCATTTTCAGTTACATCAGCAGCTCTATACACGAGAGCTCCGATTGTGAACAAGAGCATCAGAAAATATAGGTCCGGGAGCTCAGATGTCTAAAACACTGGGCCTAGTTACTCATATCCACACCACACTTGGACCTGGTTACCCATATCCATACCACACCAGGGCATGGTTACCCATATCCATACCACACCTGGACCTGGTTACCCATATCCATACCACACCAGGACCTGGTTCCCATATCCATAACACACCAGGACCTCGTTACCCATATCCATACCACACCAGGACTTGGTTACCCATATCCATAACACACCAGGACCTGGTTACCCATATCCATACCACACCAGGACCTGGTTCCCATATCCATAACACACCAGGACCTGGTTCCCATATCCATACCACACCAGGAACTGGTTACCCATATCCATACCACATTTGGATCTGGTTACCCATATCCATAGCACATTTGGATCTGGTTACCCACGTCCATACCATATCAGGACCTGGTTACCCATATCTATACCACACCAGGACCTGGTTACCGATATCCATATCACATTTGGATCTGGTTACCCATATCCATAGCACATTTGGATCTGGTTACCGATATCCATACCACTCCAGGACCTGGTTACCCATATCCATACCACACTTGGACCTGGTTACCCATATCCATACCATATCAGGATCTGGTTACCCATATCCAAACTATACCAGGACCTGGTTACCCATATCCATACCACACCTGGACCTGGTTACCCATATCCACACCACATTTGGATTTGGTTACCCATATCCATACCACATTTGGATCTGGTCACCCACATCCATACCACATTTGAATCTGGGTACCCACATCCATACCATATCAGGACCTGGTTACCCACATACATACCACACCTGGACCTGGTTACCCATATCCATACCATATCAGGATCTGGTTACCCATATCCAAACTATACCAGGACGTGGTTACCCATATCCAAACTATACCAGGACCTGGTTACCCATATCCATACCATATCAGGATCTGGTTACCCATATCCAAACTATACCAGGACGTGGTTACCCATATCCAAACTATACCAGGACCTGGTTACCCATATCCATACCACACCAGGACCTGGTTACACATATCCACACCACACCAGGACCTGGTTACCCATATCCACACCACACCTGGACCTGGTTACCCATATCCACACCACACCAGGACCTGGTTACCCATCTGTCCGTTCCCATCTATCCCACACCTGGATCTGTCCGTTCCTATCTATCCCACACCTGGATCTGTCCATTCCTACCAACCCCTCACCTGGATATGTCCGTTCCTACCAACCCCTCACCTGGAGCTGTCCGTTCCAATCCATCCCACACCTGGATCTGTCGGTTCCCATCTATCCCACACCTGGATCTGTCCGTTCCTATCTATCCCACATCTGGATCTGTCCATTCCTACTTATCCCACACCTGGATCTGTCCGCTCCTGTCAATCCCAAACCTGGATCTGTCCGCTCCTGTCAATCCCACACCTGGGTCTGTCCGTCCCCGTCTATCCCACACCTGGATCTGTCATTCCCATCTATCCCACACATGGAACTGTCCGCTCCGATCTATCCCTCACCTGGATATGTCCATTCATACCAACCCCACACCTGGATCTGCCCGTTCCCATCTAACCTACACCTGGATCTGTCCGTTCCCATCTAACCTACACCTGGATCTGTCCATTCCCATCTATCCCACACATGGAACTGTCCGCTCGGATCAATCCCACACATGGATCTGTCCGCACCTGTCAATCCTACACATGGATCTGTCCGCTCCTGTCAATCCTACACATGGATCTGTCCGTTCCCGTCTATCCCACACCTGGATCTGTCCGTCCCCGTCTATCCCACACCTGGATCTGTCGGTTCCCATCTATCCCACACCTGGATATGTCCGTTCATACCAACCCCACACCTGGACCTGTCCGTTCCTATCAATCCCACACCTGGACCTGTCCGTTCCTACCTATCCCACACCTGGATCTGTCCGTTCCTGTCTATCCCACACCTGGATCTGTCCATTCCTGTCTATCCCACACCTGGATCTGTCCATTCCTATCTATCCCACACCTGGATCTGTCCGTCCCTATCTATCCTACACCTGGATCTGTCTGTTCCCATCTATCCTATCCCTGGAACTGTCCGTTCCTACCAACCCCAACCTGGAGCTGTCCGTTCCTACCTATCCCACACCTGGATCTGTCCGTTCCAATCTATCCCACACCTGGAGCTGTCTGTTCCCATCTAACCCACACCTGGATCTGTCCGTTCCTACCTATCCTACACCTGGCACTGTCCATTCCCATCCATCCCACACCTGGACCTGTCCGTTCCTATCTATCCCACACCTGGACCTGTCCGTTCCTATCCATCCCACACCTGGATCTGTCCGTTCCTGTCTATCCCACACCATGGATCTGTCCGTTCCTACCAACCCCTCACCTGGATATGTCCGTTCCTACCAACCCCACACCTGGATCTGTCCGTTCCCATCTATCCTACACCTGGATCTGTCTGTTCCCATCTATCCTACCCCTAGAACTGTCCGTTCCTACCAACTCCACACCTGGAACTGTCTGTTCCTATCTATCCCACACCTGGATCTGTCCGTTCCTACCTATCCTACACCTGGATCTGTCCATTCCTACCTATCCACAACCTGGATCTGTCCGTTCCTACCTATCCCACACCTGGATCTGTCCGTTCCTAACTATCCCACACCTGGATATGTCCATTCCTACCAAGCCCACACCTGGAGCTGTCCGTTGAAAGTCTATCCCACACCTGGATCTGTCGGTTCCCATCTATCCCACACCTGGATCTGTCCATTCCTGTCTAATCCACACCTGGATCTGTCCGTTCCTACCAACCCCACACCTGGATCTGTCCGTTCCTATCTATCCTACACCTGGATTTGTCTGTTCCCATCTATCCTACACCTGGATCTGTCCGTTCCCATCTATCCTATCCCTGGAACTGTCCGTTCCTACCAACCCCAACCTGGAGCTGTCCGTTCCTACCTATCCCACACCTGGATCTGTCCTTTCCTACCTATCTCACATCTGGCACTGTCCATTCTTGTCTACCCCACATCTGGATCTCTCCGTTCCTAGCTATCCCACAGCTGGATATGTCCGTTCCTATCTATCCCAAATCTGGATCTGTCCGTTCCTACCAACCCCACACCTGGATCTGTCCGTTCCCATCTATCCCATACCTGGAGCTGTCTGTTCCCATCTATCCCACACCTGGAGCTGTCCGTTCCTACCTATCCTACACCTGGCACTGTCCGTTCCTCTCAATCCTACACCTGGATCTGTCCATTCCTATGTATCCCACACCTGGATCTGTCCGTTCCTATCTATGCCACATCTGGAACTATCCGTTCCTACCTATCCTACACCTGGATCTGTCCGTTCCTACCTATCCCACACCTGGATCTGTCCGTTCCTATCTATCCCACACCTGGATCTGTCCATTCCTACCAACCCCTCACCTGGATATGTCCGTTCCTGCCAACCCCACACCTGGAGCTGTCTGTTCCTATTTATCCCACACCTGGATCTGTCTGTTCCCATCTATCCTACCCCTAGAACTGTCTGTTCCTACCAACCCCAACCTGGAGCAGTCCGTTCCTACCAACCCCACACCTGGAGCTGTCCGTTCCAATCTATCCCACACCTGGAGCTGTCTGTTCCTATCTATCCCACACCTGGATCTGTCCGTTCCCATCTAACCTACACCTGGATCTGTCCGTTCCCATCTAACCTACACCTGGATCTGTCTGTTCCTATCTATCCCACACCTGGAACTATCCGTTCCTATCTATCCCAAATCTGGATCTGTCCGTTCCTACCAACCCGTCACCTGGATATGTCCGTTCCTACCAACCCCACACCTGGAGCTGTCCGTTCCAATCTATCCCACACCTGGATCTGTCCGTTCCTACCTAAACTACACCTGGCACTGTCCGTTCCTCTCAATCCTACACCTGGAACTGTCCGTTTCTATCAATCCCACACCTGGATCTGTCCATTCCCATCTATCCCACACATGGAACTGTCCGCTCGGATCAATCCCACACATGGATCTGTCGGCTCCTGTCAATCCTACACATGGATCTGTCCGTTCCCGTCTATCTCACACCTGGATCTGTCCGTCCCCGTCTATCCCACACCTGGATCTGTCGGTTCCCATCTATCCCACACCTGGATCTGTCTGTTCCTACCTATGCCACACCTGGGTCTGTCCGTTCCTACCTATCCACAACCTGGATCTGTGCGTTCCTACCTATCCCACACCAGGAGCGGTCTGTTCCTATCTATCCCACACCTGGATCTGTCCGTTCCCATCTGTCCTACACCTGGATCTGGTCATTCCCATCCATCCCACACCTGGGCCTGACCGTTCCTATCTATCCCACACCTGGACCTGTCCGTTTCTATCCATCCCACACCTGGATCTGTCCATTCCTGACAATCCCACACCTGGATCTGCCTGTTCCTACCAACACCTCACCTGGATCTGTGCGTTCCTATCTATCCTACACCTGGATCTGTCTGTTCCCATCTATCCTACCCCTGGAACTGTCCGTTCCTACCAACCCCACACCTGGAACTGTCCGTTCCTATCAATCCCACAACTGGATCTGTCCGTTCCTACCTATCCCACACCTGGATCTGTCCGTTCCTATGTATCCCACACCTGGATCTGTCCATTCCTACCAACTCCTCCCCTGGATCTGTCCGTTCCTACCAACCCTTCACCTGGAGCTGTCGGTTCCCATCTATCCCACACCTGGATCTGTCCGTCCCTACCTATACCACACCTGGATCTGTCTGTTCCTATCTATCCCACACCTGGATCTGTCCGTTCCCATCTGTCCAACTCCTGGATCTGTCAATTCCCTTCCGTCCCACACCTGGATCTGTCCGTTCCTGTCTATCCCACACCTGGATCTGTCCATTCCTATCTATCCCACACCTGGATCTGTCCGTTCCTATCTTTCCTACACCTGGATCTGTCTGTTCCCATCTATCCTATCCCTGGAACTGTCCGTTCCTACCAACCCCAACCTGGTGCTGTCCGTTCCTACCTATCCCCCATCTGGAACTGTCCGTTCCTACCTATCCTACACCTGGATCTGTCCGTTCCTACCTATCCCACAGCTCGATATGTCCGTTCCTATCTATCCCAAATCTGGATCTGTCCGTTCCTACCAACCCCACACCTGGATCTGTCCGTTCCCATCTATCCCACACCTGGAGCTGTCCGTTCCTACCTATCCTACACCTGGCACTGTCCGTTCCTCTCAATCCTACACCTGGATCTGTCCGTTCCTATGTATCCCACACCTGGATCTGTCAGTTCCTACCTATCCCCCATCTGGAACTGTCCGTTCCTACCTATCCAACACCTGAATCTGTCCATTCCCATCCGTCCCACACCTGGACCTGTCCGTTCCTATCAATCCCACACCTGGACCTGTCCGTTCCTACCTATCCCACACCTGGAGCTGTCCGTTCCAATCTATCCCACACCTGGATCTGTCGGTTCCCATCTAACCCACACCTGGATCTGTCCATTCCTATCTATCCCACACCTGGATCTGTCCGTTCCTATCTTTCCTACACCTGGATCTGTCTGTTCCCATCTATCCTATCCCTGGAACTGTCCGTTCCTACCAACCCCAACCTGGAGCTGTCCGTTCCTACCTATTCCACACCTGGATCTGTCCTTTCCTACCTATCCCACATCTGGCACTGTCCATTCCTGTCTAGCCCACATCTGGATCTCTCCATTCCTAGCTATCCCACAGCTGGATATGTCCGTTCCTATCTATCCCAGATCTGGATCTGTCCGTTCCTACCAACCCCACACCTGGATCTGTCTGTTCCCATCTATCCCACACCTGGAGCTGTCTGTTCCCATCTATCCCACACCTAGAGCTGTCCGTTCCTATCTATCCTACACCTGGCACTGTCCGTTCCTCTCAATCCTACACCTGGATCTGTCCGTTCCTATGTATCCCACACCTGGATCTGTCCGTTCCTACCTATCCCCCATCTGGAACTGTCCGTTCCTACCTATCCTACACCTGGATCGGTCCGTTCCTACCTATTCCACACCTGGATCTGTCCGTTCCTACCTATCCCACACCTGGATCTGTCCGTTCCTATCTATCCCACACCTGGATCTGTCCATTCCTACCAACCCCTCACCTGGATATGTCCGTTCCTACCAACCTCACACTTGGAGCTATCTGTTCCTATCTATCCCACACCTGGATCTGTCTGTTCCCATCTATCCTACCCCTAGAACTGTCTGTTCCTACCAACCCCAACCTGGAGCAGTCCGTTCCTACCAACCCCACACCTGGAGCTGTCCGTTCCAATCTATCCCACACCTGGAGCTGTCTGTTCCTATCTATCCCACACCTGGATCTGTCCGTTCCCATCTAACCTACACCTGGATCTGTCCGTTCCCATCTAACCTACACCTGGATCTGTCTGTTCCTATCTATCCCACACCTGGAACTGTCCGTTCCTATCTATCCCAAATCTGGATCTGTCCGTTCCTACCAACCCGTCACCTGGATATGTCCGTTCCTAGCAACCCCACACCTGGATCTGTCCGTTCCTATCTATCTCACACCTGGAACTGTCCGTTCCTATCTATCCCAAATCTGGATCTGTCCGTTCCTACCAACCCCTCACCTGGATATGTCTGTTCCTACCAACCCCACACCTGGAGCTGTCCGTTCCTATCTATCCCACACCTGGATCTGTCCGTTCCTATCTATCCCACACCAGGAACTGTCCGTTCCTATCTATCCCAAATCTGGATCTGTCCATTCCTACCAACCCCACACCTGGATCTGTCCGTTCCAATCTATCCCACACCTGGAGCTGTGTGTTCCCATCTATCCCACACCTGGATCTGTCCGTTCCTACTTATCCTACACCTGGCACTGTCTGTTCCTCTCAATCCTACACCTGGAACTGTCCGTTTCTATCAATCCCACACCTGGATCTGTCCGTTCCTATCTATCCCACACCTGGATCTGTCCATTCCTATCTATCCCACACCTGGAGCTGTCTGTTCCTATCTATCCCACACCAGAATTTGAGCGACACACCTGCCATTCTGATCTGTATCTCACCTGGATCTGAAGTAGATGTTTCTCCAGCGTGGCCTTGCTGCCCATGGTGCTATCAATGGCCGTGATTCTGCTCTGAACCTCTCTGAGCCAGGTCCATGTGCTCTGCAGCGTTTCCTCGAAGACCTGGTGCTCCTGTAGCCCCAGCTGGCCGGCTCTCAGCTTCTCCTTCACTGTCTTGGCCAGCTGCTGGTGCCTGGCTAGCAGCTGTGAGGCAGGCCGAGTGGCCCCTCCCTCTCCGTAGCCCAGCTCGTACAGTGTCTGCGCCTTCTGGCACAAGCTGTCGAAAGTGTCCCTGTGGGAGCGAAGAGAGAAACGCGGGTGTCAGAACAACGACATCTCACATGGAGACGTTACTTCGATAGAGGGACTGATCCTGAGGTGCCGCACCAGAGAGGAGGAAATAGCTGTGGTGACAAGGCTTAGTGCAACTCATCTGCTGTTGGTCACAGGAACATCCGAGCCCAGGACAGGATCAGGAAGCCCACACTGCAGCTGTGGAGTTTATCGCTAGCCTGTCCCTCTGACTCCCTCATAACCTCCCCAAGCCCAAGGCCTCTCTCCCTCATGTTGCGGGTCCTGCTCTCTGGGACTGTGTCCCGCCTCTTCGGTGGCCTGGGCCTCGCTTTCGAGGTTCGGGATGTGCGCACCGGCTTGCTGGCTGAGGGAATGCTCTGCCAGGAATTTCCTGGCAGGGCCTCCCATCTGTCTGCTGCAACATTCCACCCCACCCAACCTCACCTCTGATGACCCTATCTGAGGACAACTGGTTCTGGAGCCCCAGCGGGCACTGCTAAGGGAGGGTGGTGACCATGATGGGGACATATTTCCAAAACGCCGGCATACTACAATCCTAAAGATAAATTAATAATCTGATGGGGCAAGGTCTCTCAGCTTGATGTGGGAACCATCCCATCTGACCCACTGCACTTTGGCAGATGTAGACCCCCCTCTCTGGCTCTGAAGCCCCCTTGGGCTCCCACTGGGCTGCCATCCCCACTGAGCTGTCCATCTCTGAATATGGCAGAGGCGTTGCCAGTGGGGAAAATTTAGGACCTTAATCACTTCCAAGGGCTGCCTGCCTCTGAACAGCGGACAGCTAATCTTCCCACTGGCTCACACCCAGAAACCTCCAACCTGGTGGGAATGCATCAGGGAGCCACCCCAAAGTGACTCCCAAAGCTATTCTCCGGGTCTCGCCCCCGAGCCTCCCAGCTCACCACTCCAGGAATGGGCAAAAAGCAGCCGTTACCTGTGTCTCTCTCCCTCTCTGCCACTAAAAGGTTTTTTTAAAACCCATCTGTTCAATCTGGCTTTAGGCCATTTTCTGCACCATTCGACCAAAGATTTTCCCATTCCGTCTCCGATGTTCTGCTGATGTGTGTCACTGTCAGTTCAGAATGAAAGCTTCCCCTGCTTTAGGCTCACGGCACAGAATTATAAATCGATACTTGTGATGAACTTAAATCTACAGGTATGGGAACAAGAAGGGACCAAACACTTCCAGTGTTCACCCATTAATTGTTTATCCATTAATTTACCAAACACATTACTATCTCCACAGTGAAGGACAGTGGGTCTATAAGACTAATTAAGTTCACTTGTAGGAATCAATCTTCCCTTAACAGCACCATTACAGAGGGCAGTTTAGAGTCCTCATTGCTGTGGGTTGGGATCATATATCAGACCAGATCAGTTAAAGAGAACTTCCCTGTCTTACGGGCATCAGTGAACTGGTTCGGTTTTTAAGACAATCTGGTCACGAAAGGATATCTTCTTAATTCTGGAATTTTACGGAGTTTGGATTTCACCGTTTGCCATGGGGAGACCCCAAACCACACCCCAGAGCATTACACTGGCCTCCTGGTTAATTCATCCAGTGGCATTACCGCCAAACCATTGCCTCTCCACTCTGAGTACACAAAGGTAAAATGCCAGAAAAATGGTGGCTCCTCTGTGCTGGGGTCAGGCTGTGAGCAAACCATTCTGGCCAACCACCATACAATCCCCACATTGTGGAAGCAGGCCATTTGGCCCACCAAGTCTAGAACGACCCTCCAAAGAGCATCCCACCAGCCCCTACCCTATCCCTGTAACCTTGCGTTTCCCATTGCTAATCCACACAGCCTGCACATCTCTGGACACTATGAGCAATTTACCATGGCCAATCCACCTAGCCTGCACATCTTTGGACTGTGGGAGCAAACCGGAGCAGCCGGAGGGGACCCACGCAGACACGGGGAGAATGTGCAAACTCCACAGAGACAGTCACCTGAGGCTGGAATCGAACCTGGGTCCCTGGTGCTACGAGGCAGCAGTGCTAACCACAGAGAGCTGCCACGCCACCATAATTAGGGAATGCACAATGGCATTTCGTATTTTGGAAGAAGGCAATTCACTTGTTGACCTAATGCCGCTATCTTAATTGAATAACTCTTTCAAAGAGCCAGTACAGGTTTAATGGAACCTCCTTCTGCATTGT
This sequence comes from Stegostoma tigrinum, assembly GCF_030684315.1. Taxonomy (NCBI): domain Eukaryota; kingdom Metazoa; phylum Chordata; class Chondrichthyes; order Orectolobiformes; family Stegostomatidae; genus Stegostoma; species Stegostoma tigrinum. Next base: position 15,991,629 of record NC_081362.1, on the reverse strand, counting down.
ATGATTCCCCAAAGTCACCAGGCTCACTGGAATGTTAGACATTTTAAACCAGAAAATAAAGTAGCAAGAATGGGCACAATCTGGGGGAGGACTGAAAAAAAATACAGGACCAACAACCAGCCTGCAAGCCCCAGATGCCATCAAAGCCTGTTTAATTTTCATTCACGGGCAGTGAAGTTGGTCTTTTCACCTGAAGTTTGATGATAATTTTTCTGGCTTATGTTCAAGTTCATAGCTGTGCCAAAATAACAAGGTGTCATTATCTGGGACCCCACAGTTAGCTGGATTACTGGGCTCACATGCGATATACTGTGAACCTTCATGTCCTGAATGCCTTACAACAGGAAAGAGATCTGTGTTCAGCACCAGAGACAGCCACTGTGGCTGCAGGTATCTTCACACTTGAGTGGATGACCATGATGTCTCTTGTCATGTCTCTTGACTCTCCACAGAAACTTTGCTGCATTGCACTAACTGAAAAAACCCCAAAAAACTGTGTGTACAAGAAATCAGACACAAAAACTGAAATCTCTGGGAAAACTCAGCAGGTCTGGCAGCATCTGTGAACAGAAAATCAGAACTAAAGTCTCACATCCACTGACCCTTCCTCAGAACACCTGACGTTTACCCAGCAGTTTCTGTTTCTGTTGCTGATTGTTTTTTTTAAAACACGTCACATCTAGTCAACACAAAAAAACAGCAAGAACTACAGAGGCTGGAAATTAGCAGCAAAAACAGAAGTTGCTGGAAAAGATCGGCAGGTCTGGTAGCACCTGTGGAGAGAAAGCAGAGCTAACATTTTTAATAACCACACCCCAAACTGATCCAATACCACCCCCTCCAAACTGACCCAATACCTCCTTTTCCAAATCCGCCTCAGGGAATAGCATTCAATGTTGCACTGTGCATTCTACAATATTAAAGAGATAACGAACATTTGATCCTCTCACTTGTCACACTGTCCAAGTTGCCTACCTGCGTCCTTGAATCTCCTCGTAGAAATCTTCCATCCTCTCCACCTCCACCTGCATCACAGGGATGTTCTTTGTGTTCTCTCCAATGGACTCTGTGGCCACTCGGCCTTCTGCCTGCTGCAGCCATAAGCTCAGCTTCTTGTGAAGGATCTCGAAGCTGCCATCAACATCATCGGGACACGAGGCAATGAATGGCAAGCAAAGAACAACGCAGAGTATGTACACAAGTGACTAAGCAAGAAATACTGATCAATATCCCCACTCTGTACATTTCCCCACAGTCATGTGCTCCAGCAGATTTCCCCACTGTCTGTGAACCTCTCTCATTGGGTTCTGTACTCCCATAAAGAAATTAAAAACTTAACATTCATGCATCACCTATTGTGATTTTTTTTAATGAACCTATTCAGAGTCACCTCTCGAGCAGGCAGGACCTGAACCCAGGTCTTTTGCCCTACAGGTAGGGACGCTGCCACTGGGCCTCAAGAACCCAATAGCTTCATGAGCATCTTTGCTGAGAAAACTTAATGAACTGCTGCGGTCGGATTTCAATCACTGGCTCCCTGCTTTTAGCCCAGGCCAGCGACTGCTCCCGCGACACCACCTCCTCCCTCTCCAATGATCTTAGCCTGCTCCAAATCCCTTTCGTACTGTTGTGACTATTGCAATGTCAGGAAATGAACTAGCCAATGCGTAAGCAGCATTGTCGCACCAACAGCAGCGAGTTAATGGTCAGATAGTCGCTTTTCAGAGGGTGGGCTGAGGGATAAATAGAAGAACTCCACTTCTGATAGTGCCTAAGGATGCTAAGGGGACAGAATGGTCCCCAAATACACGACTCATCGGAAACATGGCATCTCTGACAAAGCAGCACTGCAGCCCTGTACTCAACGGGATTATGTATTCAAACCTCTGGATGGCATGGGCGCTTGAACCAAGAGCCTTCTGGACTTAGCAGCCCAGCTCTTGCCTTACATGGCCTTTATACCCAGCCACATGCATTGCTTACACTTACCTGGTCAGCTCTTCTGCACAGTCTGCCAAAGTTTTCTTGTTCCGTTCGCACTGATTCAGGAAGCTCTGCCATTCCTCTTGGCTGTTTGCCAGCTGCTGCTGAACCTGCGAGGCACGAGCTTTGGGCAAATGTGGCACCAGTTTGTTTCCTTTGGCCACTGCAACATCCAGCTTGCTCTGCCCTACGCTCGCCCTAGTCAGAAATTCCTGTAGGGGACAACAAAATACAGACGAGACCAACCCAAGAGTAAAACGCGCTCTGACAGAGCTCACAAACGTAGCTGATAAAAATAGGTGACTGATGCCTCGATTTTACCCTGGCCCCAACACCCCTCTGTCAACCTGCCCGTGTGTGTGTGCGTATGTGTCTGTGTCTGTGTCTGTGTATATGTGCGTGTGTTTGTGTATGTGTGTTCACTGGGGCGGGGAGGGGGGAGGATTGCAGTCTATAAAATTCCAGCCAATGGGCTAAGTGAACGAGATTTATATTTCCCCGACAGGAAGAAGGCTCAAAAGTTGAAGGCAGCCACTTTTGGTGCGATACATAAAGTTTAGAACTCTTTCCGTCTAGCCTCCATTACCACCTACTTTGTATCTAATGATAAGATGAGGTAGCTAAGGCACAGATCTGGTTTAACTCCCACTGAGATCAAGTCTAAGTGGAAACTGCAGCCAGAACAGTGAAGCGACAGACACTGCAAGGTGGAAGGGATCCTTCCCTCAGTGTTGGCTGGGAGGAAGTGTCCAGCAGCAAAAACCCATCCAGCCCCTCCCAAAGGGCATCAGAATCCTCTCTCGAAATCCCTCCCTAAGGGTGTTATGGGTCCACCGAGGGCATGTGGACTGCAGCAATTTAAGAAGGCACCTACGACAATGAGGGACAGGCAATAAATGCTGACCCGGCCAGTGATGCCCGTATCCAACAGGTGGATAAGAAAAATGTTAGAATCAAAGTTGGAAGTAAGAACAGACAGGGATAGCACCATTACCTCGAGCTGAACATGCACTTGGTGGAATGAATATTCAATCATAACCTCAGGATTACATGACAGACAAGACTCACTGTTTCAATCTTCCATCCGGCACATTAATAAATAACTTCATTGAAATTATGGCTTATATAAACACTCCAGGGTGCCAGTCAGTACACTGGAGGCTCACACACCTCGAGTTTCTGCAGTTTCTCCTCAATGATATGTGCATCCCCTGAATGGTCACCACATTCCTTCACTGAGGTCCTTGCATCACACAGCCACTGCTCAAACTCCTGCAAAAATCCTGCAGATACAAATGAATAAGCAGATTCCTGTCACATATTCCGTCAATACTGTTCAGCCAAACTGGCTAGGTACAGCGGTATCAATTACAGTAAGAGATTCACATTGTAATTTGTAGCAGAAAACACTTCAGCATCCAAAACCCACTATGTAATATGGAAAGGAACAAATAATAACTGAGGAAGAGGAACAAACAGTAACACTGGGGGAGAGGAATAAACAGTAACACTGAGGGTGAGTAACAAAACATTACACTGTGGCTGAGTAATAAAAGGGGAGAGTAACAAACAGAAAAACTGAGAGCAACAATAAGTAACACTGAGAGGCAGTAACAAAAAGTAACACTGGAGTGAGTAACACTGCGGGAGAGTGTAACAAGTCAAAAGGCATTGTCATCAAATCCAACTCTGCAGTATTGAGGGAATGCTGCATTGTCCAAGGTGCTGAACTTTCATCTGAGACATTATTCCATGGTCATGCCTAACCATTCAAGTGGGGACTAAAGATCAGAGGGCATTACTTAAAGAATTACACAGCAGCTTTTCCTTATGCCCAGATCCTGCAATCAACATTACCAAAAATAACAAATCTGATCATTATCACATTGCTCTCAATGTGAGTCTACAGTATGTAAATTGGCTGCTATAATTCCTACCCCACAGGAGTAAGCACACTTCAAATGCGTTCGGCTTTGCACGTCCTAGTGTAAGGACTCAAAACCATAGAGGTTTATAGCATAGAAGGAGGCCATTCATGCCATAGTGTTAATGCCAGCTCCTTGCTAAAGCAAACCCAGACTAATCCTTGTGTCCCATCCTTTCTGCACTGAACAAAGTGTTTTGGATGGGAAATGCATTGAATTTCATGAAGAGCTTTTATAATAGCTGCATATCATGGGCAATTCTTTCAACAGAACTGTCAGTGAACAAGATTAATTAACCATGAATATGGCTCTGCAATGATCTGATTGGCTCATGTTCTCAAACCTGAATGGGTGACATTGGCAAAAGAAAGATATTGCAATTGGATTGGTCAAAATTTCACTTTCTGAATATCACTTATTGAGTACTGCAGGTTCCTTCTGGTGCTTTCAACAAAGATTACAGAAAGACCAATTAGGACTTGGACCTGGTACAATCAGGAACAAGAATGTATGAAAGACTGGTGGCGGCTGATTCAATACTGGCTTTCTAAAGGGAGTTGGTTTTTTTTAATAGAAGGAATAAAATGCAAAGCAGTAGGGACAAAAGTAGGGGAGGGCAACTGGGAAGACAGCTCCATCAAAGAACCAACACAGGAGTTGGCGTAACTGGGCAACACGGTGTCTCAGTGGTTAACCCTTCTGCTACACAGCGCCCGGAACCAGGTTCAATTCCACCACTGAGTGACTGTCTGTGCGGAGTTTGCACCTTCTTGCTGTGTCTGCGTGGGTTTCCTCCAGCTGCTCCAGTGTCCTCCCACAGTCCAAAGACATGCAGGCTAGCTGAATTGGCCATGCTAAATTGCCCGTAGTGTTCAGGGATGTGTAGATTAAGTGGGTTTTGGGGCAATGGGTCTGGGTGGGATGCTTTGAGGCTCGGTGTGGACTTGTTGGGCCGAAGGGCCTGTTTCCACAGTGCAGGGATTCTATGATTTAACTCCACACAGGCCAGTATCCCGTTATCAAGTCTCGCTTTATTTACACGTGGAGTGTCCTTGACACTGGTCTTGCTCCCTCAGAGTCAACTCTCAGAGTGAACAGAACGCCTGACACGCCTGTTTTTATCTGCCAGCCAGGGCTCCCTGATTAGACCAGTTTAACAGCCCCAATCAGGGAACTCATATTCCATGAGGTCCACCTGGCTGACTACATTCCAATCACTACATCTCTCCCTGTCTACGTCCAGGGGCGTAGGCCTGTTCTTTCCCTTGTAGCCTCTCCTTTTTGGCAGTGGGTCCAGATCCTCCAATCCAGCTTCGGATAAGGGCAGCGCGTACCAGACCATATCTTACCTCTTGCACCTGGAGCCTTTCAGAAGAAATTCATCCTCTTCATTAGCCAGTAAATGCATGGAGGCTGCAACATTCGCTGTGTCCATCTCAAACTCTGAAGTTTCTTCGCCGCTAGGCAGAAGGGGAGTTCCAACAGCCTTTCTGACTGCACTGGGGTCCGAGTAGGTTTTGTTCCTGCTCTTTTACAAGTTTGTAGCTTTCATGCTTGTTCAGGACGGCCTCACCTCCCAGTTCCACTCCCCTGCTTTTACATATCCTGGACCCTGACCTCATTGCAACTGTGTCTCTTACCCACACAGGGCCATTCCTGTGGTTCCCACACCAAGGTGCGTCCCCTGCATTTCACCACCGCTACCAACCCCACCCACAACCCCCCCCCAATGACTCCCCCACCCCACACCCCACACAGGTCAAGAAGGATCAAATTTAACTTGGTGTGGAGCCTCTTCTCCATTAGCAACTGTGCTGGAGCTGTGCTCGTAGTTGCATGAGGAGTGGTCCTATAATCAAATAGGAACTGGGACAGTGTGGCATCGAGTGAAGTTGCAGGCTGTTTCTTTAAGCCTGCCTTCAATGTTTGGACTGATCTTTTTGCCCGCCCATTGGAAAATGGATGGTATGGAGCAGTCCTTATATGCTAAATGCCACTTGACTTGAGAAAACCTTCAAATTCCCTGCTGGTAAATGATGGCCCGTTGTCTACGACCATTGCTTCCAGTAGCCCACGTGTTGCCAAAGATGCTCACAGGTTTCCCGTCACCATCCCCATGTTTGACAAATAATCTCTGTGCACTTTGAATGGACATCCACAATGACCATGAAAGGACCTGCACAGTCAATGTGTAACTGAGTCCAGGGTTTACCCGGCCATTCTCATGAATGTGGGGGAGCTGTTGGGTTTTTTTTAATCCTTGTTGGCACTCTGGGCACTGCCCCACCAAGGTGGCTATGTCTGTCTCCAGTCCTGGCCACAGACATAACTTCTTGCCAACCCCTGGATTGGGTTGACCCCTGAATTACCCTGGTGGGGGTCAGCCAGTAGCTGATGGTGACCATTGCTCGGGACAATCACTCTCGCTCCCCATAACAAAATACCACCCTCTAGTGTGATCTGGTCTCACTGGGGTCTAGAAAAATTTCAATTCTGGTTAGTGATGGCCTTTGTGGCTCCCCCAACACCACCGGGCTGTCTCAGTTCTGCCAAGACAGGATCTTTTGCATCCACAGTTTGATTTAGCAGTGGTGACTAGAAGGGGGCCCAGAAAGTTTAAAACCATCACTGCCTCTTCCAGGGGCAGCAGATCCAGTGGTGTGTCTGCCAGCGGGAGACAGCCCAAGGCATCCGCATTTGCCACTCGACCTCCTGGACAGTATTCCGACTTGTAACTGTACGCAGTTAGATTCAGAGCCCACCGCTGTACTCGACCCAAAGCTATGGACAGCACTGTGTCTTCTTCAAGTAGCCCTACCAGGGGTTTGTGGTCTGTTACTATTAGAAATTTACGTCCATCAAGATACTGGTGGAACTTCCTCACACCAAAGACAGCCACCAAACCTTCCTTCTCTAGCGAAGCGTATTTGCGCTCTGCATCAGCCGAAGTCTATGAAGCATATGCCATCAGGCATTCCTCTCCATTGGGCTATCTGTGAGCCAACACTATCCCAATACATTACAGGGAGGCTTCGCATGGCAGCATCACCTCTCACTTGGCATCACAGTAGGCCAACACTTTAGACTATGATACTGTTTCTTCACTTCTCTAAACGCTACTTCTTGGCTACGAGACCATTCCGAAGACTGACCCTTTTTCAGCCGCAGGTGTAAGGGTGCCAGGACGGAGGCCATGTTACTTATGAACTTTCTGTAATAATTCACTGACCAAAGTAAAGAATAAGCTTTGGTACAGATGTGGGAGCTGGGCATCTTTGATCACCGACACCTTACCTTGAAATGGGGGTAACCCAGTTTTGTCAACTCTGTATCCCACTCTCATCACCACTGAAATAACTCCACAGAGGCTGGTATCCCATCACCAAGTCACCCTTTATTTACACAAGCATAATACTTGACACTGGTCCAGCTCCCTCAGAGTCAGAATGAACAGAGCCTCTGACACTCCTGTTTATTTCTGTCAGCCTGGACTCCCTGATTGGACCAGGTTAACAGCAGCAATCAGGGAGCCCATATTCTATAACATCCACCTGGCTGACCTCATTCCAATCACTGCAGGGCTGATTGATGAAATGGCCACCTTCTGGGCTGAATCACCCTCTACGGTTCTATCGCTTGAAGGGAAATCTTGAGAAATTGATGAGGAGTAAAGGAATCGGACCCCTAGAGAGGGTGAAGTGAATAAGGGTAAGCACCAGCAGAGACCAGTTGGGCCAAGTGGCCAATTCTGTGCCACATGTTCCGCGTAATGGAGATTTCTGCTCACCACTGAATTGCTCTTCCAGTGCATCCTGGAGCCTGGCTTGTGTTTTGGAGGAGAGCTGGTTGACACTTTCGTACTGTTTGATCAGCTCGGTGAGTGTGCCGCCCAAGCCCTCCAGCCCTGTCGAGTGGTATTTGCGGTAAAAACTGTTCAGGTTCTCTCGGGCCGTATCGATGCTGCTCTGCTGGTTAACCAGCTCCAGGTCCAGTTCCTGAAACAAGCGAACAAGATCATCGGCTTGAGAGTGTCTGGAATGCGACTACGCTGCCCCCGCCCCCCCTCCCCGACCACCTCCTAATCTCCACTGTACCTTCACTCTCCTCAGCTCCTCAGTATCGCGGCCCTCAGCACAGGCCGACAGCGATCGCTCCACCATGTGTAACCAGTCACTGAGGTTCTCGATGTACTTCTCCATCTGGCTCCTCTGGGTATTAAAATCTTTCAGTGTCTCTCTGGCTGCCTCAGACACCTCCTGAGCATGCTCCAGCTTCTTGCGTGATTCCGCTTCCACGGCCTGTGGGTATAGGATGGTGATTAACTGGAATCTTCAGGAAAACATAGCAACAAAAGGAATGGAGAGCCTTTCCATCCCATCTCCCCTCGTTCACCCCAGTTGTTTCCACGTCCCCCAGTACTCCGGTCTCCTTTACGAGAGATCCCAGTCTTAACAGTTTCTACTGCACCCAGCATCTTTCTGGGAAAGACCGATCCAGTTACCATCTGCTTTCTGCGAGGAGGTGCTCCGACATAACAACAGCGAATGCACTTCATTGGCTGTAAAGTGCTTTGGGATGTCCCAGGTGCTACATGAATGTAGATCTTTCAGTCCCTTTCCTGTCTTCACCCCTAGGTGGTGAAACTCCCATTTTAAATCGTGCCTTTACATTTTCCTCCACCTACCCAAAAATATAACACTGCCGCTTCTATTGACCACCATTTATGGAATGTCAGTTTGAGCCAAGGGAAGGTGTAAAGATTATAGAACGTAGAACATAGAAAAGTTCAGCACAATACAGGCCCTTCGGCCCACGATGTTGTGCCATGGAATGATCCTAATCCAAAAATAACCTAACCTACGTTCCCCTCAATTCACTGCTGTCCATGTGCATGTCCAGTAGTCGCTTAAATGTCACTAATGACTCTGCTTCCACGACTACCACTGGTAAACTATTCCATGCACTCAACTCTCTGGGTGAAGAGCCTCCCTCTGACGTCTCCTCTATACCTTCCTCCTAGCACCTTAAAACTATGACCCCTCGTGGCAGTCAATCCTGCCCTGGGGAAAAGTCTCTGGCTATCGACTCTATCCATGCCTCTCAGTACCTTGTACACCTCGATCAGGTCACCCCTCTTCCTCCTTCTCTCCAGAGAGAAAGGAGAGAAAAGTCCGAGCTTATGGGTGAAGTCTTGTGGAAAATGGAAATTAAGCAATGGATTAGGCTCAGATACCCGCAGGATGTGTTAGTGACGAGACGGGACAAGGCCAGAAATGAACACATTTCAGGGTCAGTAAAGACTCTGGTAGCATCAAATATTCCACGGCACAACATCATGGGCCGAAGGGCCTGTACTGTGCTGTACTTTTCTATGTTCTATGTTCATAATCTTTTACACCTTCCCTCGGCTCAAAGTGGGAAGTGGCTAAAATGGTAAGATAATTTATCGCCAGGAAGGAGCAGGAATGCAGTGAGAGTGAGTGATGGCGGAGGGTCTGTCTGGGACAAGGACAAGAACAAGGCCTCAGACCAGTTTGAAAGATGCAGTAACAAGAGGCTTCCAGGCTACAGGATTGTGTGAGAAATGGGTTATTGACAGGAGGAGATGGTGATGGGTGATCAATGTACATTGTGGTGACCACAAATGAGAGAAGCAGAAAGCAAAAAAACACCTGAGGGGAGGTGACGGCCGAGTGGTATAATCGCTGGACAGTTAAGTCCAGACAATATTCTTGGGGAACAGGGTTCGAATCCCACCATGGCAGATGGTGGAAATTGAATTCAATAAATATCTGGAATTAAAAATCTATAGATGACCATAAACCTACTGTCGATTGTCAGGAAAAATCCATCTGGTTTACTAATGCCCCTTTAGGGAAGGAAACTGCCATCCTTACCCGGTCTGGCCTACATGTGACTCCAGACCCACAGCAATGTGGGTGACTCTCAACTGCCCTCTGGGCAATTAGAGATGAGCAGTAAATGCTGCCTAGCCAGCGACAGCCTCATCCCATGAACAAATAAAAGGGAAAAAAGATTGTGTGTTTGTGAAGGGAGCTCTATTCCACAGGCCATTGCAAACATGAAGGAAAATTAAAGTTAAACAAGGACAACACAGTATTTGGATGGAATTAAGCCCATGGTTTACACCTGGTTGAGGAAATAACTTGTGCGTTCTCTCACTACTGCTGCAGACCCTCATACAATAGCTCACCCTGCCTGGGGTCCATCCTCACCAGCGCCACCTGCTGCTAGAGCTTCCATTACAGCTGCTTGAACCAAATCTTTTGCTGTCAGAGACGCTGAGAGCTGTGAATAATACAATCTGAATAGAACCATGAATGTTACAGAATTACCATCTCCACATGAAGCTGGACCCAGTAAACACACCAAACAGCTTTCAAATTTCTCCTTGATTGCTCAGTGCAATGAGCCAAGGCAAGGAAACTTAAGATTCAGCAATGCAGGACCAGCAGTGCAGTTCGTTCAGAGAACACAGGCAAAATTAGGAGGGAACACGCATGGAAAGCTTTTGTTTACCTGCAGTACAGCTGGTGGCTCCTGACATTTAGATAGCTCTGTCAGCTCGCAGACTTTAGAATGCAGGGTCTTGAGTTTTTCCCCTTTAGCTTTGATATCAGACTGCAAGTAAATAACAAAATGAGAGCATCAGTGGATGAATGGTCACATCAGGTCAACAGAAAATTCAATGTAGTTTGAGTTGAAATGTTCTTTAAAGGATACTAAACAGAAGAAGGAAAATGGAGTTGAATTAATGGGTTTTAAGGAGGGCTGAGTTTAGGGAGATGCAAACTCAGTTCAAAGCTGCTCATATGACACAGGCAGAAGGAAACTGTTCACATTTCAGTCTGAATCAACACTGCCAATCATCTCAAGGGGCACACAGCCGTGATTTATTAGGGAATTTAAACGCGGGTCTTACAGATCAGCGAAGGCTGATTCCAATCTATCCACGAGTCATATGGGACAAACAGTAATAGCGTGAAGAAGAAAACTTGGAGATGTAATGACAGAACTTAAGAGGGACAACCAAATGTCTGAGAACGTATTTCCTCTTGTTGAAAGCCAGCTGCCATAAACATTAAACAGTCATTAATAAATCCAAAGAGGAAAACAGGAGACTCTACTAAGTGACAGCTGAGAATATGGAACTTGCTACCACACGGAACGGGGGGGCACGGTGGCTCACTGGTTAGGACTGCTGCCTCACAGCGCCAGGGACCTGCGTTCGATGCCAGCCTTAGTTGTCCGTGCGGAGTTTTTACATTCTCCCTGCATCTGCATGGGCTTCCTCTGAGTGCTCCAGTTTCCTCCCATGGTCCAAACCTGTGTGGGTTAGGTGGACTGGCCGTGCCAAATTGCTCATAGTGTCCATAGGGATATGCAGGCTAGGTGTGTTAGCCATGGGAAATACTGGGTTACAGGGATAGGGTAAGGGAGTGGGTCTGGGTAGGATGATATTTGGAGGATTGGTGCAGACTCGATGGGCCAAATGACCTGCTTCCACACTGTAGGGATTCTATGAGTAGATAAAGTGAACAAAGAAGAAAGCAAGAACGGGATGTGCTAATGAGATTTGATGAAGTAGGATGTGAGGGAGCTCCTGTCGAACCTAAAGACTAGCATGGAGTTGTTGGCCCAAATGGCCTGTATTTGCATTGTGAAATTCTATGTCATTCCAAAACAGTTTCATTACTGTGGGCAGGGAAAGGGCTAAAGGTCCTGCCAGCAATAACAGTTCCTATCAAAGTCCTGGAGTTTGGGTGTTATAAAGCAGGCTGTGTGATATTCTGAGCAGAAAACAAGCTCAACTCAACTGTATGCTAAAGGCACTTCAAGGGTTTTGATAGGTCCTGACCTATCTTAAACTTTTGTCACTGTCAAAGGGGTCCCGATGACAAAGATAGCACATCTCTGATTCAGAAGGATAGTTCCTTTGGGCTGCAAGTTAAAGTCTAGGACCACATGTGGATCTCAATTGCCAAAAGAGTATGCATAGAGCACATAACAGCCAATGGCAGGTGAAGTGAAGGACAGTTAAGTCATCATTTTTGTTTTGTGTACTGGCCTCATGACAGAAGGAGCCACCTGGCAGACCAACTCCCAGTCATATTCTAAATCTTAAACACAGATATTAGAAGGTATCACCTTCACTTCTCAGTTTAAGGGGGCATTTGTTATGGGGTCTTCATCAGCTTGGGTTCCTGTTCCCCTTGGCACTAACCTGGAAGTCCAGCAGTCTCCCTTCCATTCTCTGGCTGTCACTCAAGTTGCCCACCATTTCATTGAGTTCAGAGACAGAACTTTTGGACCAAGTGTCAATCTCGTCGCTGGTGTTGAGCACATCCTCCCACAGAGCAAGACTCTTACTTAGCCTCTCAATGTTGTTGTCGAGTCGCTCAGAAACCTGTTGGTGGAGAAGGTGTGCACACAGTCATTAATGAAAACAGCGACTCCAAACACAGAGGAGTCTTCCAGCTCAATCGTCTTCTCATACGCACAATCTAACCAGCTGAGAAGCTACAGAACAAACTGCAGGTGTCTCAAAGATAACACAGTGTGGAGCTGGAGAAACACAGCAGGTCAGGTGGCATCAAAGGAGCAGGAAAGTTGATGTTTCGGGTCGGGTACCATCTGTTATCTCTGACTCCAGCCCCAGCAGTTCTTACTATCTCTGTGAGTCTCTCAATATCGGTTTGATAGCATGCAGTTTTCCAGAAGTTCAGAGAACTTCGGGCAAGCACAAAAAGAATCTCACTATGTCATTTCAGCACCATCTCCTTTGTCCCTGTGCAATATTAACTGGTGGGATGATATGTGCCTTTAAGAGGGATATGTTCTGCCTGTTTCTCTTGAAGAAAGATGTTGTACACCTGGTGCTGAGGTGTCTGCTCCAGGTAGAGCAGAGTAAATAGCTTTGTGGTTTTTAACATAGACAAAATAAGCATGAGTGAGTGGAGTCAGGCTCACACAGACTCAGGAATTTAGATTTTGCTTCAGCTGTCGAAGTTGGGGTTCTGGGGTTGAAGCTGTTGGATACAGCTCTCTCTCTGCTACTGCAACAAGCTTGAGTTCTCTCTCTGCTGCTACATTGATTCTGTCAGTATTCCCTCTCCTGGACTGGAGAAGGTAGCAAGTGAGGGAAATCAACTTGGCTGAATTTTCCTTTGCCAAGAGTGTGTTTATAGGATGTTGTTATAGTGGGGGTCTCAGGTTCAGGACACCCCATTCCATCTACACTCTTGAGCAGCCCAGTGGCTGAGGGAGCAGTGCGAAACCTTCTGGCCACAAAGGTTCCGTATCCTTTCCATTCAAAAGGAACACTGAAGGGCCCCAAAACAACATTATCATGGATTGTGCTTACATCTAGCCACTGGTCCAGGACACTGTCCAGATCTTGTTTGAAAGGCATGGGATCACAGCCATGAATCTTCTTCAATTCACCCAACAGTTGCTTGGCTTTCGAGGTGAATTCATCAAGTTGTTCCTGAGTTCCGTTTAACTCAGACTTCACCACTTCATGCTGGACAACAGAGAGCAAGAGAGAGAATCAGAGAGACAGGCACTTGATTCCGAACAATACCTTCCCGGGGATTCTCCATTGCAAGATCGGAAGGGTGTCCACAGCTACAGAACAAACATGGAGCATGGCGAAAGTTCAAGGTTCAAGCCATGACCAATGCTCGCAACATATTGCAGGGTTATTTCCAATAATCTTGAGTGAGCATGGAGTGGAGCAGCTGAAATTGTGTTAGTCGGGTAAATGCATCATCAAATACTAACAAAATAATTTACAAAATGCAGAACTTTGTAAGCTCCTCAGTGCAAACATGTGTCACTCGCACTTATGTTCCAACTTTTTGAAATATCCACATCATCATCCATCATGACAAGCTGAGTCAAGGCTTCACTCATAGCTCATTTTATTCTCATTTAATCAATGCATTATCCCCATAAACAGTCTATGGTAGCAGCGTAGAATGGGAAGGGGGACAGTTTGTTGTAGTGGAGCTCCCCAGGGGCCAGTACTGGGATCCATGCATTTCCTGATTTATATAAATTATCTCGCTCTGAGTGTGCAGGGGATAATTTCAATGTTTCCGCAGATGACACAGAACTTGGGAGACTGGGAGACTGTGAGGGGGACAACACAGACTTTCAAAAAGGACAACGTCACTTTGGTGAAGAGGGCAGATAGGTAGCAGGTGAAGTTTAAAACAGAGAAGTGTGGGGTGATACACTGTGGTATAAAGAACATGGAGGGACAGTATAAAATATAAGGTACTATTCTAATGCAGGCTGTACTTGTATAGTAATCACTAAAGGTGGCAGAACAGATGGAGAAAGCTCTTCATAAAGCATACAGAATTCTCAGCTTCATAAATAGTGGCATAGAGCACAGAAGCAAGGAGGTGATGGTGAACCTGTATGACACACTGGTGGAGGACTGTGTAAAATTCTGGGCACCACACTTTAGGAATGATGTGAACTCAGAAGAGGTCTACGAGAATTATTCCAGCAATGAGACACCTCAGTTGTGAGGACAGATTTGAGAAGTTGGGACCACTCACCCTGGAGAGGGAAAGGCTGAGCGGAGATTATGTAAGCGTTTTGGAATCATGAAGGGACTGGATAGAGCAGATACGGAGAAACTATTTGCCACTCACAAAGGATTGGATGAAATTTTGCAAAAGAATCAGATGTAAGGTGAGAAACATTTTGACGCAGTGAGTGGTCAGGGTATGGAATGCACGGAAATGTTTGGAGGCAAGTTCAGTGGAGGAAAGTCGAGAGGACATTGGATCATATTATAAATAGAAATAACAAACAGGCAGGGAAAAGGCTCTAATACAAATTCTCAGAGAGCTGGTATGGACACTGTGGACCAAATGGTCTCATTGTAATGATCTGTGAAAAGCTCCGTTTAACCATGTGGACTGTAATCTGGTGAATCAGATTACTATACCCCTCACCCATTACAGATAAGGGCATGCGAATAGTGCCCAGTCTCTGGTCATCTTAAAGGGAATCTGCACAGAATCGCATTGCTGTGATTTGCAACCAAAGGAATTGGAGGCCTGAGAGGAGATGGTTTTGGTATTGCAGGCATTAGTGATGGACTGGGCAGGACAATGTTTCCAAGGCTTGCAGCTGATGGGTACAGGTTGCCAGGGAGATCAATCATCAGTATCTGACTCCTGAGGACCTGGGAGCAGGGCCACGAGATCGGCTGACCTCACATGGGTGCTGAAGGTAATCGGGAGGGCATCATCAATTGACCTCTCAGTTTGCTCAATCCACCACACCCCCTGCATTCAGTTGGCAGCACACCTCAAGGCTCACGCTTAATGTCCAACAATTTCACCCCACTCTCGAACACTTAGTCAGTGCTGCACATCTCACCGGCCCAAATACCTCTGCTGTTCAGTTACACGGCCTCATCAAACACAGCGATACACCATCACTAACATCCTGCAACTCTCTCCTGATGGATGGAAAGGAAGGGAGGGGAGCAGAGCTGGCAGGAACAATGCACCACCTGAATCCTAAGGTGGCAATGGATCACAGCATCATGAGACTGGCTACAATGCAGCCCGCATCAGCTGGCATTGCTGAGGTTTTTGAGGGTGACTGCATGTTCCTTCCTTTATTCCCTTCCTCAACTCCCAACTCCTCCCCAATCCTGAGATCTGAGTTGGTGGGGCAAGCTGTCGATGATCTTCCCCTCACACTAAGCTTGCTGTCCTGAATTTTGATCATTTCTGAAACACCCAAGAACTGCCACACGGCCAACGACAGAGACCTCAGGAGGAGCCATACAAGCAATGGCATCTCAATGACAAAGAGGCTCTCCTGTGTGACCAGCCCAGGTACCAGTCCTGCACTAACTTTGCAGGCTCATTTACAGGTAGGGTCAGCTCATGGCGAGTCAACAAGGCCCTGCGTAAGCCCTCTCCATTGAACGAGATCGCTGCATGAGGAGCTGAATATGGCAATGTAGAAGGGAAGGCCGAAGGGCATGTACGCCGAGATGCTGCCAACATTGGCTCACCTGCCAGGTAGTCTGCTTTCACCCTTGGGGAGTGGAAGAGTCTAGCTCTGAGCTGGCAGAAGTGATCCTGCAGACATTTTCCAATCTGTAGCCTCTGCTCCCGCTCTGCGCTGTGCTGCTGGGGTAAGGTAGCGGCAGTGATCATTCCTCTGCTGCTTTATGTTACATCTGGGTTGAGCCACCTCAAGCAGAGGCTGAACCGGGAGCAGGAGGGTGGTCAGTACAAGCCTTTGCACAGTGGCTCAGTGGTTAGCACTACTGTCTCAGAGTGCCAGGGACCTGGGTTCAGTTCCAGCCTCAGGTGACTGTCTGTGTGAAGTTTGCACGTTCTCCCTCTGGCTGTGTGGGTTTCCTCTGGGTACTCCAGTTTCCTCCCACAATCCAAAGGTGTGCTGGGTAGGTGGACAGGCCTTGGGAAATTTCCCCATAGTGTGCGGGCATGTGCAGGCTAAGTGAGTTAGCTGTGGTAAATGCAGGGTTACAGAGACAGAGAAGGAGGCTGGGATATCTTTGGAGTAGGGATTCTATGATTCCAACAGTGTACAAGGTTTACATAGTATCCCAGAAAACAAAGTGCACCCTAGATGCAGAAACATAGGAAACGGGAGTAGACCCTTTGAGTTTGCTCAGCCATTCAATACAATTGTGGCCACTCATCCCATTCAGTACCCTGTCCCTGCTTTCTCTACTTTTTAGCCCCAAAAGAACTCTCTTTATCTCCTTCTTGTAAACATTCAAGTTTTACCTTCAAATGGTTTCTGTGGAAGAGAATTCCACACGGTTGCCACTCTCTTAGTGAGGACATTTCTCCTCATCTCAGTCCTGAACAGCCTAACCCATACACTTAGACAGTGACCCACCAGTTCTCAATCCTCAGTTCAAACAGAGATCAAATCCTGGTGATGAATGATGTGCAACGTGTGCGTTAACTAAGGAAGCCCAATAGCCTCATTACGGTGCACAAGAGGAAGAAGGAGAGAGAGGCAGAGACACTCTTGAAGGGCACATCACGCTGTATCTCCCCACCATCACACGGTATCATGAAGACTGCCGTGGTCTGGAACAACTAATTAACTGATGGGAAATGACAAATAGGGAAAGGTCTACAAATTATTGGTTGAATTTGTAACTGGGTGATAACATAAGGATTCTGTTAAAATGCAGGGCTCCTACAAATGGAAGCTGACGGTTAACTGGTGTTGGCAATCACATACCCTGGACAGTGTCCTCCTTAAGTCTTCTTGATCCAATAAACTCGACTTGATCACAGCCACCGCTTCAGAATTTTCAATCACTTTGAGGAGAGAGGCCTTGGAGCTGTGGCAGTCCCTCATGAGGCCCATCAGGAAGGAGGCCTGATCTTGGCTGCAATGAAAGAACAGTGAATCAGTGTGACCTGTAGCTGGAAGTGAAGGTGAACCTATTTCATACAGATATTCCTTCAAAAACTCCCTGACTAAACTTTGCACTAATCTCGAGGTAGAAATTTTCACATGTTCTACTGCAGTAACATTAGGGGTAACCATAGAAACCAATCAATTGAGGGTTACCCCCTTTAGAAAATTCTGTTCCATAGTTTGGGGCAGTTTCTTGCAGCCCATAAGTATTACTTATCATTGTTGTGAACCTTACCAAGGTGGAGCTAGCAGTGTCATAGTAATGTCACTGGACTAATAGGGCTAATGCGGAAATATGGATTCAAGTCTCACCATGGAAGCTGGTGGAATTTAAAACCATTTAGAAGTCTCAGTAATGACATAATGAAGCTGATATCTGGGGCAGCACAGTGGCTCAATGGTTAGCACTGCTGCCCAAAAGGGCCAGGGACCTGGGTTCAATTCCAGCCTCGGGCAACTATCCACGTAGAGTTTGTAAATTCTCCCCGTGTCTGCATGGGCTTCTCCCACATGGTCTGGTTTCCTCCCATAGACTCAAAGATGTGCAGGTTAGGGTTAATGGGAACTGCAGATGCTGGAGAGTCCAACATAACAAAGTGTAGAGCTGGATGAACACAGCCGGCCAAGTAGCATCTTAGGAGCACAAAAGCTGACGTTTCAGGCCTAGAGCCCAAAACGTCAGCTTTTGTGCTCCTAAGATGCTGCTTGGCCTGCTGTGTTCATCCAGCTCTACACTTTGTGATCGCAGGTTAGGGTGGATTGGCCATGCTAAATTGCCTCTAGTGTCCAGGGATGTGCAGGCTAGTGGGTTAACCATGGGAAATGCAGCAATAGGGTGGAGGGAGGTGTGCATCTGGGTTGGATGCTCTTCAGAGGATTGGTATGGACCCGACGGGCTGAATAGCCTGCTTCCATTATGTAGGAACTCTATGATTCCCATTCAATTTTGCTATGTCAACCATCACAAGTGGACATGCAAACTGTCACCACTAGATGGCATATTGCGAGCAGGTACTGAAGTCTTCCAATCCTCGTCACCAACTTGTGCACTTAAAACAGAAACTACATTCATCAAATAATCCTGGGCAACAACAAAACGTTGGTTCCTTTGTTGCACCAGTAACCCATAACTACAGGCAATCGACGCCAATCGGAGAATCGAGAACAAAAACTTATCAATGAACCTACATCTAGGAAATGAATCAAGAAAACATAAATCTGTATCGTACAGAAAGGAAATCTAAATAAACAAAGGCACACATGAAATTAAGCCATACGCAACTGATTAGGTTAGACAGAATCTAATTCAACTTGAAATGAAATTTAATTAATTTCAATTCTGCAGATCTTGATTTATGCGCCAAAATGAGTTGCACTGAGGATAATAATAACCTGAATTGGTCATGACTCAGTGAGCTGTGCAGTCTCTTTCCTGATTCATTTATTGTACTCACATGTCATTGATTAGCTTCTTGGTGTCATTCCAAGTCACCTCCAGTAGGTTAATTTCCTTCTCAGCTTCTGCGGCTAAAGTCTTATCTTTCTGAGTCAGCTGTTTCGCTCTGTCCATTAGCCACTGCAGCTCATGCTGTTGTGCGCTGAGCTCTTCCTCCAGCTGATTGAACAACCTCAATCTAGAGGAGGGAAAGAAAGGAAAAGGACTGGGCTTCAGCACATCAGCCAAGTCAAGTAGTTTCCTCAACTCTTCTTTGATTGGACGTTGAAATCCTGTCCTCAAGATCTCAAAATCCATTTGGGTATTTGAAGACATCAGTTCCAGTTCACCACCTTTCCTTCATCTACCTTGATTCTCCTTATCCCACAAAAATCTACTAATGAAATGAAAAACAAAATACTACAGATTTCTGAAATAAAACCGAAGCGAATGTGACTGAGAAACTCTGGCAGCCCCTGAGCAGAGAGAAACAGAGTTAAAATTTGACTCTTCTTCGGAACATTTTAACCGTGGCACTGCACTGGTGTGTCTGTCCAGATCCTGTATTCAAATCTCGAATGGGGTTCAAACTCTCAATCTCACAGGTTCTGACGCCATTTGAGATGTCCTGAGGTTTATAACATTCTCATGAAAATGTACAAGTGCCTTTTGTCTTTCAACCCAGAATGAATTAATTTGCAATAAACACGTTAAGGGAATTAGACCAAAATTGTATGTGTGTGAGCACTTTAAGAATGAAACCCAGTTAATAAGTGCTAAGCAGCAGCTATGGATAAAATCTGTGCAGTGTTTCAGTATTCGAGCTTGTTCTGAAATCACTCTCTCTTGGAAGCTAGAGTGAGCTGTTTCTTTAATGACTCAACACAGACATTTTTAAAAAAATCAGGTTTCCAGATTTTTGAATGGAATTGAATTGCTTGTGTTGGGAAGATTACTCCAGTTACATAATACCTGAATCCCACTATTACTTCAGGCAGAGTCAAAGAGCTCACTGTTGGTATCAAATGACTACAATAACCACTTTTTAGTTGGTGAATGAAACTCTGCGACTCACAGGACTTTAAAAACAGGAGAATATCTTTTCTCACAGGAGTCTTTGTAACTCTCTTCCTGAGAGTGGGTGAGGCACAATGAGTTTAAAATGGATCAACAATAATACCAACCCTCAACAGTTTCCTCTCCAATATTTCATGGGGGTGAAGATCCCAAGGTATTCATTGGGTATACATATGAACATACAAAATAAGGGCAGGAGTAGGCCATTTGGCCCCTCGAGCTTACCTCACTCTTCAATAAGGTCATGGCTGATCCAATTGTAACCTCAACTCCACTCTGCCACCTACCCCCAATAACCTTTCACCTCAATGCTCACCGAGAGCTTGCCTTAAAAATAATCAAAGACTCTGCTTCGACTAATTTTTCAGGAAGAGAGTTACAAAGACTCCTGTGAGAAAAGATATTCTCCCCATCTCACTCTTGAATGGGTGTCTCCTTATTGTCGAACAGTGACCCCTAGTTTTAGGTTCTCCCCGAAGAGGAAACACCCTCTCTACAGCCACACTGTCAAGACCCCTCACGTTCTTATACACTTCAATGCAGTCGCCTCCTCCTCTTCTAATGCTAGCAGGTACAAGGCTAACACTGTCAAAATTCTCTTCATAAGACAGCCCATCCATTTCAAGAATTGTTATAGCAAACCTTTTCTGAAACACTTCTAACATATTTACATTCTTCCTTAAATAAGGAGACCAATACTGTACATAGTATTCCAATGTGGTCTCACCACTACCCTGTGTAAAAGAAGCATAACCTCTCTACTTCTGCATTCAGTTGCCTTTGCAGAAAGCAATGATATTCTATTCACTTTCATAATTACTTCTTGTCACCACATGTACCAGCACACGTAGATCCCCTACACCTCAGAGTTCTCCAATCTCCCACCATTTAGACAATCGTTAAATTGGTCAATTTCACATTTTCCCACTCTATTTGCTGGATCTTTGTCCACTCACTTAATTATCTACACATCTTTGTATCCTCATGTCCTCTTCACAAATTATTTTCCTGCCTATCACTGTGTCATCAGCAAACCATGTCTTTGGACCCTTCATCCAAGCCATTAAAATAAGTTGTAAGAAGTTGAGACCCCAATACTGATCTCTGTGTTATACCACTCGTGACACCTCACCAACTGGAACTGGCCATTAGGCCTGACTGTTTCTGGCTAGCCTGCTAATCTTCTGTCCATGCCAATATGTTACCCTGCTACCATGACCTTTGATGTTCTGCAATAACCTTTAATCTTATCAAATGCTTTCTAGAAATCTAAATACAGCACTTCCACTGGTTCCCCTTTATCACAACTTGTTATTTCCTTAATGACTCTAATAAGTTGATGAAACATGATCTCCCTTTCACAAAACCATGTGGACTCTACCTGGTTACCATGAACTTTTCTAAGCATCCTCTTATAACATGTTTAATTGTAGTGTCCAACATTTATCCTGTTACAAAAGTTAAGCTGACTGGTTTATACTTTCCTGCTTTCTGTCTCTTCTCTTTTTGAATAAAGGAGTTACATTCAATATTTTCCATTCTAATGGAAACTTTCCTGAATCTAGGGCATCCTGGAAAACTGAAAACTCAATACATCAGCTATCTCACTAGCCAACAGAAACAAAAATTACTAGAGAAACTCAGTCGGTCTGGCGGTATCTGTAGAGAGAAAAATTGCTAAATAAATACCAATGCCAGCTTTTCCTACTGCTTTCAGTTCTAAAGAAGAGTCACTGGACACAAACTGTTAACTCCGTTTTCTCTGCACAGACTTGCTGAATTTTGCCAGAAATTTCTGTTTTTGTGTGTTTCAGATCTGCAGTTCTATGTTTTTCACTAGCCAGTTCATTACCAACCCCAGTATGAAGTCTAAGATCCAGAAATCTCTCAGCCCACAGCTCCAATAATGTGCCCAGTCCCGCTTCCCTGCTTTTTCTATCCACTGAAAACTGGGCAAGTCTACATTTTATTATCTTGTTCTAACCTTTGTATGCAATACTGCACCCCAGCACAACCCCTTTAGAATATATTCACCTGAGTTGTAAAGCTGGTAGAGTAGGCTCTTTCAGAGTCTCATTGTCTGCCTTCTCTTCAATGTCTTCAATAGACTTCAGCAACTGTTCCTTGCGCTCTCTAAAAGATTTCCACAGAGAGTTCAGTGCTTCGGCCTCACTTTGTTTGGTGCCCAACAGGTTCTGGACAGACTCCAGTTCTGCCTCCAATCCTTCGGCCAAGGCTCGACAGGAGGTCCTTGAGTCGGATCCCACGTCCTTCATATGGCACTGAGCTTTACTGATGAGTGCATCGAGGGCCGTGGCTTGGGATTCCAACTGCTTAATGTCTGGTGTCACGTCACCCAGCTCTTTGCCCAGCAATTCCGTCTTAACCTTATCCCAGTTGGTTGCTGTCTCCACTGTCTTCCTAACCCTGTGAAGCACATTTCTGGCAGCTCTGTGAGTTTCCAGGAAGGAGGCCAGCTGTCCGAGAACTTCCTTCCTTCGCTCAACAACCTGATTGGCTTCCTGGAAAAGCTGGAAGCACTCCTCAGTCCTGCTGTGGAGAAGCTGATCCTGAGGCTCACACATGGAGCACAGTTGCTCCACCTGGTTATTGAGACTCTGTTGTTCAGCACGCTGCTGTTCCACAGCTCCGGCCTGGTCCTGCACATTGGGACAATACGGCAAGAATTACAAAAGGGTTTAACCCAAGACGTTCTGTCAAAAATACCAAAGAAGTGGCTACAGACTTTCTGCTCTTCCCCACCCAGTTGTCAGTCTGTGTCTTCCTGCTTACTTGTCGCATGCCGGAAATAAACTAATAATATTCAAACAAAGTCGGGTGTGTAAAAGAAGCCCAGGCTTGACTTTAGGCCAATGAGTGCATTTCATCCCCATGACGCCAAACAGTTGCCTCAATGTGAGCACAAGAACAGGAAATATAGGAGCAATGGTGGACCATTCAGGTCCTCAAACTACCCACCGTTCAATCAGAACATTGCTGACTTGTCTGTGGACTTAATTCCACTTCACTGTGTACACTCCATAACCCTCAACTCCCCTTTCAGTCACAAATCTCACTCAGCCTTGAACATATGCAATGGCCCAGCCTCTACTGCTCGCTGGGAGAGAGAATTCTGAATATTAATGACCCTCTGGAAGTAGAAATCCTTCCTCATTTCCATCCTAAATGGGAGACCACCTTATGAAAGGAACATCCTCTCAGTATTTAGCCTCCTCAAGATCATGTAGGTTACAACATGATCACCTCTCATTCTCTGAAACTCCAATGGATACTGCTCCAAGCTCACAGAGTCATAGAGATGCACAGCATGAAACATGCCCTTCGGCCCAAACTGGTCCATGCCGACCAGATATGCTAAATTAATCTAGTCCCATTTGCCAACATTTGGACCATAATCCTCTCAACCCTTCATATACATGTACCCATCCAAATGCCTTTTAAATGCTGTAATTGTACCAGCCTCCACCACTTCCTCTGGCAGCTCATTCCATACATGTACCACCCTCTGTGTGAAAAAGTTTGCCCACAGGTGCCTTTCAAATCTTTCCCCTATCACCTTAAGCCTATGCCTCTAGATTTGGACTCGCCTACCCTGGGAAAAAGACCTTTATCAACCATTCCTCATTAGGCAAACCCCTCATCCCAGGAATCAGCTTGGTGAAACTCTTCTGAACTGCTTTCCATGTGAACAGGTCCCTCCTTAATAAGGTGCTGAAAACTGTGGATATTCAGGTTAAAGTCAAACAGAGAGAGTTAAAACTGGCTGTCATTGAGTTGCAAACTGCTGGAGGGTGGACTGAAACGTCTGTTTTTGCCTCAGTCCGGCATTCCATTCATTTGCTTAGTTTTTCAGTTAGCTGAAAGACCTTTTAAGAATCTGCGCCTATCTTATCTATCAATTTGTCAGAGGCAGCAATGATCAGAGCAGAAATGTTGGGTTTTCAAGTGCTGAGCTGTTGGATTATGTTCAGTGCATACTCCAGGAGGAGCTATTGTGAAAGCCCATTTCCTTCAGTGGTCCAGCAGCTTCCAGAATAATGAAGTGGCATGTGAATTAGAAACAGTTTCATCAGCAGCTGAATCGCTGAATGGAACAAAACCGCAATATTGTTGGAAGGAGAGACATGTTGCTGAAGCTTTGCACTCTGTATGGTTAGGACAAACGCAAGAAACCCCATTTTTGAAGCATTTGCAACCACTTCTACTGCAGGAGAAAAGTTTGCTGATTAGTTGAGACTCAACACTGATTGGCTGAGACATTGCTGCGGAGAAATGAATGAGAAATTATTGGTTCCCCAAGCCCCCTGATAATTTGAACAAGGCCCAAGGCTTGGACAGGTTCCTTTTACTTGCAGGTACTGAGTCCCGGTGGATGGCAGCATGTCACTTCCTGCAAACATCAATACGTGAGAAAAAACACGTTTGTTCCCCGATCAATATAAAATGAAAGGCTTCAGCAATCTCTCTCTCTTTTAAACAATGTTGTCTGACATCTTGTAACTCATGGACTTTTCAAACTTTGGTCAACTTTAGTTTCAGGCGATGAAAGAGTAGGCTGAGGAGGAACAGGGAACATAGCAGTAAGTTTGCAGATGACAGCAAAATAGGTGATGTGGTGGACAGTGAGGAGGATTATCTCACAGTACATTGGGATCTCGACCACACTGTCCAATGGCCAACGAGTGGCGGATGGAGTTTAATTTAAATAAATGTGAGGTGTTGCGTTTGGTTAGGCCAATCAGGGCAGGGCTTATACAGTTAATAGTAGGGACCTGGAGAGTGTGTCGAACAGAGACACCTAAGTATACAGGTACATAGTTCCTTGAAAGTGGAATCGCAGGTAGGCAGGGTGGTGAAGACTTTTGGCACACTTGCCTTCATTGGTCAGAACACCGGGTACAGGAGTTGGGATGTCACGTCACAGTTGTACCGAGATGTTGGCAAGGCCACTTTGGGAATACTGCCCAGAATTCTGGATGCCCTGCTACAGAAAAGATTTTGTTAAACTTGGAAGGATTCAGAAAGGATTTACAAGGATGTTGCTGGGACTGGAAGGTTTGAGTTCTAGCTAAAGGCCTGAATAGGCTGGGGCTTTATTCCCTGGAGAGTCGGAGACTGAGGGGTGACCTTATAGAGGTTTATAAAATTATGAGGGGCATGGACAGGGTGAATAGCCAACGTCTTTTTCCCAGGGTGGGGGAGTCCAAAAGCTGAGGGCATAGGTTTAAGGTCAGAGGGGAAAGATTTAAAGAGGACCTGTGAGGTAACATTTTCATGCAGAGGGTGGCGTGAGTATGGAAAGAGCTGCCACAGGCAGTGGTAGAGGCTGGTACAATTATCATATTTAAAAGGACATCTGGATGGGTACATGAACAGGAAGGGTTTAGAGAGCCAAATGCAGGACTAGGTCAAATTGAGTTGTGCGTTTGATGCAGATGAGTTGGTCCGAGGGTCTCTGTTTCCTCGTTGTATGACTCTCTAACTCTAGCTGCCAACTCCTGCATTTTTAAAGTGGCAGTCTGTTCATTGAAAACTGTCTGAGAAATCTGTACTTTATATAAAATTCATTCAGGGGTGAGGGCATCGCTAGTTAAGTCGGCATTTATTGTCGATCACTAATTGCCCAGAGGTCAGTTAAGAGCTAATCACGTTGCTGTGGGGTCTGGAGTCACACGTAGGCTAAACCAGGTAAGGATGGCAGATTCCTTCCTGAAGGACACTAGTGATGCAGACGTCTGTAACAAAAACCAATGTTGTATCAGTTGGGTGTAAAGTCATATTGAAAACCTCATTTCCCAGTCTCTCCTTTCACTTAATGATAGGGACCACCCGTCCATCAAACATGCACCTTAAAAAAATTAAAACACAAAATACGATAAACACTCAGCTGGTCAGACAATTCTAATGAATGACCAGCAACCTGAAATATTAATTCTGCTTCTCACCTGCCTGAGTCTTTCTAGAAATCTCTCTTTTAATTTCACATTCCCTGCACCCGCAATATTTTAGTGCTGTTTCCTAATCATTGTTGCGTAACCGATTACTACAGGCATTCAAAGTTATGGAATTATGGAACACTTACACAAAGATATTCAGACTGTGGTGTGACTGTCTGCATCCTGGCTTCACCAGCACCCCCTACCATTTCCCTGTAGCCCTTAATATGGTTTCTCTTCTAATGCTGAACCTATTCCCTTGTCAATGCCTCAGCTGAATCTCTCATCACCTCACTCTTAGACCTTCAAGATCCAAATTGATCATTGCCTTAACAAAGATTATTTTCCTCTTTGATCCCTTTGCCACCCTCCTTCAATTACTGCCCTGTTTCTCAATCATTCTGTCATGAGAATGGCTACTCTCTGTCTGTTTCGTCTGGGTCTCCCATGATTTTGAATCCTCTTTCAAACCACCTCTCAACCTTTCTTGTGATCAAGGGGAAATACTCCAGCTCCTGTGGGGGTGGTGCGTTGTGCGGTGGCTCAGTGGTTCGCACTGCAGCCTCACAGCTCCAGGGCCCCAGGTTTGATTCCACCCTCGGGCAACTGTCTGTGCGGAGTTTGCACATTCTCCCCGTGTCTGTGTGAGTTACCTCTGGTTTCCTCCCACATTCCAAAGATGTGCAGGCTAGGGTGGATCGGCCATGCTAAATTGTCCATGGTGTGCAGGCTCAGTGTGTTGGCCATCAGAAATGCAAGGTTACAGGGATAGGGTAAGGGAGTAGGTCCAGGTGGGATGCACTTTAGAGGGTTGGTATGGAGTCGAATGGCCCACTTCCAGGCTGTTGGAATTCTTTGATTCCTCCAATCTTTTTCGCTTCTTTGAAGTACCTCATCCCTCGATGGGAAAATTGCTCTTTTCATTTTGGATAAAGTGAATGGTGCTGGTGTTGACCGGATGACCAGGTGAGCAGTCACTTGTCGCTAAGAGCCAATTCACAACACTTCACCTCTTTAAAATGGGCCCACAGGGTTTTACCTTTATGTGATTCAACGCAGGCTGCAGATCCGTGGAAATGATCTCGGAGGTTGACTGCAGGCCACTTAGAAATCGTTCAACCCAGTAGGAAAACCTCAGCAAACACTCATCAAACTGCTGGTGTTTCTCAATTGTTTCTTCGAACAAGCGGATCCTGTGGAGCAAAGGTAATGTAACAGAATTAGTACTCAGAGCTGCAGCATTCCTGCTCCTCAGTTGACTCAGTCACTTAAAATGGAAGGCTGGAATAAGGAGTGATTGCTAATTTCCTTTATTAGAGGAATTGGTTGGGTTTTTACAAAAATCCTTCGCTTGGTGGCCAGTCGAACCAAAGCTCAGATTATTTTCCCTCAAATTGCCGTGGAGAGATTTGAATTCTCCCTCTCTGAATAAATGATCGAGATGTGGACATAGGAGGCATGGTTAGTAAGTTTGCAGATGACATTAAAATTGGAGGTGTAGTGGACAGTGAAGAAGGTTAACTCAGAGTGCAATGGGACCTTGGTCAGATGGGCCAATGGTCCAAGGAGTGGCAGATGGAGTTTAATTTTGATAAATGTGAGGTACTGCATTTTGGTTAGGGTAAACCAGTGCAGGACTTATACAGTTAATGGTAGGGCCCTGGGGGGTATTGTCACACAGAGAGACCTTGGGATGCAGATACAAAGTTCCTTGAAAGTGGAGTCGCAGGGGAACAGGATGGTGAAGAAGGCGTTTGCTATGCTTGCCTTCATTGGTCAGTGCATTAAGCACAGGAATTGAGATATCATGTTGCAGCTATACAGGTCATTGGTTAGGCTACTTTTAGAATGCTGCATTTAGTTCCAGTCACCATTATAAAGGGAGGATGTTATGAAACTTGAAAGGGTTTGGAAAAGATTCACAAGGATGTTGCCAGGGTTGGAGAGTTTGAGCTATAAGAAGAGGCTGTATAGCCTGGGGCTACTTTTTCTGGGGATCAGAGGCTGAGGGGTGACCTTATAAAAGTTTATAAAATCATGAGGGGCATAGATGGGGTGAATAGCCAAAGTCTTTTTCCCAGGGTACAGGAGTCCAAAACATGAGGGCAGATGTTTAAGCTGAGAGGGGAAAGATTTAAAACGGACCCAAGGAGCAACTTTTTCACGCAGAGGGTGGTGTGTGTTTGGAATGAACCGCCAGAGGAGGTGGTGCAGGCTAGTACAATTACAACATTTGAAAGGCACCTGGATGTGTATATGAATAGGGTTTAGAGGGATATGGGCCAAATGTTGGCAAATTGGACTAGATCAGATTGGGATGTCTGGTCGGCATGGATGAGTTGGGCAGGGAGGCTGGTTCCATGCTGCATGATTCTATAACTCTACAACATATCCTGGCCTCTGGACGACTAACCTGTTACCGCAGCCCCCTGATCCTATCATACTCTCAATACTTTGAGGGTAAGTTGGTATCAGCTTTGAAATGATTACAGTGTGGAAGGAGGCCATTCAGTCCATTATGTTGGTGCTGTGTCAGCTTTCTACCCCATGGTCCCACAAGCGCAGTAATCATCCAGTTCCCTTTTGAAAGTCACAAGAGAATCTGCTTCCAGACCCTAAACAGCTGCTGAAAAATAATGTTTTTCTCTAACATCCCCGCTGCTTCTTCCTTTCAGTCACCTTAAATCAGTGATTTCTACCTCTTGGCCTTCTGCTATCAGGAGCAGGTCTTCTCCATCTACTTTGTCCAGAGCCCTCATGCTTTTGAATCCCACTGTCAATTTGTCTCTAATCTACTCTTCTCATTGAAGAACAGTCTCTGCAACTCCAATCTAGCCATGCAACTGTCTGACGTTCCTGGAACCATCTTCCTCAGACTGTTCTCCACTCTGAGTAATGCCATCACATCCTTCCTAAAGTGGGCTGTGCAGAACTAGACTAGTAGAGGTTGAATCCATTATTTATACAGATTTCCAATTAATTGGCTGTTCTTATTCCCCCATGGATGTGTGTGTTGCAGGCTGGGTCAGCATTTAGTTGCCCTTGAAAAGTGGCAGTGTGCTGCCTTCTTGAGCCGAGCAGTCCACCTGTTGTAGGTCAATCCACAATCCTGGCATTCCTTCCCCAAGAGCATTGTGGGTCTACCAACAGCGCATGGACTGCAGCGATTCAAGAAGGCAGCTCACCACCACCTTGCGCGGCCTTGCAAGATCAACTGCAAAAAAAAACTGGTCTAAAAACACTTCACAGAATCCTTACAGTGTGGAAGCAGGCTGTTCGGCCCATTGAGTCCGCAATGAACTTCTGAAGCGCATCCCACCCAGACCCATCCCCATACCCTGTCCCTGTAACCTTGTATATCCCATGGCCAATCCACCCTAACCTGCGCATCTTTGGGCTGTGGGGGGAAAGCACAGCACCCGGAGGGTTCCCACGCAGACACGGGGAAGAGTGTGCAACAGTCACCCGAGGCTGGAATCAAACCTGGGCCCTTGGTGCTGTGTGAGGCAGCAGTGCGAACCCACTGAGCCACTGTGCCACTCTATTTGTTTCATACAAATGCAAAAACACACAATTAATCTCACCGTTTCTTGACAGCGTGGGACAGACTCTGCCACCTCTTGTCCAGCTGTTGTAAGTTTGTTTTCATTGCCTTCACATTCTCCTCTGAGGCGGCTGGGTACAGGGCCTTGGCTTGTGACACAATGCTCCTATGGACTGACTCCTGGGACATCACCTCAGATTGTAGCTCCTGTAGGGACGATGAGAAACACAGCACGTGTGACAGTAATCCATGGGAAAACTTGTCAGACTGTCTTAACTGTCCCCACAGAAACAGAGAGCCCAGAACGAGCTTACTCAGGCCATTTCATGGCTTTTGGGCTATTTGCTATGGCTACTAGAAACTCAAATTTGGCTAATCAGCTCATTTCAGGAGATGTATCAGCCAGGACAAATAATGAGGACAATGACTTCCACCTTAATTGTGTAAATCCAAAAATAGAGGAGCCCATTCAGAGTCAGAAGGCTGAAGGTTTACTCCTGAGTCTAATTTTGGCTGACAGTGCAGTGCTACACTGTATAAGTGTAATCCATCAACCCAACATCGCCCCCATACTTGTCCTCTTAGATAGCTGTGAAAGATCTCATGATCCTATTTGAATAAGCGCAGAGAGTGTCTTGACATATTACTCCCTCAGCATCATAACCCCATTGCTGCTTTGGTTAGGTGTGTACTGACTAACTGCCCTGTTTCTTACATTTAAAACAGCCATTGTGCTTCAAAGGTATCGTTTTTCCTTTCATGGGATGAGGGCATCGCTGACTCGGCAGCATTTATTGACCATTCTTAATTGCCCAGAGGGCAGTTGAGAGTCAACCACATTGCTGCGGGTCTGGAGTCACAGACCAGGTAAGGATGGCAGTTTCCTTCCCTAAAGGGCATTAATGAACCAGATGGGATTTTTTTCCCAACAATGGATTCATGGTCATGATTAGATTCTTCATTCCAATTATCTTACTGAATTCAAATTCCACCATCTGCCATGACAGGATTTGAACCCGGGTTCCCAGAACATTATCTGGGTCTCCGGATTAACAGTCTAGCAATTATACCATTAGGCTATCGCCTCTCCAACAGCTATGCTAGCAGCTATATCTTCTGATGTTCTGAGATGAGAAAGCAGCTGTATCAATGAAAATATTTCTTAGATTCCCTTTCTAGTCATTTGGATAGTTCTCTCTGCTGCTTTGCTGAGGACACAAGGTGTCCTAATGGGCATCAGTGGGCATCATCAGAATCTTATACTCTGATGATGCTGTGGCTTTAGCAGGGGATTTTATCCTGAGTGTTTTTTTGAAGAGAGATTTTAAGACAGAGGTACTGAGCTGTCTAATTGGAAAGCCAGTAAACAGCTTGTGAGGCCTTGGGTTTTTTTTAATGTTGGAACAATAGAAGCAGCCTGAGTGGGTGTGGTCAAGCTCTCACAGAACCAGGACTTTTAGTTTAGTTTTTGGTAGAAGCTGCAGGAGTTGTGAAAAGCTGCCATATCTCTCCCTCTGCCACAGCTGAAAACCAGAGTTCTCTCTCTCTCTCAGAATTATCTTCTGATGTTCTTTCCTCCTGGATTGGAGAATGCACGTGAGACAATCTGTTTCTGAATCTGCCTTTTGCCAAGGATGTGTTTATGGGATGTTATTATATTGGAACTTTTAATTAGTAATAGTTACTGCATTTATTATTCTGTTAAGTTTTCTCATAGAGTTGTTATTCCAATTCCTTCTTTCTTTTGTTATATTTTAACTATAGTGGATGAATAAAGTGCATTTTACTTTAAATCCAGTAATTTAACCAATCGAATTGTATCTGGAACGCAACACCTTATATTTACCTTTAAAATAAGAACAAGGGTCTTGGCTATCTTCTGAATTTTCAGGGGGTTTGGTCTGGTCCATAGCATTACAAATGATTCTCACAAAAGCAGCAGAACACTCTGAAACATAACAACAATGGTTCCTCGCCAAGGTGATAAACTGTGATCAAAATCCGGAACTTCAGCGAATGACCTTATGCTTTGTGAGGGGCAATAGTTAAGCTTGTAGATACAGTGGGAGGCACTGCACAGATGTTCTGAGCTCAAGCTGCGTTGTGGCTTTTCATTGAGATCTCGATCGAACAGTCCCCGGGTCTCTGCACACTGACTGCTTTGTACACACTTGCGGCTATGCTCGCAACTTACCTTCAGAGCGCGTACTTCATTTTGTAGCTTGGCTTGGTCAGAAGGGAGGTAGGGTGACCAGGAGTCTGTGATTGCTTCATGCCTCTCGAGCCAAGAGACAAAGCTGGACAGGTCCTTCTCATACCTGATTCCAACAAAGTACAAGTTTTACAAAACAAGGAAGAGCAAACTATGTAATCCAGTATATTGAGATTGCAACTGTAAATCCACAAAGGTGAACAAATCCCCTTTACAACTGCAGAACTTTATAGCTAGATGGAAGACATTTGGTCCACA
Organism: Stegostoma tigrinum; assembly: GCF_030684315.1. Classification (NCBI taxonomy): domain Eukaryota; kingdom Metazoa; phylum Chordata; class Chondrichthyes; order Orectolobiformes; family Stegostomatidae; genus Stegostoma; species Stegostoma tigrinum. The sequence goes on along the minus strand of NC_081362.1, from coordinate 15,959,768 downwards.
ATGTTTGTGCCAAGCCTCTCAGTGCTATCCAATTAGTTCCACACCTCCTCTCTCTTTCCTAAGCCCTGAAAACTTTTTCTATTTCAATACTATTGAACCTGACTCATCAGGGCACATATACAATTCACTGTGTAATCTCCATATATGCTCCAGTGCACTCAGTTAGTGTTGCATAGGGTCTTATTGAAAAGCAGGTAGTGTGTGAATGGATGTTCTTAAGATCAGTTGATGGAGGTGAGATTTTAGTCTTCCTATGAAGAAAGAATGCCTTGACATTTCTCTGGGCTCATGAGAGTTTGGCAGAACATTCAAGAATTTTCAAATAGCTCATTGTATCACAACATCGGACAGAAACAATGAAGCACTTTCCACCCACTATGTGTGTCTTTGAAAGACTTAACTAATTTGTCCTGTTTTTTTTCTTCCTTTTTCTCAAACTTCTGAAAATATCTCCTTTCTAGCATCTCACCAATTCCCTTTTTGAAAGGTAGTTATTGAATCTACTCCCTACATCCTTCCAGGCAGAGCAAGGCAAAACAAATATTCTCCTTCATGCCCTACTCCTCCCTGATAGATTCTTTGGGCAATTGCTTTAAATCAAAGTCCTCTGGCTATTGACACCCCACTGCCAGTGGGGCAAATTTTTCTAAATCTATCCAATCAAAACACTGCATCATTTGGTCAATTATCAGCAATGATTTCAGTAACAGAGGGGGAAGAATCAAACTGTCAGCTGGGACACATGACTACAAAACAGTCACCTAGTTTTTGTGTGCTTATGTATATGTGTGAGAGAGTGCAAACATGTGTGTGTGTGAGTGTGTGTGTGTGAGAGAGAGAGAGAGAGAATGTGTAGATGAGGTATAATGTGTATGAAAAGTGTGAGGTTAGAGGTGAGTGAATGGGCAGGATGGGTGTGAATGGGTGAATCAGAGATAGGTGCATGAGTGCGCATTTAAGAGGTGTGTGTGTGAGAAAAGTGTGTCGATGAGACGTGTGTGTGTGAAAAAAGTGTGCATTGGTGAGGGATGTGTGTTCGTGCGTGTGTGTGATATCTATGTTCGTAATTCTTGACAGAAGCTCTAACAATGACATTACTTGAGAATTTGACAGGGTTACATACTTCTGCCAGAGAGACAGCAGATCTTCCAGCACCACCTGTACTTCCTTGGCCTGATCTTGCACCCTCTCGTACTTTTGTTGCAGGGTATTCAGTTCCTGAGCAGCTTCGTCCCTGTTGCTGACTCTGCGGACAGTTGTCGAGAGTGATGCCATTGGGGTTCTTATCTGGTCGATGGTCTGACAGAACTCCTGCAGCAGAGCGGACCAAGGGAAAATCACTTCCAATAAAAATAACAACACCTTCCATGGATTGCGCATTTTCCATGGACATTTCCCACGGCAGAATTTAGATCACAATTACTTCTGTGTGATGGAACAGCAGAAATGTGGTGAAATATGAAATCAGAGGGAACCTTTACAAGTGGAAGGATTTGAAAGAAGGTAAAGCCCATGTTGAGATCAAAATAATTGAAAATTCAGCCCTTTACCGACATTAGATCAGCACTGAAATTTAAAATTCCCCCGACTCCATTCGCCAAGGCACAGTGAAGTGCAGGTGCACAGATAGAGCAAACGTGAAAATTAGTCGACAGGAAAAGAGCCAGAACAGACCTTTATATTTTGTAATGCAACAGCCACATCTTTTATTGATGTGCAAAAGTGGGTTTTAAGTGGGCAGCAACCTCCAGTAGGACTGCTAAATTATTCAAGTGCGGAAGGAGAATCTGAATAAAAATACCGCATCTTCAAAATACAGTATCAAAGGGTTTAGCTGCATTCACTCAGCTGGATTAGAGATATTCCATAAAGAGAAGTACAAATGTGAAAATAGAATTAATGTTTAATGTTTTTGGTTTCCGTTATACAAAAAACATCCCAAATGATATGGACAATAAACAGCAGCTCCTTCACTTCATATGCAGACATTTGCAGCAGTTTAAGAGGTTACCTCACCCACCACATTCTCCAGCACAGCTAGGGGATGGGTAATAAATGCTGATCCAGCCAGTGATGCCCCATCCCTGTAAATCAATAATGAAGCTCATTATCTCTCAACCAGTGATTTATATCTATTGATGTTTGGGGAAGCACGGTGGTTAGTACTGATACCTCACAGCACCAGGAACCTGGGTTCAATCCCGCCCCTGGCTGACCATCTGTGTGGAGGTTGCATGTTCTCCCTGTGTCTGTGAGGGTTTCCTCCTGCAGTCCAAAGATGTGCAGGTTAGATAGACTGGCCATGTTAAATTGACCATAGAGTCCAGGGATGTACAGGCTAGGTGGATTAGCCATGGGAAATGCAGGAGTGTCAGGGGTAGTGTAGGGTGGTCAGTCTGGGAGGGCTGTTCTTCAAAGGATTGATGTGGATTTGATGGGCTGAACAGCCTGCTTCCACACTGTAGGAATTCTATGACCTTCTATGCACATATGTGGCAGACTGGCCTTGCTTAAATTGCCCGTAGTGTTCAGGGTTATGCAGGCTAGGTGGATCAGCCGTGGGAAATACAGGAATGGGGTAACATTGGATGGGATGCCCTTCAGGGGGTCAGGGACTGGATAGGCCGAATTGCCTGCTACCATATTTTAAGGATTCTATGTAAAAATTTGGGTGATCTCTTGCAAGCTTCTTTCCAAATTATTTTGTCACAAAGACTTGTATCTGTCACTTTTGTGTCCAGGCCATTCCCGGCGACAGCCTAATCCCTGGCTCTGGGTGAGCCAAGCCGATCATAGCCCTCAATACCTGGTGTGCCTGTAACAGCCGGTTAGCCTCTTCTGCTGAGGAGCATTTGTTGGTTTTCTCCATCAATGTGGCCTCCACCTCTGCCAGTGTTTGCTGGACCTGAGAAGGGGTGAAAACACAAACGAAACAAATATAAAATCGCTTGCGCTTTTTGATCGAATAAAGCAAGATTTTAAGGATTGATTTACAGAAGACAAAGACTTTTTACACAACCTCACCTTTCTGTACAGTTTCACATCTACGCCTCAACTGTGCACGTGCAGAATGCATAATCAGTGACCGTAAGGTGTAGGAGCAGAGGTAGGCCATTCAGTCCAGCAACTCTGCTCCTCCATTCAACAAGATCGTGGCTGATCTGGTTTCTTTTTTAATTCATTCACAAGGTGGGAGCATTGTTGGCTAGGCCAGCATTTATTACCCATCCCTAATTGCCCAGAGGGCAGTTGAATGTCAACCACATTGCTGTGGTTCTGGAGTCACCAACTAAGGATGGCAGTTTTATTCTCTAAGGGGCATTAGTGTACCAGATGGGGCTCCCGCTGACAATCAGCAATGGATTCACAGTCACCAGGGGAATTTTAATTCCAGATATTTCATGAATTCAAATTCCACTCTCTGTCATGGTGGGATTTGAACCCAGGGTCTTTGGAATAGCAGTCCAGCAATAATACCACTAGGGTATCACCTCCCCTCATCTCTACTTTACTGCCTTCTCCCCATAACCTTTGGTTCCCTTAGTGATTAAAAATCTGTCAATCTCAGCCTTGAATGCAGCTTTGACAGTCTTTGTAGTGTAGAATTTTACAAATTCATTACCCTCGAAGACCAGAAATTCCTCCTCTTTGCTGCCTTAAATGAGTGATTCCTCACTCTGAGATGATGCTGTCTGGTGCAGGGGTCTCCCACCAGGGGGAACAACTTGTCAGGTCACTTTAGCACATTTCAATAACATTGTCACTCATTCCTCTATATTCTAATGAGTACAGGCCCAAACTACTCAATCTCTCCTCATGAGACAGTCCCTCCATACCCGGTATCAGCCAATTATCAATGAATACATTTTTAAGAAGGAAAAATCAGTTTCCTTTTCTAACTTTATCGAAAAGTTAGGGGTATTAGAATCATAGAATGCCTACAACGTGGAAGCAGGCCATTTGGACCACTGAGTCCACACTGACCCTCTGAAGAGCATCCCACCCAGGCCAATCCCCTACCCTATCCCTGTAACCATGCATTTCCCATGGTTAACCTTCCTTTTAACTCTGTCCTTCCTTTCTCCCTTGTTCTTAACATTCTGTACCAGCTACTTGTACCTAGGATGTGCCTTGTGTGGCAACATTATACATTTTTCATTGTACTCCTGTACTTTTGTGCTTGAGTATACATGACAATAAAATAAATCAAATCAAAACCTAAGCTGCACACTACAGACAATTTAGCCTGGCAAATCCATGCAGCCTGCACATCTTTGGACGGTGGGAGGAAATCCACACAGACAGAGAGAATGTGCATACTCCACACAGACACGGGAATTGAACCCAGGTCCCCGGTGCTGTGAGGCAGTTGTGCTAACCACTGAGCCACCACGTCACCCCAGGGTACTGTCCCCTCCGAAGCTAAAGATGCTCAGCATCCAGCAACAACACACAAAGCCTCTCTCATAGCTCGAAATCACAAGCTGACTGAGCGACGTTAGAGCGCAGTACCTTCTTGAGGCCCTCTTCATGCTTTTGTTGCAGGGAGACGCGGTTCTGCACTTCACTGCCCACCTCCTGAGCGCGTTGATGGAGATCTTCCCACTGCCTGGATATTTGGGTCAACCGTACCTTGACACGAGCAATCTCACCGGAGGTGACGAACTGGGCCAGGTTCTGGGACTCCTCTTCCAAGCTCTTAACCTCTTTGGACTTTGAGACCACGGCATTAACAAGAAGCTGCGAGTCAACAGCAAACATTAGTTGGTTGTCTATCCCCTTGGAGTAGAAGCTATACTTTGCCACCTCCCTTTGTTCAGGGTTCAAAGTTGAAAGGGAATGTTGCTCCAAGTTACCAACGCACCTTAACTTTGGAAAGCTTCTCCTCCAGTGGGAGCGACAACGCCTCTACATCTTTCAAATCTTTCTGTTTCTCAACCATCCAGTGGCCCAAAGGCTCGAACCTTGCTAATAAGCTCGCCCACAGAGCCCTGACCTCTTCCAGATGTTTCACACTGCAGTAAAGTAGGAAGGTGTCAGTGAAATCAGAATCGATCATGTAAAATAAACAAGCTTCTCAGTTCTTCAGATCTCACCTCACCTCGATGATCAGTCGTTGCACAGAGGAATGACTGAAGAAGTGGAGGTGTGGAAATATGTGAAAGTGAGTTTGACAATGGGCACAATGTCAAATCCCCAGGTTAGTTATTGTAGGGGTAGATATCGGATAATTGTCACACCGGCTCTCAGCTCCTGACTACATTGATCTTACAATTTTCACCCCAGTGTTAATTTCCCTTCATGATCCCTCCTTATCGCAGCAATGAGCTACAACCCAACAACCTTCTGAGAACACCACTGTTCCTGGCAAGTGTTCTTTTCACCATCTAGGGCCTGAGCTCTAGAATTCCCTAACTGTCTCCATCTCTCTCTTTTCCTTTAAAATGCTCATTAAAATACAACCTTCATCACTCCTTCTGTATCCTGTTTTATGAGGTTTTCCTACATTACAGTTGTGCTAAATTTACATGATTTATATATATATATTAATAGCACTTTCTTTTGAGTTCAGATTTTAACCTAGCGACATATGGATGTAAGTCTATTTTTGTGAGAAGATTAAATAATTAAGTAGGTCAGTCTTTCCAGAAATGTGATGCTAACTCATATGTCCCTCCTGGACTGTGAATAGAAGCATGTTTATAGTGTGCGGTTTTACAGCAAGACAAAGGAAACATTGAAAGACATTAGAGATAATGGGAACTGCAGATGCTGGAGAATCCAAGATAACAAAGTGTGAAGCTGGATGAACACAGCAGGCCAAGCAGCATCTCAGGAGCACAAAAGCTGACGTTTCCGGCCTAGACCCTTCATCAGAGAGGGGGATGGAGAAAGGGTTCAGGAATAAATAGGGAGAGAGGGGGAGGCGGACCGAAGATAGAGAGAAAAGAAGATAGGTGGAGAGGAGAGTATAGGTGGGGAGGTAGGGAGGGGATAGGTCAGTCCAGGGAAGACGGACAAGTCAAGGAGGTGGGATGAGGTTAGTAGGTAGGAAATGGAGATGCAGCTTGAGGTGGGAGGAAGGGATGGGTGAGAGGAAGAACAGGTTAGGGAGGCAGAGACAGGCTGGGCTGGTTTGGGGATGCAGTGGGGGGGTGTGGAGGGGACAAGCTGGGCTGGTTGTGTGATGCAGTGAGGGGAGGGGATGAACTGGGCTGGTTTTGGGATGCAGTGGGGCAAGGGGAGATTTTGAAGCTGGTGAAGTCCACATTGATACCATTGGGCTGCAGGGTTCCCAAGAGGAATATGAGTTGCTGTTCCTGCAACCTTCGGGTGGCATCATTGTGGCAGTGCAGGAGGCCCATGATGGACATGTCGTCTGAGGAATGGGAGGGGGAATTGAAATGATTCACGACTGGGAGGTGCAGTTGTTTGTTGCGAATCGAGCGGAGGTGTTCTGCAAAGCGGTCCCGAAGCCTCCGCTCGGTTTCCCCAATGTAGAGGAAGCCACACCAGGTGCAATGGATACAGTATACCACATTGGCAGATGTGCAGGTGAACCTCTGCTTAAGATGGAAAGTCATCTTGGGGCCTGGGATGGGGGTGAGGGAGGAGGTGTGGGGGCAAGTGTAGCACTTCCTGCGGTTGCAGGGGAAGGTGCCGGGTGTGGTGGGGTTGGAGGAGAGTGTGGAGCGAACAAGAGAGTCGCGGAGAGAGTGGTCTCTCCGGAAGGCAGACAAGGGTGGGGATGGAAAAATGTCTTGGGTGGTGGGGTCAGATTGTAGATGGCGGAAATGTCGGAGGATGAAGATGATGCCCAGTTCGTTTCGCCCCCCCCCACCCCCCCACCCCCCCCCCCACCCCCCACCACTGCATCCCAAAACCAGCCCAGCCTGTCCCCGCCTCCTTAACCTGATCTTCCTCTCACCCATCCCTTCCTCCCACCTCTAGCCGCACCTCCATTTCCTACCTACTAACCTCATCCCACCTCCTTGACCTGTCCGTCTTTCCTGGACTGACCTATCCCCTCCCTACCTCCCCACCTATACTCTCCTCTCCACCTATCTTCTTTTCTCTTCATCTTTGGTCCGCCTCCCCCTCTCTCCCTACTTATTCTAGAACCCTCTCCACATCCCCCTCTTTGATGAAGGGTCTAGGCCCGAAACGTCAGCTTTTGTGCTCCTGAGATGCTGCTTGGCCTGCTGTGTTCATCCAGCTCCACACTTTATTGAAAGACATTAGTTAGCTTTTGGAGTTAACGTGTGTGTGTGTGTGTGTGTGTGTGTGTGTGTGTGTGTGTGTGTGTGTGTGTGTGTGTGTGTGTCTGTGTGTGTGTGTGTGTGAGAGAGAGATGAAATCGTCGGCTTCCATCATGGACACCAATGAATTAATATGTCAGAACTCAGACACAGCAATGGGCTAAAACGCTAATCCTATAATGGGCAATAGAAAGTTACTCCTGCTAAATTTAAGGCACCCTGTGATTTTGGTGATGTATTCTCACTTGACCAAATGCAATCTCTTAAGATTAATTTCCCTATAAACAGAGGGCATTTATCACAAAACCAAGAGATCTATGACAGAAACTATAGTTTTTACACACTAGGGCCATGAATCTGGGTTGTATTAAGAAGCTGGTGGCTGAGTGGGGCTGAGATGATGTGAACAATTATGAATAGGTTCAATAGGTGGTTGAAGGGGATAGGGAATGAAGGGACATAGGATTAGGAAGGAAACGTGTAACTAAGATGACTTCTCAAGTGGAGGGTTGATTGAGCTGGATAACTCAAGCAACAACTTGATGAAAATTAATGATAAAAAGCACAATCACATACTTGCTTTGCAGCTTAGCTCGGACAGTTACAGCCTTGTCTCTCAGCGTTCCGGACTGTTGCTGCAGGGACTGTTTGCTGTTTGGACCCACTCTCAGGTTTTCCAATGTCTGTAAGAGGCCCTCAGCCTGGGCTGCCTTATCTTCACTGTCTCTGCAAGAGGCCTGTGTGCACAAGCAATGTAAGGACCATTAGGAATCAGCACACACTGCACAAGAGCTTCAAAGAATTACCAAATCCCTTTCAGCCTGCACTGTCGATCCAAACACAATCCCACCCACAGTCATCCCTGGAACCCTGCACTTCCCATGGTTAATCCACCTAACCTACACAGTCCTAGACAATTTAGTACACCATAACCTACACATCTTTGGTGCTGTGGGAGCAAAACCATGCAGACACGGGGAGAGTGTGCAAACTCCACACAGTCAGTCACCTGAGGCTGGAATCGAATCCAGCTCCCTGGTGCTGTGAGGCAGCAGTGCTAAGCACTGAGCCACCGCGCTGCTCAGTAGAATTGTGCGAAGGACAAATTTCCAAGATATCATAGAAATCCTTACAATTTTTCATTGCCAGCAAAAAGGAATATAGTTGAAGCGCATCATTTTGAAGATATTTGTGTGTTTATTTAAGCTGTACCAATTGACTTCTATATCTCTACAGTATCCAAGACTATGTGCGGAGATGGTGGGTCAGGAGTAACATCGAGTGGATAATAATCCCAATGGTCAAATCGCACCATGCCAATTGGTGGAATTTACAGTGCAGTTCATAAAAGGGTGGAATTGGCAGCTACGCACTGTAATGGTGGTCCCCACAATGGGGTCACTGATAGGATCTTCTGTAAAGAAACATTCTGACTCACTAGTGTCCTCTATTCGCTGGTACAGGACTTGAATATTTCTGAAAAGGAAGACACCTTCAGTTGAAGCTTTGACAAAATGGGTGCTTTCTCAACAACATGACTGTCCTTTGGAGAAGGAAATCTGTCACCCTCACCCACTGCAGCCCACATGTGACTCCAAACCCACAGGAATCTGGATGACCCCTTCAGAAATGGTAAAGCAAGCCACTCAGTTCAAGGGTGGCAAATCTGACCCGGCCAGTGGCACTCACAACCCATGAAAGAATTAGTAAAGGACGACGCTAAGATGCCGGGCTGTGAGCTCCCACCTTTGCTTGCTCAAGCTCTGAGCTGAGGCTCTCCAGGCTGCTAAACAAGCGATCGTAATCTGTGCCCATTCCAGCTCGGTTCAGGAATTCCGTCAGCTCCTCCTTCTCCTCTTCGAAACGCTGCCATCGATTTAGTGTCTCCTTCAGCACAAGGTAAAAGCAACATGTCAACTCTCTCTCTTCACTCCCTGCTGTTGGATCCCACCACAACACGGCCGGTTCTGCCATCAGCAAGCGACACCCGTGGCTGACTGTCAATGGGGAACATCTACTCTCCCTCCTGGGCCTATCAGCAGAGACTCAGTGCCTATTCCCCTAGAATCCTTCAGCAGAGCATCACCCAGGGACCAGAAAATCAGCTGGCTGAGACATCCTCACTACAGAGACAGCTCAGAAGCTGCGACATCTGCCACACGTGACTCCCCTCCTGATTGCCCCAAAACCCCTGCACCACCTGCTCGAGACAGAATGGGATGTATTGACTGGCTCTCAAGGCATTGCGTGCTATCCAAGACAACTTCGACCCCCACTCCCTCCACCTGCAATGCCTACCACCCCTGGGTCTCTCAAACCCAACAACCCCCGGGGACAAGGGGCAGTAAATGCGTGGGATCCCCGGCGGTCTCCCTATTCCCCGCACTGCCCCAGCTTGCCAGGACCCAGGACCAGTCTTTACCTCCAGTTCTCTCTCTTCTTTGTCCATTGCTCTCTTGATAGCCTGGAGGGCTGCCTCCTGGCTCTGCAGTTCTTCCCGGGAGGACATAGAGAGCTCAGCAGCTGGCTGCAACTCCCTCCCACGGGCCAGGAGCTGCTGCAGGTCGCGTCTCCTCGCCTCAAGCTGTTTTGCTCGTTGCTGCGGATTCAACAACAGCCTTGACTGTCAGTGAATTCAGATATTGCCATCGGCACCAATAAAACCCTTCCAGACTCACAGGAACCGAATCAAGCCCAATCAGTGGCAGGAGATATTAGCACGTCCAATAGGAAGGCAGGACGTTCCAGAGCACAGGACCAGGAAGATTAAGGCATGGATGGCCAAGCAGGGACAGGGATGTGAAGTTTGTACAAGATATCGTCATTCGAGGAACGCAGGTGTATTGAAGGCTTGTGCAAACTTGAATGGGGAGGAACAGGGTTGGGCAGTTTAAGCCGATCAAAAGGACTTGAAAACAAGGCAGAGAATGTTGAAAATGGATGCAATTCTGGACCCGGAATAAGGATAGGGCAGCGGGAACAGGAGCAATGGGTGAACAGGTTTTGCTGAGAGTTAGCGGAGGTTCAGATGAGCTGCAGCTCACAGAGAGTGAAAGATTGGACACTGGCAGGGCAGCATTGAGAAGGGTCATGTTTGGAGGTTCTATGAACATAGATGGGAGTTTTTACAGCAGCTGGGCTGAGCCAGGATGGAGATCGACAATAATAAAACACTTGCATTTGTGTTTTGGAAATGAGCAGATGTGCCACGTAACGAAAGGCTGTGAGGTACTTACAACCACAAGTGGCCTGGTTCAGCTTCCATTGCAGCAGTGGTGAATGATAATCAAATCTCAAAACAACTGGCTTCAGGCTCACTCATCATGAAAAGCCAAAGTTGATTACTAATTCCAAGGGATGGTTCGTTCTGTTTCCAGTGTAGAAATGTACATTCCCTGTCACTATTGGCCCTGTTAACTGCAGTCTCCCCTCTCAATATTGTCAAGCATCGTGGTATGAGGGTCTGGGCGGAGGTGCATGTGAGGGCAGGACTAAGGTAGTGTCACACTGTCGGAGGGACAGCATTAAGGGAGCACTGCACTGTCACAGGGTCAGCATTAGGGGAGCACTGCACTGTCACAGGGTCAGCATTAAGGGAGCACTGCACTGTCACAGGGTCAGCATTAAGGGAGCACTGCATTGTCACAGGGTCAGCATTAAGGGAGCGTTGTACTGTCACAGGGTCAGCATTAAGGGAGCACTGCACTGTCACAGGGTCAGCATTAGGGGAGCACTGCACTGTCACAGGGTCAGCATTAAGGGAGCACTGCACTGTCACAGGGTCAGCATTAAGGGAGCACTGCACTGTCACAGGGTCAGCATTAAGGGAGCACTGCACTGTCACAGGGTCAGCATTAAGGGAGCGTTGTACTGTCACAGGGTCAGCATTAAGGGAGCGCTGCACTGTCACAGGGTCAGCATTAAGGGAGCGTTGCACTGTCACAGGGTCAGCATTAAGGGAGCGTTGCACTGTCACAGGGTCAGCATTAAGGGAGCGTTGCACTGTCACAGGGTCAGCATTAAGGGAGCGTTGCACTGTCACAGGGTCAGCATTAAGGGAGCGCTGCACTGTCACAGGGTCAGCATTAAGGGAGCACTGCACTGTCACAGGGTCAGCATTAAGGGAGCGTTGTACTGTCACAGGGTCAGCATTAAGGGAGCGTTGTACTGTCACAGGGTCAGCATTAAGGGAGCGTTGTACTGTCACAGGGTCAGCATTAAGGGAGCGCTGCACTGTCACAGGGTCAGCATTAAGGGAGCGCTGCACTGTCACAGGGTCAGCATTAAGGGAGCACTGCACTGTCACAGGGTCAGCATTAAGGGAGCACTGCACTGTCACAGGGTCAGCATTAAGGGAGCGTTGTACTGTCACAGGGTCAGCATTAAGGGAGCACTGCACTGTCACAGGGTCAGCATTAAGGGAGAGTTGTACTGTCACAGGGTCAGCATTAAGGGAGCACTGCACTGTCACAGGGTCAGCATTAAGGGAGCACTGCACTGTCACAGGGTCAGCATTAAGGGAGCGCTGCACTGTCACAGGGTCAGCATTAAGGGAGCACTGCATTGTCACAGGGTCAGCATTAAGGGAGCGCTGCACTGTCACAGGGTCAGCATTAAGGGAGCGTTGTACTGTCACAGGGTCAGCATTAAGGGAGCGTTGTACTGTCACAGGGTCAGCATTAAGGGAGCGTTGTACTGTCACAGGGTCAGCATTAAGGGAGCGTTGTACTGTCACAGGGTCAGCATTAAGGGAGCGTTGTACTGTCACAGGGTCAGCATTAAGGGAGCGTTGTACTGTCACAGGGTCAGCATTAAGGGAGCACTGCACTGTCACAGGGTCAGCATTAAGGGAGCGTTGTACTGTCACAGGGTCAGCATTAAGGGAGCACTGCACTGTCACAGGGTCAGCATTAAGGGAGCGTTGTACTGTCACAGGGTCAGCATTAAGGGAGCACTGCACTGTCACAGGGTCAGCATTAAGGGAGCACTGCACTGTCACAGGGTCAGCATTAAGGGAGCGTTGCACTGTCACAGGGTCAGTGTTAAGGGAGCGTTGCACTGTCACAGGGTCAGCATTAAGGGAGCGCTGCACTGTCACAGGGTCAGCATTAAGGGAGCGTTGCACTGTCACAGGGTCAGCATTAAGGGAGCGTTGCACTGTCACAGGGTCAGCATTAAGGGAGCGCTGCACTGTCACAGGGTCAGCATTAAGGGAGCACTGCACTGTCACAGGGTCAGCATTAAGGGAGCGTTGTACTGTCACAGGGTCAGCATTAAGGGAGCGTTGTACTGTCACAGGGTCAGCATTAAGGGAGCGTTGTACTGTCACAGGGTCAGCATTAAGGGAGCGCTGCACTGTCACAGGGTCAGCATTAAGGGAGCGTTGTACTGTCACAGGGTCAGCATTAAGGGAGCACTGCACTGTCACAGGGTCAGCATTAAGGGAGCACTGCACTGTCACAGGGTCAGCATTAAGGGAGCGTTGTACTGTCACAGGGTCAGCATTAAGGGAGCGTTGTACTGTCACAGGGTCAGCATTAAGGGAGCGCTGCACTGTCACAGGGTCAGCATTAAGGGAGCACTGCACTGTCACAGGGTCAGCATTAAGGGAGCACTGCACTGTCACAGGGTCAGCATTAAGGGAGCGTTGTACTGTCACAGGGTCAGTGTTAAGGGAGCGCCGCACTGTCACAGGGTCAGCATTAAGGGAGCGTTGTACTGTCACAGGGTCAGCATTAAGGGAGCGTTGTACTGTCACAGGGTCAGCATTAAGGGAGCGTTGTACTGTCACAGGGTCAGCATTAAGGGAGCACTGCACTGTCACAGGGTCAGCATTAAGGGAGAGTTGTACTGTCACAGGGTCAGCATTAAGGGAGCACTGCACTGTCACAGGGTCAGCATTAAGGGAGCGCTGCACTGTCACAGGGTCAGCATTAAGGGAGCACTGCACTGTCACAGGGTCAGCATTAAGGGAGCACTGCATTGTCACAGGGTCAGCATTAAGGGAGCGCTGCACTGTCACAGGGTCAGCATTAAGGGAGCGTTGTACTGTCACAGGGTCAGCATTAAGGGAGCGTTGTACTGTCACAGGGTCAGCATTAAGGGAGCGTTGTACTGTCACAGGGTCAGCATTAAGGGAGCGTTGTACTGTCACAGGGTCAGCATTAAGGGAGCGTTGTACTGTCACAGGGTCAGCATTAAGGGAGCGTTGTACTGTCACAGGGTCAGCATTAAGGGAGCACTGCACTGTCACAGGGTCAGCATTAAGGGAGCGTTGTACTGTCACAGGGTCAGCATTAAGGGAGCACTGCACTGTCACAGGGTCAGCATTAAGGGAGCGTTGTACTGTCACAGGGTCAGCATTAAGGGAGCACTGCACTGTCACAGGGTCAGCATTAAGGGAGCACTGCACTGTCACAGGGTCAGCATTAAGGGAGCGTTGCACTGTCACAGGGTCAGTGTTAAGGGAGCGTTGCACTGTCACAGGGTCAGCATTAAGGGAGCGCTGCACTGTCACAGGGTCAGCATTAAGGGAGCGTTGCACTGTCACAGGGTCAGCATTAAGGGAGCGTTGCACTGTCACAGGGTCAGCATTAAGGGAGCGCTGCACTGTCACAGGGTCAGCATTAAGGGAGCACTGCACTGTCACAGGGTCAGCATTAAGGGAGCGTTGTACTGTCACAGGGTCAGCATTAAGGGAGCGTTGTACTGTCACAGGGTCAGCATTAAGGGAGCGTTGTACTGTCACAGGGTCAGCATTAAGGGAGCACTGCACTGTCACAGGGTCAGCATTAAGGGAGCGTTGTACTGTCACAGGGTCAGCATTAAGGGAGCACTGCACTGTCACAGGGTCAGCATTAAGGGAGCACTGCACTGTCACAGGGTCAGCATTAAGGGAGCGTTGTACTGTCACAGGGTCAGCATTAAGGGAGCGTTGTACTGTCACAGGGTCAGCATTAAGGGAGCGCTGCACTGTCACAGGGTCAGCATTAAGGGAGCACTGCACTGTCACAGGGTCAGCATTAAGGGAGCACTGCACTGTCACAGGGTCAGCATTAAGGGAGCGCTGCACTGTCACAGGGTCAGCATTAAGGGAGCGTTGTACTGTCACAGGGTCAGTGTTAAGGGAGCGCCGCACTGTCACAGGGTCAGCATTAAGGGAGCGTTGTACTGTCACAGGGTCAGCATTAAGGGAGCACTGCACTGTCACAGGGTCAGCATTAAGGGAGCGTTGTACTGTCACAGGGTCAGTGTTAAGGGAGCGCCGCACTGTCACAGGGTCAGCATTAAGGGAGCGTTGTACTGTCACAGGGTCAGCATTAAGGGAGCACTGCACTGTCACAGGGTCAGCATTAAGGGAGCGTTGTACTGTCACAGGGTCAGTGTTAAGGGAGCGCCGCACTGTCACAGGGTCAGCATTAGGGGAGCGCTGCAGTGTCGGAGGGTCAGTGTTAAGGGAGCGCCGCACTGTCACAGGGTCAATGTTAAGGAAGCGTTGTACTGTCACAGGGTCAGTGTTAAGGAAGCGCTGTACTGTCACAGGGTCAGCATTAGGGGAGCGCTGCACTATTTATGGAATAGTGCAGAGCGTATGCCACACTGTCACGGCATTTGTACTGTGACAGTGTTGGTCTTTTGAAAGGTCAGTACTGAGGGAGTGCTGCACCGTTGAAGGGACAGTACTGAGTCATAGAGACATAGTCATGGCATCATTAAACTCAGAAACAGACCCTTTGGTCCAAACAGTCCATGCTGACCATAATCCCAAACTAGTTTAGTTCCACCTGCCTCCGCTTGTCCCATATCCCTCCAAACATTTCTTACTGATGTACTTTCTTTGCACAGAGAGTGGTGGGTGCATGGAACATGCTGGCAGCAGTGGTAGGGGAGCATGATACATTATGGACATTTAAGCGACTCTTGGATGGGCACATGGATGATAGTAAAATGTAAGGCATGCTGGGTAGTTTGATCTTAGAGTAGGATAATAGGTCAGCACAACATTGTGGGCTGAAGGGCCTGAAATGTGCTGCACTGTTCTATGTTCTATGTACTTATCTAAATGTCTTTTGAACGTTGTAACTGCACCTCATCCACGCTCCCATTCTCCAGTGAAAAAGTCCCAGCCTTTCCACCTGATTATTAGACCTCAATCCTCTATTCCTGGCAACATCCTGCTAAATCTTTTCTGAAACGTCTCCAGTTTAATAATATCCTTCCTATAAGAGGAGGGCTACTACTGTATTTATTTTGAAATCATCAACTTTTGAGATGACAACAGTGCCCTCCAGCACGCTACCCCCTCCCCCAGTGAGTTCTGCCAGCAAAATTTCCAGACATCTCTTTGTGCAGATGGACTCTGTACCTGGTAACGCAGGTGGAGGTCTTGTGCTTCTTGAAGATTCTTGGAATCCAGTATTCGCTCCCCTTCTGCCTGCAGTTCCTGCTGGGAGTCGGTGACTTGCTTCAGGATGCTCCTGACCTCATCTCTGAGCTGAATGTATTCTCCAACACTGGATAGCAGCTTATCACACTAAGTGGGGAAATGGTGATCAAGTTAGAGTAGCGCAAGATACAAGTGAGCCAAGTGGTCTCCTGTGTGCATGTGATGTTGCATGAAATGTAAAACCAAACTGCCTTGCTGAGTTCAGATGCTGCCATATTTTAAACATATTTTAAAAATGAAGCAGCCTTTTGAAGAAGATAGATTTTTTTTAATTGGTCACGCGAATGGTATATTTGCAAGCCCCTCTCGTTTTGTTACAATTCGCGCCTTTTTTGAAGGTAACGGCCACATTATTGAAAGTGGGGCTTTTCAAATGAAAATGTCAACAGAATCCCTACAGTGTGGAAGCAGGCCATTCAGTCCATCGTGTCCACACCAACCCTAAAAAGAGCATCCCACTCACACCCAGCCGCCTATCCTATCCCTGCAAGCCTGCATTTCCCATGGCTGATCAATACCTTCCTGAAATTTTTCCATGTATTGGCCTCAGCCATCTCCTGTAGCAGAGAATTTCACAGGCTCACCATCCTGTTTTGTATGTTCATAAACCTACTATTTTCAGGTTGAGTCAGAGCACTTCCTCCATATTCCATTGAGGCAGGTACAACATTTTGAGGAAATCCCCGTAATGAAGAAACACAGTGACCTTTCTCACAGGATACTGTGCCATCTCTGTGTGCGATACGGAGCTGAAGGATTTGACGCAGCGATGGAATTAATGGAATTTTGTGTATACTGGATATGATTGAGTTATCTATCCGGGTGCTGAGGGCTCAGTTTATAGCTCACTGTCTTCTCCACCATTGCGCAGCTGTGATTAAGGTGAAAAGACATTAATCTTCGTGCTCAGTGTTGAGATGGGTTGTTGCATCCAGATGAACGTGAAATCTGGATATTTTCTGTTCAACTTTTCATTCACCATCGGGAGCAGCAGCACAATGGCTCAGTAGCTCGCACCGCCAGGGGTTCAGGTTTGAATCCAGCCTCGGGACGCTGTCTGTATGGAGTCTGCACATTCTCCCCGTGTCTGCGCGGGTTTCCTCTGGGTGCTCCAGTCCAAAAAGATGTACAGGTTGGGTGGATTAGCCATGGGGAAATGCAGGCTTATAGGATGGGGGCTGGGTTCAGATGGGGTCATACTTAGAGGGTCAGTGCAGAATTGATGGGCTAAACAGCCTCTTTCCGCACTGATGGTTCTATGCTAATATCTATGCCATGAGCTTATATTAGGCACATATTGTGGTTCTATGCCAAATGCCTTCAGGAAATCTTGTTTGTGAACTTGTAAAATGGTTTGGAAACAGGAAATATGTGACAGCTTTTCACTGTAAAGAATAGTGGTTTGAGGGAGGCACGGCAGAATGGTACATCCAAATTTGTTAATGGCGCCAAGTAAGAAAGTACAGACACGCAAAATGCGTCGAGCGGCAAAAAATAACCTGAGGCCACATCGATGTCATGTCACTAGTCTCAGATCGTTCTCCTACCTCGTCCACTTGGGTCAGGAGCCTGTTGAATTCAGCTGTGAGCTTGGACAGCTCCTCATCTTGCCGCTTGGCTTCACTCTCTGAAGAGATTGCCCTGAGAGCAGCAAGTCTGGATCTCAACCACAAAATGTTTGGTTCCTCGCGGCTTGCTTCTTCCTTAATTCCCTAAATGCAAAAGGTAACAATGTATTCCGGCTCATCATCCACATTTCCCATTCTCTCCATGGCCTCTGTAACCCGCTGATCTGCGTAACTTCATTCCAGCCCTACATCTCTCAAAGCTCTCTGCACTCCCGTAATTCTTGAGGTTTGCCAGTGTTGTTCTCTTCATTACTGACACCTGTACCTTCAGCTCCCTCAGTCTAGAAGAACATGACCAAAAACACAAATTTATGGAAAGCGGCTCCTCAATCCTTTCTGCCGTTTGACAGACAATGGCTGATCTGATTTCGGTTTCAACTCTGCCTTCCTGATACTCTCTGTCGATTAACTTGCTGAATAATTAAGCCTTAAAGATACACAATGACCCCCTTCCTCCATCACTCTCTGGGGAAGGCAGTTCAGAATCACTACACACTGAGAAAGAACATTCCCCCTCGTATCTATCTTTCATCGGGAATCCTTAATTTATAAGCAGTGTCACCAAGCTTTAGTCTCTCCCACAAAGGGAATGATAATGACTGCTACAAATCACCATTCATTCTTGTATACTCCAGTGGATACAGGCCCATCCTTTTCCTCTGAAAAGGGTTTCTTCTGGAATGCATTGTCCTCACTCTCTCAATCTCTCTTTCTCCTTCCTCCTTCAAGATGCTCCTTAATACTTACCTCTTGGGCCAAGATTCTGACCAGCAATCCTCACATCTCTGTACGTGGTTAGGTGCTCAGTTTTGCCTGATACTGTTCTGCAAAGTGCCCCATTCCAGTAAAGGCACTACATTTGTCCAGGTCATAGAGCCGTTGCACAGAAACAGTGCCTTCAGCCCAATCAGAGTGTATCTGCCATAATTCCAAACCAAACTAGTCCCACCTGCCTGCATTTGGCCTACATCCCTCCAAATATTTCGTATTCATGTACTTTATCCTAATGTCTTTTAAACAGTGTAACTGTACCCACATCCACCACTTTCTCTGGAAGTTCACTCTACACACCAACCACCCTCATGTCAAAGAAGCTGCCCCTCGTGCTTTCTCCTCACACCTTGAAAGCATGCCCCTTAGTCTCGAAATCCCCCACCCTAGGGAAAAGACACCTACCATTCACCTTATGTATTCCTCTCGTGAACGTAAAAATCTCAGTAAGGTCACCCCTCAACCTCCTACACTCCAGTGAAAAAAGTCCCAGCCTAATCACCTTTTCCTTATCACTCAATCGCTCCCGACAGGATCGTGGTAAATCTTTCCTGAACCCTCTCCGGCTCAATAATATCCTTCCTATAGCAGGGCGACCAGAACAGGGAGAGCAGAACTGGGCACAGTATTCGAGAACAGGCCTTACTGTTTTTTCCGGTGCTGAACAGATCATGAGCTCAAATGACTTAAATCTACAAAGTGTAGAGACAAGAACGCTACTACTGAGAGACTTACAAGATAACTAAAGCACTCCCAGTGGGAAGCACCTTCCAAGGCAGGGTACAACAGGCTAATGCGTTCTCAACAAAACTCCATTCAAGGATCACAGAATTCCCCCTGACCTATTAACTGTTAAAACACTTGTAGATTTTCTTTATATCATCTGTCTATTAGCAGATGGATACCTCCCAGCTGACACCCTGCATTATTACAGTTCCCTAAAAGTCTGATCTACAAATCACAGACAAACAATGCAGGGTGTCTACAGAAACTTCTACAGAAACTTCTATAGACACCCTGCATAGTTTATCTGTGATTTTGTAGTTCAGACTTTTAGAGAAGGGTAATAAATTGTAGCCTAGCCAGCGATGGCCATAGCTCAGGAACAAGTGAAGAGGTTGAATGATACTTCCTCCTCCGCAGGCCCTGCACCCAACGTTATACACATCCTACCTGCTCTGGAAGAAAACAATATGCGTATTATTATATAAGATGTACAAACCTCCAGAACCGATTTCAACTCTCTGTACTTTCTGGTATTGGAGGCTGCATTCCGAATCTCTGCCAGCTGTTTGTTCTTTGTCACAAGCCATTTTGATTGTTCAGAATATCTACCAAAGAATGAGAGGGAATGTGTTCACACACGGACGTTTAACATGTCAAGTACTTCTTGGAACACAGCCTGATTCATCTGATTTGCAACAGCATTGGATGAATGGTCGAGGAAAACGGCATGGAAAGGAACGGTGCTTGAGTACACAGTCCCAGTCGAAGAGCCACCGCAGGTACGGTAGGTCAAATAGACTCCTCGAGAGCTGCAGGGTTTCAAAATCATTCCAACGTCTCCTGCCTGAAATTGTTTCATCATTTCCCCTTCCATACCTCTATCCCAAGTATCTCCTCACGCTTGGTCTTTCCATCCGCTCCTGAATTCCTCAAAATTCTCCACATAGTCCCTTAACCCTCACGTTCACATTAAGTCTCCAGTGAGTACACAGCTTTGACTTTGCCAAGACACAAAGCCTCACTGTCCCTCAGACCCCAGCCTACAGCAAAGGTAGCCCCTTTCCTGGTTCCTCCACACCATCCTTTGGGCATCGTTCTCCCGTTACCCCACAGAGCGATACTCCAAACCCAGAGAAGTGCACCAAGAAGGAGCAGGAGGAGGGCATTCAGCCCTTCTTCAATAAGATTGAGGCTGAGCTGACTGCAACTTCAAATCCGCATTCCCGCCAACTCTCTCACTGGGTGGGAAGAGTAAAACTCCACAATGGCATTCCCTGACCAAGGTCACATGGAATGCAGCTTCTTCTGGTCATCTTTCCTTCCTGAACATCACATCCTGATCCCAGGCAACCAGCTGGTCAACATGCACTTCGAGTCAGGCAGCGTGGAAACGCACCCTTCAGTCCAACCATTCCATGCCGACCATAATCCCAATGTTCTTCCACCTCATTCCTTATGAGTTTCCTCACGGTTTCCAGTCCCAATGTTGTACTTGACCTCATCAGACTTTATAAACAATTTAATCAGTGATCCAACAATTATCAGGCCTACTGTGAGCATCTCAAGCCAGATGTCTCCAAATCCTCTTGTTACCCTGAAACATTCCAAAGCCAGAGACAGCCACCTACAGCGACCTTTCCCATCCCTTCAACCTCTGACCTTTACCATCAGGCTTGAGTAGTTCAGTGACTTCCAAAACCAAAACTCACTGCTCACTTGGATTCTGCCCGACATTTCACTGGACGGATGCTTCCGCTCAGAGGTCTGGAACATCCCAAGCCACTGATAATTGCTTTTAGCAATTATCAGTGGCTTGGGTTTCTTTTGCGCCCGGGGAGGGGTCATTTCAATCCAATAGGTCCGAGTTCAATCTTCAGACATCTCAATCCTGGCTCCAGCCTGCCCGCATCCAGATTTAACACATTAAAACATCCAGGATTGTGATGTGAGAAACCAGGTGCCACAATTTGGATTCATGCCACGTTTATTTCCCAGAAATGCCAGCTCCCTTCCGAGCCAACCCTAAGTGCCCCAGCACACTTCCTTTACTTTTGTCTTTTCCTAATAAACCTGTCTGGAAATGTTAACACACAATTCTGGAGCAGGTGGGATTTCAACCCAAGTCCCCTGACCCAGAGGTAGGGACACTACTCTGTGCTACATGATTCCTGAGGCTTTCGTTATCTGTTCTCGAGGTATATAATCTATCATTTGCCTTCACCTGTGTATGTTTAGCATTAAGAAAATTATTTACAATTATTGACATTGGGGGCATGTTTATGATTGAAACACAATAACAAAACCATAAAAAGCTAAGGCCTTATGGACAAGGAAGTTCAACCCTGGCCCATCCACTTTAGTTTGATCCTATAAAACGAAACCCTGGCCACTTCCCGGCATTCTCAAAGCTCCAGCCCGTCAGGAGATCACAGCACCTTTGGGGTCAGGGATTGGGCACCTCCCACCTTCACAGGCTCCTCCTGTTCCACGATCCTCCCCACCTGATTGGAAACTCACCCTGTCAATCATGGGGACATCCACACGGGGATTACATGAGAAGTGAATGCACTTTGGAGCACAGACGGCTGAGAGCGGGTGGGGGAGGCGGGCAGAAAGGTGGCGGGTCTGGGGGAGGCGGGAACCTGATGGAGGTGTATAAGACCTGGACAGGGCGTACCGAAAGCAGCTGTTTTCCTCAGTCAAAGGATCAATAACAATGGGGCATAATTTTCAAAATGAAAAGCAGGAGGTTTAGAGGGGATGCGAGGAAAAACATTTTTTTGCCAGAGGATGGTGGGGATCCAGAATGCAATGCCTGGGAGAGTAGTTGGAGCTGGAAACCTCATGACTTTTAGAAAGTACTTCGATGAGCACTTGAAGTATCATAACATTCGAGTCAATGGGTCTAGTACAGGCTGGCAGGAATATATTTTTTGGTGGTATACACTAGATGGGCTGAATGCCCTCTTCTGTCTGATTCTATGATTCAAAGCTCCGCAGGATGCGAGGGGGGACCCTGAACTTTGTGCTTCCCGAATCAAACTTTTCAGAGGTGGCTCAAGTGAAGCTGGAGCACCAACATGAGCTGGTTTGGCCCAGTCGCCTGCTCCTGTGCTAGTTCGAGGGAAAGATAATAAACTGTAGATAAACATGTGTTGTTCATCACCGTTACCTCGCCCTGTACTCCTTCCATTTGTCTGGCTGATCCAATATTTTCTGGTAGGTGGCATCGATAAGTCCTTGCAATTCTCTCAGCGTCTTTTTGTCCATTTCATGCTTTGTCCGGATCCCTTCATACTTCCGAGTTTCCGGCAGTTTCTGGCAGAGGTCGCCGATCACTTTGCCCCGCTTCCTGCACCACTCGAACTTCCCTTTGTCCGAGAAAAACTCCTGGAAAGGAATCAATTATTGGTAGACCGGATTCGTCGGTTTGGTAAGAGGCTAAATGGGATCCTGGAGAGATCTTCAAACCCGATTACCGCCCAATCCGGGATCTCAAACCCAATTACCCCCCAATCCAGGATCTCAAACCCGATTACCACCCCCCCAATCCGGGATCTGAAACACAATTACCCCACAATCTGGGATCTGAAACCCAATTACCCCCCAATCTGGGATCTGAAACCCAATTACCGCTCCAAATACAGGATCTCAAATTCGATTACCCCTCAATCTGGGATCTCAAACCCGAGTAACCCCCACCCAATTACCCCCCAATCTGGGATCTGAAACACAATTACCCCCCAATCTGGGATCTGAAACCCAGTTACCCCTCTAAATCCAGGATCTGAAACACAATTACCCCCCAATCTGGGATCTGAAACACAATTACCCCCCCAATCTGGGATCTGAAACCCAATTACCCCTCCAAATCCAGGATCTCAAATTCGATTATCCCTCAATCCAGGATCTCAAACCCGAATACCCCCCAATCTGGGATCTCAAACCCAATTAACCCCGCAATCTAGGATCTCAAACCCGATTACCCCCCAATCCGTGATCTGAAACACAATTACCCCCCAATCTGGGATCTGAAACCCAATTACCCCTCCAAATCCAGGATCTCAAATTCGATTATCCCTCAATCCAGGATCTCAAACCCGAATACCCCCCAATCTGGGATCTCAAACCCAATTAACCCCGCAATCTAGGATCTCAAATCCGATTACCCCCCAATCCGTGATCTGAAACACAATTACCCCCCAATCTGGGATCTGAAACACAATTACCCCCCCAATCTGGGATCTGAAACCCAATTACCCCTCCAAATCCAGGATCTCAAATTCGATTATCCCTCAATCCAGGATCTCAAACCCAAGTAACCCCCCAATCTGGGATCTCAAACTCAATTACCCCTGCAATCCAGGATCTCAAACCCGATTACCCCTCAATCCAGGATCTCAAACCTAATTACGACCCAAACCAGGATCTCAGACCCAATTACCACCCATTCCGGGATCTCAAACCCGATTCTCCCTCAATCCAGGATCTCAAACCCAATTACCCCCCTGTCCAGGATCTCAAACCTGATTACCCGTCAATCCAGGATTTCAAACCCAATTACTCCCACATTCCAGGATCTGAAACCCGATTAACCCCTAATCTGAAAACTCACACCTGATTACCCCGCAACCTGGGATCTCAAACCCAATTAAACCCTCAATCAGGGATCTCAAACCCGATTACCCCTCAATCTGGAATCTCACACCCGATTACCCTCCAATCTGGAATCTCGCACCTGATTACCCCCCAATCCAGGATCTCAAACCCAATTATCCCCCAATACAAAATCTCAAACCCGATTACCCCCCAATCCAGGATCTCAAACCCAATTATCCCCCTGTCCAGGATCTCAAACCTGATTACCCCTCAATCCAGGATTTCAAACCCAATTACTCCCACATTCCGGGATCTGAAACCCGATTAACCCCTAATCTGAAATCTCTCACCTGATTACCCCCCAACCTGGGATCTCAAACCCAATTAAACCCTCAATCAGGGATCTCAAACCCGATTACCCCTCAATCTGGAATCTCACACCCGATTACCCTCCAATCTGGAATCTCGCACCTGATTACCCCCCAATCCAGGATCTCAAACCCAATTATCCCCCAATACAAAATCTCAAACCCGATTACCACCCAATCCAGGATCTCAAACCCGATTAACCCCCAATCTGGAATCTCAAACCCAATTAGCCCTCAATCTGGGATCTCAAACCCAATTAGCCCCTCCAATCAGGGATCTCACACCCAATTACCACCCCCTCCCCTGATCCGGGATGTCAAACCCGATTACACTCCCCCAATCTGGGATTTGACACCTGATGTATAATCCGGGAAGGGGGACCAAATGAGTTTGGGTGGAGTGATAGTGACTGACACTGACTGATATGATGAGACCCAGGTGGGAAGTTGGGAAGCCACACCATGCACTGGGTTAAAAATGGGGTTGGAGAAGCCTCAGAGCAAGGTATTGGACAATTGTACTGGATAAACAAAATAAAAGGAGTGTACCAGAGAATTCCTACTATGTGGAAGCAGGCCATTTGGCCCCACAAGTCAACACCAATCCTCCAAAGGACATCCCATCCAGACCCTATCTTGTAACCCTGCATTTCCCAAGCCTAACCCAGCTAGCCTGCACACTCTGGGCCCATTTCCCACGGCCATTCCACCCTAACTTGCACATCATTGGACGGTGGGAGGAAACCGGAGACCTTCCAATCCAGTTATCCACATGAGTCCCAACCCGGAAGTAGATCAGCTGCTCAGTGGCATAGGTGGCTCAGTGGTTAGCACTGCTGCCTCACACCACCAGGGACTTGGGTTCGATTCCAGCCTCAGGCGACTGTCTGTGTAGCGTTTGCATCCCTGTGTCTGTGTGGGTTCCCTCCAGGTGCTCCAGTTTCCTCCCACAGTCCAAAGATGTGCAGGTTAGGGTGGATTTGCCATGTTATGGTGCCCAGGGATGTTTAGGCTAGGTGGGTTAGACACAGAAAATTAGGGGTCTCAGTGGGACGTTCTTCAGTGGGTGGTGTGGACTAGTTGGGCTGAATGGCCTGCTTGCACACTGTAGGGTTCTATGATGTTCTACAATGTTTGAGAGTCAGGAGCGCAAAGTCAAAATGGGCAGGGACTCAATTCAGAATGAAAATACAGGATGCTGAACCGTCTGGTTAAAACCAGAGAGGATGGCCATGGTGTCCATAACTGAGTTTGCACAAGGTTCTCAACACTCCCCAAAGAAACCAGCTGCTATACCCACATAACCTGACGGTGTCACAGCTGGAGGCCATGTGATTCGGGCAAATTCAACACTCCCAGCAGTAATAATGGGAACTGCAGATGCTGGAGAATTCAAGATAATGAAATGTGAGGCTGGATGAACACAGCAGGCCAAGCAGCATCTCAGGAGCACAAAAGCTGACGTTTCGGGCCTAGACCCTTCATCAGAGAGGGGGATGGGGTGAGAGTTCTGGAATAAATAGGGAAAGAGGGGGAAGCGGACCGAAGGTGGAGAGGAGAGTATAGGTGGGGAGGTAGGGAGGGGATAGGTCAGTCCAGGGAAGACGGACAGGTCAAGGAGGTGGGATGAGGTTGGTAGGTAGGAGACGGAGGTGCGGCTTGGGGTGGGAGGAAGGCATGGGTGAGAGGAAGAACAGGTTAGGGAGGCAGAGACAGGTTGGACTGGTTATGGGGTGCAGTGGGTGGAGGGGAAGAGCTGGGCTGGTTGTGTGATGCAGTGGGGGGAGGGGACGAACTGGGCTGGTTTTGGGATGCGGTGGGGGAAGGGGAGATTTTGAAGCTGGTGAAGTCCACATTGATACCATTGGGCTGCAGGGTTCCCAAGCGGAATATGAGTTGCTGTTACTGCAACCTTCGGGTGGCATCATTGTGGCAGTGCAGGAGGCCTATGATGGACATGTCATCTAAAGAATGGGAGGGCGAGTGGAAATGGTTTGCGACTGGGAGGTGCGAACCGAGCAGAAGTGTTCTGCAAAGCGGTCCCCAAGCCTCCGCTTGGTTTCCCCAATGTAGAGGATGCCACACCGGGTACAGTGGATGCAGTATACCACATTGGCAGATGTGCAGGTGAACCTCTGCTTAATGTGGAATGTCATCTTGGGGCCTGGGATAGGGGTGAGGGAGGAGGTGTGGGGGCAAGTGTAGCATTTCCTGCGGTTGCGGGGGAAGGTGCCGGGTGTGGTGGAGTTGGAGGGCAGTGTGGTGCGAACAAGGGAATCACCGAGAGGGTGGTCTCTCCGGAAAGCAGACAGGGGTGGGGATGGAAAAATGTCTTGGGTGGTGGGGTTGGATTGCAGATGGCAGAAGTGTCGGAGGATGATGCGTTGTATCCGGAGGTTGGTGGGGTGGTGTATGAGAACGAGGGGGATCCTCTTTGTGTGGTTGTGGCGGGGGCGGGGTGTGAGGGATGTGTTGCGGGAAATGCGGGAAACGCGGTCAAGGGCGTTCTCGATAACTGTGGGAGGAAAGTTGCGGTCCTTGAAGAACTTGGACATCTGGGATGTGCGGGAGTGGAATGCCTCATCGTGGGAGCAGATGCGGCGGAGGCGGAGGAATTGGGAATAGGGGGTGGAATTTTTGCAGGAGGGTGTGTGGGAGGAGGTGTATTCTAGGTAGCTGTGGGAGTCGGTGGGCTTGAAATGGACATCAGTTACAAGCTGGTTGCCTGAGAGGGTCTAGGCCCAAAACGTCAGCTTTTGTGCTCCTGAGATGCTGCTGGGCCTGCTGTACTCCCAGCAGTAAGCTGTGTTTCAAAAATAGGTACAAAATTCATCTGTAACATCATGCAAAATGAAAGCATTTAACCAACATAACTTGGCGCTTAAAATGGCAAGCTAATTTATCAGGACAA
Source organism: Stegostoma tigrinum (assembly GCF_030684315.1). Lineage (NCBI taxonomy): Eukaryota > Metazoa > Chordata > Chondrichthyes > Orectolobiformes > Stegostomatidae > Stegostoma > Stegostoma tigrinum. Next base: position 15,933,060 of record NC_081362.1, on the reverse strand, counting down.
AATGGTGCATTTTGATTGGAAGTTAACAGGAATCACAAAGTCTGTAGGAAGAATGAGTCTAAGTGGGGTGCAAGAGCAGAGATATCCAAGGTATCCTAATTCACAAATTATCCAACGTAGATATGAAGGCTAACGAGGTCATAAATGCATGAACGAAGTACTGAACCTCATTTCTACAGACAGAGTAATGGAGTCCCTACAATGCAGAAAGAGGCCTTTTGGCCCACTGAGTCTGTATCAACACTCCAAAGGGCACTCCACCCTATCCCTACATTCCACACGGCTTTTCCTAGCCTGCACATATGGGTAATTTTTCATGGCCAATCCAACTAGCCTGCACATCTTTGGACTGTAGGAGGTAACTGGAGCACCCAGAGAAAACCTAAACACACACACACACACACACACACACACACACACACACACACACACACACACATACATACACACACACACACACACACACACAAACAGGTCACACAAAGACAAGCACCCAAGGGTGGTCCCTGGTGTTGTGAGGCAGCAGTGCTAACCCCTGAGCCACCCGTGCCACCGGGCAGCAGATCTACTTCCGGGGTGAAACCTACGTGGACAACTGGATTGGAAGGTCTCCCAGTATACTTTATGTAACGTTTATACAGATCCTCGGTTAGATCTCAATTCTGGTCTTCGTGTTACATAGAAGGATCTAGAAGGATTAAAGAAAATCGCTCACATTCCACGAAAGAACACGACAGAAGGAGGCTGCTCCGTTGTTCATCAAGCCCTGTCCAGAGAAAAGTCATTGAGAGACGCTGCATGGTGCTTACCTTGTGCTGTACAATTAGCTCTTCACTGTCGGTGCTAATTAGGAGCTTGTTCTCCCGAGCTAGTTCCATCTTACATTCCTCTATCGTGTCCACCAGCTTGTTTCTGGCTGCTTCAATCTGGAGGCGGAGCAAATGGTAGGGTGCTTCGGCCTGAAGGTCCTGAAATAACCCAAGCAGCATCAAATAAGTTAAAAGCCAAGGCTTGGATCTGTCTGTTGATGAGCACAGAGGCCAAACCTTCCCATCTCACCATGGGTTTGAGTCACGTCAGGCTGGCTGTAAAAATGTCAGCGGAATCCACTCCTGGGGTTCCCACCCCCATTCACACTGTCAGCAATTCTGATCAGCGTGGGGAGCAGATATGAGGCTATATCTGCCATCACAGTCTTGCAAGTTCCATGCTGGCAGTGGGTGTTTCAGATTGTCCCTAATACCACAGAGAGGGGTAGCTTTTGAACGCGAGGCTCTACATTCGACTGGAGATGCGGTGAACCATGATTAGAGTTGGGAAGCATTTGAGAGTCAAGTTCAAAAGGTGTCGCCAATTTCATGTAAAATAAAGACCGGAAGAACTGCGGATGCTGTAAATCAGGACCACATACAATGTTGCTGGAAAAGCTCAGCAGGTCCGGCAGCATCTGTGAAGAAAAAAGCCAGGGTGAACTCAGAACTGAGGAAGGTTCACCAGACCCCAAACGTTAATTCGAAATTTTTCTTCACAGAGGCTGCCAGACCTGCTGAGCTTTTCCAGAAACTTTGTTTTTGTGCAAATGTCATGAGTCATGTTGAAATACTATGTAATAAGGGCTTTGTTTTGAAAAGGTAAGTGACCATTAAATCAAACAGAATTGTGACAATAGAAAAAGACTCCAGATATATTAGAATTCATCATTTCATTAGATAAAGTACTACTCTGCATTGTACAATATTGAAATTAAGACCTGACTATGTGAACTATAGGCTTTTTGTTCATCTTTTCTTTGACTTTATGCTCAGCCATCTGTTTGGCTATTCCAAAGTTCGAACAGATGGCTAAATTTCTGACTGACTTCAGAAGTTTTAATGTATTCACCTCTGGATGTTTTGTTGACCAAGTTTATCAATGGAATATTGTTATGAATGCTTTCCTGAATTCCAGACCAACAAATGGATTCTGATAGAGCCTACAGGCTCAGTTCTATTGGTAGAATAATGAAGCATTAAAAGGATTATGTTTTGTAAGTATATTATGGCATACTGTCTGATTAATTTAGCTCATTTATATCGTGGACATGGATGAAGTCGAGAGGGGACAAGCTATTAATGATGGTTAGGAGGCCTCACACTCTGATCCACTACCAGGCTGATGCTCGAACAAAAGCAAAGTGGGCCAAATGACTCTAGCCGATGCTGAAGTGGATAACCACTATCTATCAGGCAGTAGGATCATGATTTCGAGAATTATGACCTCTTCTTCCCCCCTTTCCCTGACAATTCCCAATTCCCAACTCCAAGATGAAAATCTAGCCCAAGATCTCATGATCTGAGAACTGAGGGACTCTAGCTTGGCCCATGTTGTTCTACATTGATGATGACGGTCAGCCTTGCTGTACATTGTATCGATAAACATAAGGACACAGGGACTGAAACTCAGGGCTCATTTAAGTACAATAAAAAAAGCCCTTTAGACTGCATTCACTAACCTCATGCCCCCGACATTATTATCATGTTTGCTCTGAAGAAACAGGGACAAAATAGAACAGCACGGTGGCTCAGGGGTTAGCACTGCTACCTCACAGCGACAGGGACCCGGGTTTGATCCCACCCTCGGGTGACTGTCTGTGTGGAGTTTGCACATTCTCCCTGTGTCTGCATGCATTTCCTCCGGGTACTCCAGTTTCCTCCCACAGTCCAAAGGTGTGCATGTTCAGTGGACTGGCCACGCTAACTTGCCCGTAGTGTCCAGGGGTGTGTAGGCTGGACGGATTAACGATGGGAATTGTAGGGTTACAGGGACAGGGTAGGGGGTGTAGATGGGATGCTCTTTGGAGGGTCAGTTGGGCTTAATGGGCCAAATGGCCTGCTTCCACACTGTAGGGAATCTATAAATAAAAGCATAGTCAAATGTCAGTCTTTATTTTGAGGGGCCAGAAGACAAAAAGGTGTGAAGGGATGTTTCAGAATAAGCAACCATCTGGCATATATCCCTGGTCAGATTCGATCCGGAACACAGTGTTTCGTTCTGGACAAAGCTCAGTTTTGGATTGTTAAGAATACGCAAGGTAAGAGAATATGTTACTAGTTCCTGAACTCTTGGTGAGTCAGCCATGGTCTAATTGGAAGGTGATGGAGGCCCGAGTGGGGTCTGAATGAGCTAGTGGTTCCTGTGCCCCGTGCCACAGCATTCCCAGGTTTCTCCGGCAATTACCTTCCACTGTTTGTGCAGATTGCGGACAGTCTCCTGGAGGCCTTGCTGTTCCTGCTCAGGGAGGATGTCAGTCAGCTCATCACAGGCCTTCAGAAAAGCATTCAATGTTCTCTGATCTAACTGTCCGAAGAAATCCTGGGAGGAAGCAATTGAACCATGAATAAGATTAACCATCTCCAATTAATCCATGTCTCAGCAGCATAAATCCACTTACTAGCAATTGCATACTCTATCTTAGTTCTCAATTAGTTAGCAGAGTAGATTTAGTTCAGCAGAATAGAACATAAGCTGGATCAAATGGGCTACAGCAGGTCAAGAAAGTCAAGGGCAATTAGGAATGGACAACAAAAGCTGTCACGTATTCTGCAAACATTTTTTTAAATTTTAATAGCTCTTCCTCAGTGGTACAGTGGTTTTTCCCAGGGAACAAATTCCATCCCAGATCTGTGCTAAGTAAACTGATCACCGCCAGGACATGTAACGCAGTGGGGACCACCTACAAACTGGCCCCAGCAACCCTGGATAGGTTCTGTTGTGAGTTCTGACAAAGGGTCACTGGAATCAGAATGTTAACTCCTGTTTTCGCTCCACAGCTGCTGTCAGACCTGCTGAGATTCTCCAGCAGTTTGTATTTTTGATTTTGGCTGTGTTAGGATGGATAGGGTTGATAGTTTCAGCCAGGACAGATTCCTCTCAGCATTCCACACAGCAGGGTGAGGCTTAAAAATTAAACAGTGGAAGGCAGAGAGAAAAAAAGAGAGAGTGTGAGAAAGAGAATAAGAACAACAGACAAACAAAGTTTGTGTCTGAGTGAATGAGTGACTAGTGTGACAGAGCAACAGTGTGCCGCTGTGCATGACTGAATAGTGTGTGTGTGTGTGTGTGTGTGTGTGTGTGTGTGTGTGTGAGAATTAGTCTGAACAGGACTATGTGTGTATATGCATACATGTACATGCATGTGTGTGTATGTGTCTGAGACACAGAGAGAGAGACACAGAAGAGCCGAAGTCAGAGGTAGGTGGGTATGAATAAATATGTAACAATGAGTACGAGTGCGTATGTAGAACAGTATACATGCGTCAGCATGTATCTGTGTAACAGTATACATGTGTATATAAAAAGCAAATAGAAACGCGAGCAGGCTTTATGGACCAGTCAATTTTTTACCATTTGTTTATCGGGGTGTTATTGCTCTCAGTATCTATATCTGGTTAATGGTTTTTGACAATAATAATAGTGAGAAACTGGAGGAACACAGCAGGCCAGGCAGCAATGGAGGAGCAGTAAAGTTAACTTTTCAGGTCGGACCCTTCTTCAGAAATGAAGGGCCTGGCCCGAAACGTCAGCTTTCCTGCTCCTCTAATGCTGCCCGGCCTGCTGTGTTCATCCAGCTCCACACTGTGTTACCTCTAACTCCAGCATCGGCCGTTCTTACTATCTCTGGGTGGTTTTTGACAACCAGCTTAACCAGCATTTGTATAACGGTTACTTAATTACAAGTTCCGACTGGCACAAAAAAGTCACTGTAGCTTTCCTGGACCATAGGGCCGTGCTCTCGTTAGTGAAAAACGGCTGGTGGTGGTTTAACCTGAGGGTCATCAAACCTCCGGCAAGGACACAGATTGAGAAAGTCAGTACTTCATGGTAATCTCAGCAGGTGTAGGAATTGACCACACACTGTTGGCATAAAACCAGCTGTCCAGCCAACTGAGCTAACCAACTCCCTCCACTAGCATACTGACCAGCTGTTATGATCAGGGAGTATTATCACTAGCTCTGTTACTAACCAGAGTTTAAAATACTCTTTGGTTATTGATACTATCTCTCTAGTAATTAATATCTGTGATGAACCTGCCATACAGAGTCCACGTAGCACCACACTGAACAGGATCATAAGGGTAAATCTGCTTTGTTGGTAAATTCTCTATTCTGGAATGTCTCCACATGGTTTCTCTTCCACTGACAGCATACACAGATAAACTGCCCAAGAACCCAAAGTATTATTGGACCAAATGTCACAGGTCGCACATATGCAAGGTTCAGGTGTGGCATGCAGGGAAATCCCTGTCGGAGAACACACCCCTGTTCTAGAAGGCAAAACACGTGCATGCTAAAAATCTGCAATATGAGCAGAAAAGGGCTTGTAACACTCATCAATCAGGCAACATTAGCCAGAACAAGAAAGGGTAATTTGATATTTTATCAAATATCAAATCAATGGTCCAGTCATGATCAATCACAGGATCATACAGCATGGAAACAGACCCTTTGGTCCAGCCAGTCCGGCCATAATCCCAAACTAAACTAGTCCCACCTGCCTGCATTTGGCCCATATCCCTCCAAACATTTCTCATTCATGTACTTATCCGAATGTCTTTGGTACACCGTAATTATACTGGGACCCACCACTTCCACTGGTGGTTCATTCCACATGCAAACCACTCTCTGTGTAAAAACTTTGTCCCTCATGTCCTTTATAAACCTTTCTCCTCTCACCTTAAAAAGATGCCCCTTGGTCTTGAAACCCCCACTCTAGGGAAAAGACACCTGCCATGCAACTTTTCTATACCCCTCATGATTTTATAAACCTCTAAAAGGTCACCTCTCAACCTCCTACACTCCAGTGAAAAAAGTCCCAGTCTATCCAGTCTCTCCCTGTAAGTCAAACCCTCTACTCCTGGCAACATTCTGGTAAATCTCTCCTGAACCCTGTGCAGTTTAATAAAACCCTTCCTGTAACAGGGCGACCAGAACTGCACACAATGCTCCAGAAGCGACCTCACCAACATCCTGTACAACCTCAACATGATGTCCCAACTCCTAAACTCAGTCCCACAATGCTCTCCAGCTTCCAAGCGTTCGAGCTCCCCACCACTCGCCATCAGGTTCTGGATTGGACAGCATAGTGGCAGAGATGTCTGTTTACGGCTCGGCCTCATCAGAGGCTCCCAGTTCTCACCGTGTGCCTTGCCAACAGCTGATTGGGGTTCCCCTCTTCCAGCATGGCTGTCTGGGCCGACTGCAGGACCATCTCCAGCTCCTTCCTGCAGTCTTCGAATCGCTTCAGCAGGTTACTGTTTGTTTCCACACGTGTCCGCCATTCTGCTCCCTGCTTCACCAGGTCCTGCCAGATAACAAGTGTGCAAGATGCAGGCTCATAAAAAGAAACAGAACTTGCACTACCCTGCCAACTACCGCGCCCCGCCCCCGACCTTTCGCCACTGCAGGCTGTTGCAAAGTGCTTGACAGCCAGTGGACTGCTTCTGAAGTGTTGGATTGTGGGATACGTAGCAGCCAATCTGGGTATAGCAGGATCCCACAAACAGCATCATGATGGTCACTTTCATCAGAATGATTTTCTGTTTCAGGTACGGGTTGAGAGAAAACTATTGGCCAGGATGTTGGGAGAGGTGCCCAACTCACTGTCAATAGTCATCGGATCTTAAACATCTCCCTGCAAACCTTTACCTGGGAAGCTTTGGGATGTTCTGAGCTTGTAAAAGGCTCTAAATAATACAATCTCTCTCATTCTAAACATTAATGAAATGCAACGTTTGTATTGGTTGACAGATAAATGGGGATATAATTGCTCTCTTTCTAATAATTCCAGGGAGCTTACACACCCACCAGAGGGATAGAGGGGAACTTGATTTATAATATACGGCTGAATACTCATCTGCAACTATCTAATTCTCTTCCTTCCTTTAAAACTAACTCTTTGGACAAGCTTTTGGTCAGCTCCAAGTCTATTTCCTCCGATTCTGTGTCAAAATTTTATTGATGATGCTCATGTGAAGATTCTGGTGATGTTTTACATTTCCACTTTGCTACATTAATGCCTTTCTGTATGACATTTGAAACATGGAAACATCAAAACAAGGAGATGGAGTTGACCATTCGGCCCTTCGAGCCAGCTCATGGCTAATCCTCCATCTCAATACCATGTTCCCACTTTGTGCCCATTCCCCTTGGCACCCTCTGTTCTGATCTGTTCCCCTTCACACTCAAACTGAATTTCAACATACTTTCTTCCACCTTACTGTGTCACAACCTGCCAAACTGCCGAAACTATGCCAAGCATTTTTCTGAGTTTCACAAATTCCTCCTCTCAGCGTCTCTCAGCTGAACCTACACAGAGGCTTGTGGGAATCCTTGACTGAGCCAGGGGTCACGTGGCTATTTAAGTTGGATAAGCGAGGGAAGGAAATGAGGACCATGTGGATGAGAAAGTGGGATTATCATAGTGCTCCTGTGAAGGATAACTAACAACGTTGACCACAGGCAGGCCTGACTTGTACTGTAATTTCTGTACAATTCATGGAATCTTACACTACATTTACAGCATCTACCTTTACTGTTTGTTGGCAATTGGGTTCACCTCTGTGATGGGTTTTACTATATGGATAAGAATTCCACTTTCCCTTTGTGTCTGTGAGACCAGATGACACAAATTAAGTCCTCTGTGCGTAAAGCTTTCAACCAGGAATCTCTCGTGGTGCAGCAGTAATCCCTAGTCCTAAACCAGGAGACCTGGCTTCAAGTCTCACTTGCTCCAGAGGTGTACAATAACATTTCTGAGCAGGTTCATTAGAAATAATAGGCTTAATAACAAAATAAAACTTCCTGCAAAGTAGTCATTTAAATATGGAACATTATAAATTCCACACTCAATATCTTATTATCATTCTCAGTGGACAAAGCTCAGTGACAGAAATAAATGTTAATTGATAAAATATCTGACTTATATTATGAACCTTACATGGGCAGGAATGCATTTTGTTCGGGGTGGAACTTGTCATATGAGGTACATCAAGTAGCACAACCATTTCATAAGCCATAATGTCTCATCCCAGCCTGGAAGCAGTGTCCCTGGAATGAGATCCAGTCTATCTGGTGATCGGGTTACCTGCACAGTTCATTTCAGCCTTGCCATTTCAATTCTCTAGATGGCGTACGTTTGATCATTACTGCTGGTGAAGCATTAGTAACTAAAATTAATCAATTTAAAACGGCCACTAAAAATAAACAGAGAGGCTAGGGATCATTTCAACACTGAAGATTACTGGTGCACAATATAGCTTGCTACTGGGAGCATTTGAGGGAAAGACTACTGCATCCATTGGGGAAAATGTGGGAAATACTGTGGGAGAGAAAGAGACAAGACAATGGTGAAAACACACGGAAGAGGGCTTACTTTTAAATGGATACAAAGATTTGGAAATAAATTGGGGCAGTGGGAATAGTTTTGGATTGATACAGGGCTATGGGGAGGGATCAGGGCAATGGGAATGGTTTCAGATTGATACAGGGCTATGGGGAGGGATCGGGGCAGTGGGAATGGTTTCAGATTGATACAGGGCTATGGGGAGGGATCGGGGCAGTGGGAATGGTTTCAGATTGATACAGGGCTACGGGGAGGGATCACGGCAGTGGGAATGGTTTCAGATTGATACAGGGCTATGGGGAGGGATCGGGGCAGTGGGAATGGTTTCAGATGGATACATTGCTATGGGGAGGGATTGGGGCAGTGGGAATGGTTTCAGACGGATACAGGGCTGTGGAGAGGGATAAGGGCAGTGGATACCAAGCTGTGGGGAGAGATTACAAAAAGGGGAATGGCTGTAGATTGATACAGGGCTATGGGGAGGGATGAGAGCAGTGGGATTAGTTTTAGATTTATCCAGGGCTATGACCAGAGATTGAGGCAGTGGGAATGGTTTTAGATTAATACAGGGCTGTGGGGAGAGATTAGAACAGTGGGATTAGTTTTACTAATACAGGGCAATGGGGAGGGATTGGAGCAATAGGAATGGTTTCAGATTGATACAGGGTATGGGGGGGAACTGGGACAGTGGGATTAGTATTAGATTGATACAGGGCTATGGGGAGGAATTTAGGGCAGTGGTAATAGTTTTAGATTAATATAGGGCTATGGGGAGGGATGAGAGCAGTGGGAATGGTTTCAGATGGATACAGGGCTATGGGGAGGGATTAGGACAGTGGGATTAGTTTCAGATTGATACAGGGCTATGGGGAGGAATCGGGGCAGTGGGAATGGTTTCAGATTGATACAGGGCTATGGGGAGGGATTAGGGCAGTGGTAATAGTTTTAGATTAACATAGGGCTATGGGGAGGGATAACAGCAGTGGGAATGGTTTCAGATGGATACATTGCTATGGGGTGGGATTGGAGGAGTGGGAATGGTTTTAGACTGATACAGGACTATGGGGAGGGATTGGGGCAGTGGAAATAGTTTGCCTGCTTGAACAAAGCTGACATGAGACAACGGAACAAATGGTCTCTGAATTGTCAATGTGCACAATTCTTTGATTGTAATATTGCAGGAGTTCCCTTTCATAGTGAGTAACAGTGAGTAAACACTTTCTCCTCTGTCTTCGAGGGTTAGGGTTTGGGTTAGAAGATACAAAGACTGGTTAGGGTCACAGTAGCGGAGAACCACCTGGAATGCTGACTGAATCTGGAGCAGTTTCTTCTGGAGAATGGAGAGATCCAGGTGCCTGAGGACTTTGCTGTCACTCAGCAGGCTCTGAACTGCCTGCATGTTCCTCTCTGCTGCTGTCACTGCTTGCTTGCAATTCTCTTCACAGCTTGCCAATTCCTGCATTTGGGAAAAGGAACAAGAGTGTTAGTTCCAAGACACCACCATCAGAATTCTGCAACTCAGTAGCGGAGTTGGCACAAACCTGGTGTCTCGGCTTGAAACTGGCCACAGACTGGCCCTCCGCTTCCCCGGGGGAGGTGATCTGATTGGCATGATTCAACGATTCAAAGAAAGCTGTGATCTCTTTCTCCAGCTCTTCCAGAGGGTTCAGCAACTGCTGAGCTTCCAGCAGCAAACACTGACAGCGTTCTCGTACCTACACAACAAAGAAGGCTAGACAAGAACTGAGCAGAAACACCAGACTGTAAAATGTACACTGAGTGGGACTACTCAACTTCAAATAGCTTTCTGAACATTCATTTTGGCAAAGGCATTTTGAACACTTGGCTCTAAAAAGTTTGATCTAGACTTTTAAACACTAAGGGAGTGCTGTACTGTCAGAGGGTCAGTACTGAAGAAGCACCGCACTGTCAGAGGGTCAGTACTGAGGGAGCGCTGCACTGTCGGAGGGTCAGTACTGAGGGAGCGCTGCACTGTCAGAGGGTCAGTACTGAGGGAGCGCTGCACTGTCAGAGGGTCAGTACTGAGGGAGCGCTGCACTGTCAGAGGGTCAGCACTGTGGGAGAGCTGCACTGTCAGAGGGTCAGTACTGAGGGAGCGCTGCACTGTCAGAGGGTCAGTACTCAGGGAGCGCTGCACTGTCAGGGGGTCAGTACTGAGGGAGCGCTGCACTGTCAGAGGGTCAGTACTGAGGGAGCGCTGCACTGTCAGAGGGTCAGTACTGAGGGAGAGCTGCACTGTCAGAGGGTCAGTACTCAGGGAGCGCTGCACTGTCAGGGGGTCAGTACTGAGGGAGAGCTGCACTGTCAGAGGGTCAGTACTGAGGGAGAGCTGCACTGTCAGAGGGTCAGTACTGAGGGAGAGCTGCACTATCAGAGGGTCAGTGCTGAGGGAGCACTGCACTGTCAGAGGGTCAGTACTCAGGGAGCGCTGCACTGTCGGAGGGTCAGTACTGTGGGAGAGCTGCACTGTCAGAGGGTCAGCACTGTGGGAGAGCTGCACTGTCAGAGGGTCAGTGCTGAGGGAGCGCTGCACTGTCAGAGGGTCAGTACTGAGGGAGAGCTGCACTGTCAGAGGGTCAGTACTGAGGGAGAGCTGCACTGTCAGAGGGTCAGTACTGAGGGAGCGCTGCACTGTCAGAGGGTCAGTACTGAGGGAGCGCTGCACTGTCAGAGGGTCAGTACTGAGGGAGCGCTGCACTGTCAGAGGGTCAGTACTGAGGGAGAGCTGCACTGTCAGAGGGTCAGTGCTGAGGGAGAGCTGCACTGTCAGAGGGTCAGTACTGTGGGAGTGCTGCACTGTCAGAGGGTCAGCACTGTGGGAGAGCTGCACTGTCAGAGGGTCAGTACTGAGGGAGAGCTGCACTGTCAGAGGGTCAGTACTGAGGGAGCGCTGCACTGTCAGAGGGTCAATACTGAGGGAGAGCTGCACTGTCGGGCGGTCAGCACTGTGGGAGAGCTGCACTGTCAGAGGGTCAGTACTGAGGGAGAGCTGCACTGTCAGGGGGTCAGTACTCAGGGAGCGCTGCACTGTCAGGGGGTCAGTACTGAGGGAGAGCTGCACTGTCAGAGGGTCAGTACTGAGGGAGAGCTGCACTGTCAGGGGGTCAGTACTCAGGGAGCGCTGCACTGTCAGGGGGTCAGTATTGAGGGAGAGCTGCACTGTCAGAGGGTCAGTACTCAGGGAGAGCTGCACTGTCAGAGGGTCAGTACTGAGGGAGAGCTGCACTGTCAGAGGGTCAGTACTGTGGGAGAGCTGCACTGTCAGAGGGTCAGTACTGAGGGAGCGCTGCACTGTCAGAGGGTCAGCACTGTGGGAGAGCTGCACTGTCAGAGGGTCAATACTGAGGGAGCACTGCACTGTCAGGGGGTCAGTACTGAGGGAGAGCTGCACTGTCAGGGGGTCAGTACTGAGGGAGAGCTGCACTGTCAGAGGGTCAGTGCTGAGGGAGCGCTGTACTGTCAGAGGGTCAGTACTGAGGGAGTGCTGCACTGTCAGAGGGTCAGTACTAAGGGAGAGCTGTACTGTCAGAGGGTCAGTACTCAGGGAGCGCTGCACTGTCAGAGGGTCAGTACTGAGGGAGCGCTGCACTGTCAGAGGGTCAGCACTGTGGGAGTGCTGCACTGTCAGAGGGTCAGCACTGTGGGAGAGCTGCACTGTCAGAGGGTCAGTACTGAGGGAGCGCTGCACTGTCAGAGGGTCAGCACTGTGGGAGAGCTGCACTGTCAGAGGGTCAGTACTGAGGGAGAGCTGCACTGTCAGAGGGTCAGTACTGAGGGAGAGCTGCACTGTCAGAGGGTCAGCACTGTGGGAGAGCTGCACTGTCAGAGGGTCAGTACTGAGGGAGCGCTGCACTGTCAGAGGGTCAGTGCTGTGGGAGCGCTGCACTGTCAGAGGGTCAGTACTGAGGGAGCGCTGCACTGTCAGAGGGTCAGTGCTGTGGGAGCGCTGCACTGTCAGAGGGTCAGTACTGAGGGAGCGCTGCACTGTCGGAGGGTCACAGCTGCGGGTGCGCTGCACTGTCAGAGGGTCACAGCTGAGGGAGCGCTGCACTGTCAGAGGGTCACAGCTGAGGGAGCGCTGCACTGTCAGAGGGTCAGAGCCGAGGGAGCGCTGCACTGTCGGAGGGTCACAGCTGAGGGAGCGCTGCACTGTCGAAGGGTCAATCCTGAGGGAGCGCTGCGCTGTCGGAGGGTCAGTACTGAGGGAGAGCTGCACTGTCAGAGGGCCAGAGCTGAGGGAGCGCTGCACTGTCAGAGGGTCAGTACTGAGGGAGCGCTGCACTGTCAGAGGGTCAGCACTGTGGGAGAGCTGCACTGTCAGAGGGTCAGCACTGTGGGAGAGCTGCACTGTCAGAGGGTCAGTACTGAGGGAGAGCTGCACTGTCAGAGGGTCAGTACTGAGGGAGAGCTGCACTGTCAGAGGGTCAGTACTGAGGGAGAGCTGCACTGTCAGAGGGTCAGTACTGAGGGAGCGCTGCACTGTCAGAGGGTCAGAGCCGTGGGAGCGCTGCACTGTCGGAGGGTCACAGCTGAGGGAGCGCTGCACTGTCAGAGGGTCACAGCTGAGGGAGCGCTGCACTGTCGGAGGGTCACAGCTGAGGGAGCGCTGCACTGTCAGAGGGTCACAGCTGAGGGAGCGCTGCACTGTCAGAGGGTCAGAGCCGAGGGAGCGCTGCACTGTCGGAGGGTCACAGCTGAGGGAGCGCTGCACTGTCAGAGGGTCACAGCTGAGGGAGAGCTGCACTGTTGGAGGGTCAGGGCTGAGGGAGCGCTGCACTGTTGGAGGGTCACAGCTGAGGGAGAGCTGCACTGTTGGAGGGTCAGGGCTGAGGGAGCGCTGCACTGTTGGAGGGTCACAGCTGAGGGAGTGCTGCACTGTCAGAGGGTCAGTACTGAGGGAGCACCACACTGTCAGAGGGTCAGTACTGAAGGAGCACCGCACTGTCAGAGGGTCAGTACTGAGGGAGCGCTGCACTGTCAGAGGGTCAGTACTGAGGGAGCGCTGCACTGTCAGGGGGTCAGTACTCAGGGAGCGCTGCACTGTCAGGGGGTCAGTACTGAGGGAGCACTGCACTGTCAGAGGGTCAGTACTGAGGGAGCGCTGCACTGTCAGAGGGTCAGCACTGTGGGAGTGCTGCACTGTCAGAGGGTCAGCACTGTGGGAGAGCTGCACTGTCAGAGGGTCAGTACTGAGGGAGCGCTGCACTGTCAGAGGGTCAGCACTGTGGGAGAGCTGCACTGTCAGAGGGTCAGTACTGAGGGAGAGCTGCACTGTCAGAGGGTCAGTACTGAGGGAGAGCTGCACTGTCAGAGGGTCAGCACTGTGGGAGAGCTGCACTGTCAGAGGGTCAGTACTGAGGGAGCGCTGCACTGTCAGAGGGTCAGTGCTGTGGGAGCGCTGCACTGTCAGAGGGTCAGTACTGAGGGAGCGCTGCACTGTCAGAGGGTCAGTGCTGTGGGAGCGCTGCACTGTCAGAGGGTCAGTACTGAGGGAGCGCTGCACTGTCGGAGGGTCACAGCTGCGGGTGCGCTGCACTGTCAGAGGGTCACAGCTGAGGGAGCGCTGCACTGTCAGAGGGTCACAGCTGAGGGAGCGCTGCACTGTCAGAGGGTCAGAGCCGAGGGAGCGCTGCACTGTCGGAGGGTCACAGCTGAGGGAGCGCTGCACTGTCGAAGGGTCAATCCTGAGGGAGCGCTGCGCTGTCGGAGGGTCAGTACTGAGGGAGAGCTGCACTGTCAGAGGGCCAGAGCTGAGGGAGCGCTGCACTGTCAGAGGGTCAGTACTGAGGGAGCGCTGCACTGTCAGAGGGTCAGCACTGTGGGAGAGCTGCACTGTCAGAGGGTCAGCACTGTGGGAGAGCTGCACTGTCAGAGGGTCAGTACTGAGGGAGAGCTGCACTGTCAGAGGGTCAGTACTGAGGGAGAGCTGCACTGTCAGAGGGTCAGTACTGAGGGAGAGCTGCACTGTCAGAGGGTCAGTACTGAGGGAGCGCTGCACTGTCAGAGGGTCAGAGCCGTGGGAGCGCTGCACTGTCGGAGGGTCACAGCTGAGGGAGCGCTGCACTGTCAGAGGGTCACAGCTGAGGGAGCGCTGCACTGTCGGAGGGTCACAGCTGAGGGAGCGCTGCACTGTCAGAGGGTCACAGCTGAGGGAGCGCTGCACTGTCAGAGGGTCAGAGCCGAGGGAGCGCTGCACTGTCGGAGGGTCACAGCTGAGGGAGCGCTGCACTGTCAGAGGGTCACAGCTGAGGGAGAGCTGCACTGTTGGAGGGTCAGGGCTGAGGGAGCGCTGCACTGTTGGAGGGTCACAGCTGAGGGAGAGCTGCACTGTTGGAGGGTCAGGGCTGAGGGAGCGCTGCACTGTTGGAGGGTCACAGCTGAGGGAGTGCTGCACTGTCAGAGGGTCAGTACTGAGGGAGCACCACACTGTCAGAGGGTCAGTACTGAAGGAGCACCGCACTGTCAGAGGGTCAGTACTGAGGGAGCGCTGCACTGTCAGAGGGTCAGTACTGAGGGAGCGCTGCACTGTCAGGGGGTCAGTACTCAGGGAGCGCTGCACTGTCAGGGGGTCAGTACTGAGGGAGCACTGCACTGTCAGAGGGTCAGTACTGAGGGAGAGCTGCACTGTCAGAGGGTCAGTACTCAGGGAGCACCACACTGTCAGAGGGTCAATACTGAGGGAGCACTGCACTGTCAGAGGGTCAGTACTGAGGGAGAGCTGCACTGTCAGAGGGTCAGTACTCAGGGAGCACTGCACTGTCAGAGGGTCAGTACTGAGGGAGAGCTGCACTGTCAGAGGGTCAATACTGAAGGAGCACTGCACTGTCAGAGGGTCAGTACTCAGGGAGCGCTGCACTGTCAGGGGGTCAGTACTGAGGGAGCACTGCACTGTCAGAGGGTCAGTACTGAGGGAGTGCTGCACTGTCAGAGGGTCAGTACTGTGGGAGTGCTGCACTGTCAGAGGGTCAGCACTGTGGGAGCGCTGCACTGTCAGAGGGTCAGAGCTGAGGGAGCGCTGCACTGTCAGAGGGTCAGTACTGAGGGAGCGCTGCACTGTCGGAGGGTCACGGCTGAGGGAGCGCTGCACTGTCAGAGGGTCAGTACTGAGGGAGCGCTGCACTGTCAGAGGGTCAGTACTGAGGGAGCGCTGCACTGTCAGAGGGTCAGTACTGTGGGAGTGCTGCACTGTCAGAGGGTCAGTACTGAGGGAGAGCTGCACTGTCAGAGGGTCAGTACTGTGGGAGAGCTGCACTGTCAGAGGGTCAGTACTGAGGGAGAGCTGCACTGTCAGAGGGTCAGTACTGAGGGAGAGCTGCACTGTCAGAGGGTCAGTACTGAGGGAGAGCTGCACTGTCAGAGGGTCAGAGCCGAGGGAGCGCTGCACTGTCGGAGGGTCACAGCTGAGGGAGCGCTGCACTGTCAGAGGGTCAGAGCCGAGGGAGCGCTGCACTGTCGGAGGGTCACAGCTGAGGGAGCGCTGCACTGTCAGAGGGTCACAGCTGAGGGAGCGCTGCACTGTCGGAGGGTCACAGCTGAGGGAGCGCTGCACTGTCAGAGGGTCACAGCTGAGGGAGCGCTGCACTGTCAGAGGGTCAGAGCCGAGGGAGCGCTGCACTGTCGGAGGGTCACAGCTGAGGGAGCGCTGCACTGTCAGAGGGTCACAGCTGAGGGAGAGCTGTACTGTTGGAGGGTCAGGGCTGAGGGAGCGCTGCACTGTTGGAGGGTCACAGCTGAGGGAGTGCTGCACTGTCAGAGGGTCAGTACTGAGGGAGCACCACACTGTCAGAGGGTCAGTACTGAAGGAGCACCGCACTGTCAGAGGGTCAGTACTGAGGGAGCGCTGCACTGTCAGAGGGTCAGTACTGAGGGAGCGCTGCACTGTCAGGGGGTCAGTACTGAGGGAGAGCTGCACTGTCAGAGGGTCAGTACTGAGGGAGAGCTGCACTGTCAGAGGGTCAGTACTCAGGGAGCGCTGCACTGTCAGGGGGTCAGTACTGAGGGAGCACTGCACTGTCAGAGGGTCAGTACTGAGGGAGTGCTGCACTGTCAGAGGGTCAGTACTGTGGGAGTGCTGCACTGTCAGAGGGTCAGCACTGTGGGAGCGCTGCACTGTCAGAGGGTCAGAGCCGAGGGAGCGCTGCACTGTCAGAGGGTCAGTACTGAGGGAGCGCTGCACTGTCGGAGGGTCACGGCTGAGGGAGCGCTGCACTGTCGAAGGGTCAGTCCTGAGGGAGCGCTGCACTGTCGGAGGGTCACAGCTGAGGGAGCGCTGCACTGTCAGAGGGTCAGTACTGAGGGAGCGCTGCACTGTCAGAGGGTCAGTACTCAGGAAGTGCTACACTGTCAGGGGGTCAGTGCTGAGGGAGCCCTGCACTGTCAGAGGGTCAGAGCTGAGGGAACGCTGCACTGTTGGAGGGTCACAGCTGAGGGAGCACTGCACTGTCGGAGGGTCACAGCTGAGGGAGCGCTGCACTGTCAGAGGGTCAGTACTGAGGAAGCGCTGCACTGTCAGAGGGTCAGTACTGAGGGAGAGCCGCACTGTCAGAGGATCAGTACTCAGGAAGCACTGCACGGTCAGGGGGTCAGTATTGAGGGAGCGCTGCACTGTCAGAGGGTCAGAGCTGAGCGAGTACTGCACTGTCGGAGGGTCACAGCTGAGGGAGTGCTGCACTGTCGGAGGGTTACAGCTGAGGGAGCGTTGCACTGTCGAATGGTCAGTCCTGAGGGAGTGCTGCGCTGTCAGAGGGTCACAGCTGAGGAAGCGGTGCACTGTCAGAGGGTCACAGTTGAGGGAGCGCTGCACAGATGAATGGTCAGTGCTGAGGGAGGGCTGCAATGTCGGAAGGTCAATGTTGAGGGAGACCACGCCATTCTCCTGGAATCGGGGCCTATGTTTATCCCTCAACCGAACACAGAGAAACATCTAATTTATGATTTGTGGGAACTGATTCCTGCGTTGCCCTGCCTAGGACAACAACATGTGTAAGTTACTTTCCAAAGACAACAGCTTATTCAATCCTGGTTGTAAGCAATGAGTTGCACCATATAACCTGGTTAGGCCACAAAAATAACTCAAAGAAATGTTTTAAAATCACACAGATTAAACTTTTCAAGGGGGGAAATGAAATAAATGCTTGAATATAAAAGTGACCAGGCAGAAAAGAAGATACAATTGCAGTTTAAAATATCTTTAACCATAAAGGAAAGTCCACCATCAGAGCAGGAATGGGGCTTAGAGATGACGGGGTAACTCTGTGGAATGGTGTTTCAGAACCAGGTTCCTGCTGCTTGGAATTCTGCCAGGAATGTGATTCTGTATCCAGTATTGAATAATGTGGAACTGATCGAGCTGAGTTATCTCAGTCTCACATCCCTCTCTGTAGGGAGCTCAGAGTGACTGACACAGTTTAGGGACAGGGCAGAAACCTGCTTCCTTAGGCAGAAAACTGCATGAAACACAACACTGGCACTGGGCATAAAGAACCACGGGGCTTCAGGATGGGTCACACTGGTCAGATGGACAGTACGATTCACTGGGCACACTGGCCATCACTGTCCAGAAGGCTGCACTAGTCAGATTGAACACACAATTGGTCACTTTCAGTCTGGTACAGGTCCTTCAGTCCTTCCCGAGGCACATACTAATTGCTCGGTCCTGATGGAAACCCTCCCGTTTTCTCAGAGCTCTAAGCTCCCTTGTTCTGAGGCCGATTCTTACTTTTATCAGCTGGTCCTTAATGGTAGACATGGTGGCCAGCATCTGTGTTACTTCATCCTGTGGTGTGTCCTTTGTTAACTGCTGTGCTGTCTTGGAAACCAGTTTGTACTGAGCTTCCATTATTGGCACCTTTTGCTTTATAACCTGCACAGGACACCAGAAAGACAAACATCAGCTCATGACCACTCTATTTCCAGCAACCAGCTCTTTAAAACTAACATCAAGGAAGCATGCTCTTTTACAAGAAGCCTGTCCTTATACATGAATGGATCGTGGTGGTTCAGGTTACTGTGTATGTCAGGTAAACAGTGTTAGCTCTACTTTTAACTTAATTTATCCTCACGGGATGTGGGCATCGCTGGCTAGGCCAGCGTTTATTGCTCATCCCTGATTGCCTGACAGTGGAGAGTCAACCGCAACAGTATAGTCACAGGAAGGCCAGACCAGGTGAGGATGGCAGATTTCCTTCCTTAAAGCACATTAGTGAACCAGATGAGTTTTTCCCAACAATCGACAATGGTTTCATGGTCATCATTAGATCCTTAATTCTTCATTGAATTCAAATTTCACCATCTGTCATGGCGAGATTTGATCCCAGGTCTCCAAAACATTATTTCAGAGATAGTAGTAACTGCAGATGCTGGAGAATCTGAGATAACAAGGTGCAGAGCTGGATGGGCACAGCAGGCCAAGCAGTATCAGGGGAGCAGGAAGGCTGAAGTTTCAGGCCTAGACCATTTTTCAGAATTTATTTCTTTCTGAAGAAGGGTCAAGGCCCGAAACATCAGGCTTCCTGCTCTTCTGATGCTGCTGTGTTCATCCAGCTCCACACCTTGTCATCTCCAGAACATGAGCTGAGTTTCCTAGATCAATAATCTAGTGATGATACCACTGGGCCACTGGATATCCATAAGATGCTCAAGCCCATTCATCAGTGATAAATAAAATCACAAGATCATTCGAGACCTGCACTGAGCAGGCACATTATCTGCCAACACTAGGTTTTTCTGTATCTGTTCTCTGTATACTTTGGGTGATAGTTTTACAGGTGCTCACATCCCCATTACACCCACACAGGCAAATGTAAGTGTTTGTGAATATGCACAGAACAAGTACTGAAAGACACACATGCACAGTGTCACGATTGAGATGTGGTCAGCCCAGGTGGGCTTCATAGAATATGAGTTCCTTTCTTGGGGCCATTAATCTGGCCCAATCAGAGGCAGCCGGCTGACAAATAAAAAGGGACATGTCAGTGATGCTGACGCTTTGATGGCTGACACCGAATGAGACAGTGCTAAAGTCAAGGACTGCTCTTGTAGGAATCTGGGGAGACTTGGGGACAGATACTGGCTCCTGTATGGAGTTATTTCACACAGGTACACATTCCCTGCAAACTTAGTAGTCAGGGAGAGGAACGTTTCACATATGGCCCACTTAGCACTTCGCTTTTAAGGAATATTCTTCCTCGATCTCTCCTTATGCTTTTACCCCCAATATTCCAGATGCAAACTTTCACACAAAATAAAATTGCATCTAACAGTTATTTCAGTCTGAACACTCAACTGGCTTGACAGCACGGCTACCACATTCACTCTTTCCACCACTGACACTCAGTCACAGGAGTGTGTGCTATTTACAAGGTGCACTGCAGAAATTCACCAAGGCTCCTAAGACAGCACCGTCCACTTCCATCTAAAAGGATAAGGGCAGCAGGTACATGGGAACGCCAATAACTGCAATTTCCCCTCCAAGTCGCTCAAGATTCCGACTTGAAAATAATATGGTTGTTCCTTCAGTGTCAATGGGTCAAACCTCTGGAATTCCCTCCCTAAGGGCACTGTGGGTCTACCTACTGCACATGGACGGCAGTGGTTCAAAAAGGCAGCTCACCAGCACCTTCTCATGGGCAACTAGGAACAGGCAATGACTGCTGGCCAGCCAGCAATGCCCAAGTCGTCTGAGCAAATTAAAAGCAAGTTGTTTTTCTTTCTTGCTCTCTCTAATTCCCGCTTCATTCCATCCTGAGTCCTCCACCCTCTTTGAAAAGTGCCCCGGCGTTAGACTTCCAGTTATGGGTTCAGCATTAAACTGACATTACAGAGGTGCCAAGAGTACCGACTGCAATCCTGTTTTACATCCAAGTGCCAAGTCTGACCCACTCACTCAACGCACGCACCTCCATATCTTGCACATAAGTCTTGATATTGAGGAAAGACACGTCCACTGGGGAGTTCTGTTTCTCATTCGCTGTTTCCACAAAGATCTTCAGAGCAGATACTCCATCTAGGTACTCCTTCTTCAACTTGTCTACTTCATCTGCTCGGGCATACTGCAACAGGGGCACATTATCAGTTAGCTCGGATTATGGAAACCAATGATACCCCCGACTAGCAGAGTGGAGTACAGTATCCCCTCCTAAGCAGCTTGCCTGAAGGCACCACAATGCATACTCATTTGTCTGTGAATACCCAGAGATAATTTTTCTGTCCCTTACTTTCACTTAAATACCAATTGCTGGAAAGCACACAGGAAATTTATGTCCCCTAGCGATGGAGATAGTCTCAGAATGAGGGGCAGGATGAATTGAGATAAGATCGAATTTCTTCAGTTAGAGGGTGTTAAACATTTGGAAGCAAAAGCAGAAATTCAGCAGATCTGACAGTGTATGTGGGGAGAAATCAGCGTTGACATTTCAGGTCCAGTTCTGAGAAAGGGTCACAGGACCCGAAACGTTAACTCTGATTTCTCTCCACAGGTGCTGCCAGACCTGCTGAGCTTTTCCAGCAATTTCTGTTTTCGTTTCGGATTTACAGCATCCGCTGTTTGGTTTTTATTTGGTAAATCTTTGGAGTTTTCTACCCTAGACGGCCGTGAAAGCGCAACCGCAGAGCATGTTCCAGACAGAGATGGATGGATTCTGAGATATTAAAGGTATCAAAGAATAGTCTAGGAAAATGACGCTGAAGTAGAAAGCCACACACGATCTAATTGAAGGGTTAAGTAGGCTTGAGGGGCTGAGTGGCCTACTCCAGCAGCTATTTCCTGTGAGATATTTTCTTAAATCAACCTGTTCAAAGATTTTCCTCATGTTTCAGGAGCAGATGGGACTTAAACAAGAACCTTCAGGTTCAGAGGTAGGGACATTTCCACTGCACCACAGCAGCCCCTCTTACAATGTCGTAAAGCAATGGTTTTAATGATGGCCTGCTGCATCCTTAAATAGTGGTGACTATTAAGTGATTTTCACAAAAGTGTTCTGATTCAACAGCTACAGCTCAGCATTTCTCAAAGTTCTACATAGAATCATAGAATCCCTACAGTGTGGAAAGAGGCAATTCAACCCATCAAGTTTACACCGAACCTCTGAAGAGAATCCACCGTATCTCTATATGCCTAGATTTTCGCATAGCCAATCCACCTCCCCTGCACATCCCTGAATACTACAGGTAATTTAGCACAGCCAATCCACCTAACCTGCACATCACTGGACTGTGGGAGGAAACCAGAGCACCTGGAGGGAACCCATGGAAAATGTGCAAACTCCACACAGACAGTCACCCGAGGGTGGAATCAAGCTCAGGTCCCTGGTGCTGTGAGGCAGCAGTGCTAATCACTGAGCTACTGTGTTTGAATGACAAAAAGGGTCCTCTCCTGAAAACAGCCAAAATTGTTGTAAAAATCTAAGGAATCTTTTTGTTTCAGGGCAAAATAGCCAGCCATGTCTCCTTGGACCTGAGCGCACATGTGACACCAGTCCAACACAACACGCTTGGCTTTTAATGTAATCGGAAGAGACCTAACAAACCACTCCACTGATGGACAAAGGAGGATTACTGTCATCTTCAAAAGGCAACAAAGGCTGTGGAATCATTGCCAGCCTTTCCGGTGATGACCACAAACATAATGATGGTGCCCTCGTCCACTCTTTGTACCGCAATGAACACAGGGGGTCTAACAAACTTGGCTTTTCCTCCCATGTCATTCAGCCTCTGGGATTTTCCGCCACGTCCAAATCTAAAATGAGGTAAAATTGGACCCAGGTCAACCTACATGTTTCACTTTGACAAAGAGCTCCCTCCAACGCCCGTTCAATAAGAGCAGCTGCTGTTTGAGATCTCGAGAGACTGACTCGTCGCATGTCTCAATGAGGAAGTTTCCAGCGTCGTTCATGACAGAGTGCTGTTGGATCCAGTGAGGGAGGTGTCGGAAGAAGTCCTTCAAACACAAACATATAAATAACGAACGTTAAACGTGAGCAATTGGTGCAACAGCCCAAAGTTGCCTTTTACCTTTTGTCTAGGACATCGGGAGACGACAAACCTTCTCAAAGTGAAGCCTTGGGTGTTGCAACCCGAAGCTAATAAGTTTTGCTCCAGCGCTCGAGCCAATGGCCTCAGTTCTGTGTCACTGAGGAAAAGATGGACATTCAGGGGTTCTAGTTTTCTGAATAAAATATACTGAAGCCCTATCAGTACTTCATCAAACAGCGCAAGTGTTTAAAAACAAGTAGCTCCAGTTAACATTCCTCCCCTCCAAACGCTACCAAAGGCAGGTTAACAATGGCATTCAACGAGCCATCATAAGTGGGATCTTGCTTTGCATGTCCATATCTGCCTGCAGAGCTACAACAGTTTCACTCCAAAGTCACTTATCTGAAGGGGTGGTTGTGAGTAATCTGCTACTTCAGCACATTTGGGCTTTATAATCCGTGACTGAATATCTGTGATGGACAGTCAGCAGGTCAGGCACAGACTGTGCAGAAAATTGCATTTACTTTTCAAAGCTAAGTTATGGTGCAAGTTTCCAAATGACGCTACTTGTACAGTAACAAATGTAAAATCCTTCATGAACCTGCTTCATAGAATGGAACTGTCTACTACTTTATGATAAGAATATTCCTCGGAATGTTTCAGAGTGGTAACCTGCTGTAGGGTTACACATGGGGCTGCAAGTGAGTTTATCATTAAAAACAAACAGATTTAATGTCAGAAATCCACCTGCCACTGAGTAATCTGATCTTAATTCAGTGAAAATAATTTTAGAAAAGGCATTAATTACCTGAAGAAATTAAATGTTAAAAATAATAATTAAGCTAATTTTTCAAAATTCAAAATGTAATATTTAAAATCATTTTTAAAACACTGACATGCCTGCATTCTGATGTTTAAATTAAAAGAGACTTCTCGTAGGTTTAGAGAAGGGTACAAAGACCAGAAACTCAGGATGCTGACTGATTCAATCTGATGTGTATTCAGTTTTCCAAACAGGGTTTTGAAATCAGTGTTAATGATTGCAGAAACTCAATTCACAGTGATTTGCGCTTGAAATAGCTCGTCCTTTTGAGCTGATTTTGGGATCACTACAAGTTCACTGTCCAGATTAAGCCCTTAATTTCCATGTATGAGCATTTGAACCAAAAATATAAACTGAGTTGCCTTACTCTTGCTGTTCCTGAATCTCTCCCAACTCATTTCAAGTCTTCACATTTCACCTCAACTTGAAATTCACCTGTTTCAAAATCCCCACAACCCCAGCCTCATCCCATATGCAACCCTCCCTCTCACCCCCACCCTGACACACACCTGTCCATCTCCTTTTTCACCTATCCACCCACCCATCCCACTGAACAATCTCCACTGCCCCCATCTGCATCCATCTATCACCATCCCACCTACCTTCTCCCCCCTCCATTAATTTCCAAGCTCCCTTCCCCCTCCTCAGTTCTGGTGAAGGGTGTAAACCCGAAATGTCGACTCTTCTGCTCCTCTGATGGCGCCTGACCTGCTGTGTTCCTCCAGCTCCACATTCTATTGACTCTAATATCAATGTGTGTCAGCATCATGTGATATTCACAAGGGAGTCAATTCTACTCTAACAGTCAATTCACTGTAACTTCTGTACAAACTCGCTATTAACTAACACAAGGTCACTGTTAATATACGTCAGTTCATTATAACCCTGTCCTAGATCCCCCACTTTCACGATCACAGTACACTATTTTCCAACTGATCACGATCCTGCATTTGCTTGCGATGAACCCTATGTTAATGCATGATCACCAGCTCATCACTGCCTGTTACCCACTCACTATTGCCCCTTTCCAGCTCACTATTACCCTGTACCAGCTCCCTGTTATTCCTGTACCCCTTCACTTTGTCGGGGCACTGATTAATTAAGTTGTTGTTTTTAAAAGGAAAAGCTTTATGAAACGAGATGACCCTGCATCCCTGAGGCGGCAGGGACGATTATACTCCCATCGTATGGTTTTACCTTCTTGGCGAGTTCTGGCTGGTTCAGCACTTTCTCCCCATCTTCCAGCCAAGCCTGTAGAGCTGCCACTGTGCTGCTGTATTTGTCCCAGTTGGTGAACACCTCCTCCAGCATGCTCCTCACACTGCGCACCTCCACGGACAGATTGCGCCACTGCACCATCGAGTCGCTCAGGAACTTGTTGACATTCTCTCGCTCTTCGGCTACAGGGGCAAGACATGACAGGGTGAGATTCCCCCCAAGTGCAGCGGGCAGGGGATACCATGCAAAGATGTCGGCCCCCAGAGCGCAGGAGAAACATCAGCATCAAGCAGTTACCTGAGTCCTCAACCTTCAGGTAGGCGTCAGCTGCCTGCTTCAGAGACTGGAAGGTGACCTCATAGTGTCCAAAGAACTTGTTGCCCTCAACAAATGACTGCAGGGAAAGATCAAAGTTGTCAATGGAATTTAGGAGTCCTGTATACAAGTCGCCAAAAACAAAAGCTTACTTTGAAAAATAAAATGGCTAATGGACTGGTGCCACTCAGTCAAGTGGGAATGCGAAGGAGAGTTGTGCAGGATCTCAACGAGATTTTGAGGGGAGAATGTTCCAGATTTCCGCTCCCTGTGCTTTTTTTTGTAAAGGAAAGCTTCCTGACATTACCCCAGAATGGCCCGCCTCTAATATTATAAGGGAATGCCCCTTTGCTTATATGATTGCGTTCAATTCTGGTTGCCACATTACAGCAAGGACGTGGAAGCTTTGGAGAGGATGCAGAAGAGATTTACCAGGATGCTGCCTGGATTAGAGGGTATCACCTTTAAGAAGAGGCTAGAAAGTCTCAGCTGGTTGGGGGGGCCAGGCACACATTTAAGGTACTAAAGAGAAAGTTCAAAGGAGACATGAGGGGTACGTTTTCTACGCAGAGAGTGGTAGGATTCTGGGACATGCTGTCAGGGGTGGTGGTGGAGGAAGATACAATGAGGGCATTTAAGGGACTTTTAGATAAGTGCATGAATATGCAAGGAATGGAGGGATATGGACTGAGAGCCCGCGGAAGGGTTTAGTTTAGTTTGGTGTCATGTCTGTCACAACACTGTGAGCCAAAGGGCCCATTCTTGTGCTGTATTATTCTGCGTTCTGAATGGCCTGGCTGTAATATTAAGGGAATATCCCTTGGCTCTGAAACAGCCCCTTCCACCTCGCAGTCAATTTCTTTCCAGTTCTACAGAAAAGTCATATTGACCTCGAAGCGTTAATTCTGTTCCTCTCTCCAAAGGCATGCCATACATGCTGAGTTTCTCTAGCACCTTCTGCATTTTTATTTTCTGTCAAATCCTTTCATCATCTGAAACACTTAACAGATCACCTCTGCTGGCCTGCTGAGTTTTTCTAAGCAATTTCTGTTTTTGCTTCTGATTTCCATCGTACTGTTTTTTGCTAATCTCCTGAGTTTCCTCAAGCGCGGTCAAACAAGTTAAGTTAATGCAACCTTCCCTCACAATTTAACCCTTTTAGCCTCAATGTAATTCCGATGAACCTACACTGCACTGCCCTCGAGGTCCATGTATCCTTCCTGAGGTGCTCAAATCTCAGTACAGTCTCCCAGATAGAGGCTCTAACTAGGGACCAAAACAACAGATTGAACTCATGATCACAAACACAACATCATGGGGATTACCTCCACTAATGTAGATGCAGACTGCTGCACTGTTCCTGAATATAATCCTCATCTCATTCTTCGCACTTGCCAAACATCGTGGCACATGAGGCACATGTCTGCTCAAACAGTTCTCTTTTATCTAGGACGGGCACTAGCCTGACTTCAGATACTATGACTTGAGAGATACCACTCTGGGTCAATTCACAGAATCCCTACAGTGTGGAAGTAGGCTATTCAGCTCCTCAAATCCACACCGACTCTCCAAACAGCATCCACCCAGATGCACCCCCCACCCCCAAATCCCCATTACCCATAGCTAATCCACCTGCACATCCTCCCTGAACACTATGGGCGATTTAGCATGGCCAATCCACCCAACATGCATATCTTCGGACCATGGGAAGAAACTGGAGCATCCGGAGAGTTGGGAAGAACATGCAAACTTCACACAGACAGTCACCCGAGGGTGGGATTGAACCAGGATCCCCAACGCTGTGAGGCAGCAGAACTAACCTCTGTGCCACTGAGCTGCTCAAATAGCTGCCCAAACAGCTATCTTTTACCTAGGATAGGACACTAGCCTGACCCCAGAGGCGTTGGCTTGAGAGGTACGTTTCTGACTCAACTGTCTAGAGACATTCCTGTTCTCACCACCTCCCAGAGGTGTATCAGAAAGACCTTCAGGTTCAGAATCAATGTTTGCAGAAATGTTATGAACGCATCTCCTGTGGCCAACAAATGAGACCACAGAACTAGAGGCAAGGATGTGCTACAAGCCCTCCCCACCACTTATCACTGAAATATTCCTCACTATGTAATTTTGGAGGAGATGCTGCACGGATTCCTTTCTGCCATATTTGATGATCCACGATTTGAGTTTGGTTTCAGCCAGTACCAGGAAGGCCAGGAGGCGATATTTCAACTCCAGGAAGTCCAGCCTCGTCAGATGGAGCTTGGATGCAGTTGTAATGAATTCGAACCTGGGGAGAGCAAGTGTACAGGAGGTTATCACTGGGGCCATACCATGACCAAAGGTTGCAGATATACAAACAGTGAGTAATTAGCATCCACCAGGAAAGCCTGCAGTTAGACAGAGCTTTTCATGATCTCAGAAAGTTGCAAATGTGGTCTTTTTCCAAGGGTAGGGGACAGTCCAAAACTAGAGGGCATAGGTTTAGGGTGAGAGGGGAAAGATTTAAAGGGGGCCCATGGGGTAACTTTTTCACACAGAGGGTGGTGCGTGTATGGATTGAGCTGCCAGAGGAAGTGGTGGATGAAGGTACAGTTACAACATTTAAAAGGCATTTGGACAGGTACATGGAAAGGGAAGGTTTTAGAGGGATATGGACCAAATGCAGGCAAATGGGACTAGATTAGTTTAGGACACCTGGCTGGCAAGGATGAATTGGGCCTAAAGCTTTGTTTCTATATTATATGGCTCTATGACTCTCCACAGCCATTTAGAGACGCAGTCACTGTTGTCCTGTTAGAAATGGGCGTGTCTAATTTGTGCACAAAGATCCAATAATCCACCACACGTGCTAATGAAGAAAGCATCTGTTTGCGTGATAATGGCCGATAGGTAAATGTTGGCCAGGAAACTGGAAACTAGCACTGGCAGGGTCAGTTCATCCACCTTCCTTCAAAATGGTGCCATGCAATCTTTGACCCAGGAGGGCAGATAGGGACTAATGTTTTCAATGCCTCACCTGAGCAACTGTGCCTCAAGACAGCACAAAATTCCCTCGCCACTACGTCTGGGTTCCACCCAAACATTGTCCTCAAGTCTCTGCAGTAGGTCTCAGGCTCATGGCCAATCAGCTAAGAATTGTACCCAATGGAGCGATGGATTCAACAAACAGCACTGAATTGAAAAATCTACTCAACGGTGAAAGTGGTTAGGTGCAACCACCAGGACACAACATGGGTGACTCACGTCAGGGAGCCATTGGCCTTCCCATTATACCACTGCAGAGGTTGTAAAGGATAAATCAAAATGACAGCTCTAAGCTCAGCATCATTTGGATAGGTCAATGTGCATGGCTCAACAAAATGAGATTATCAACTTGTTATGCTGCTGGTGTGAATGGGATCTTGCTGTGTACAGGTTGGGTGATTATGTCACAACTTGGAGACATTGCGAGGATTGACGCAAGGCACTATATAAATGCAGGGTTTCACTGTTCTTTCTTTTACCGGCTATCAGCATCAGCTCAATCAGTATTCTTTGCAAAATCTCGAAAACTGTCAAGTCCCTCAAAGACACAGCAGGACATGCGTCAGTCTCTCAGTCGCCAGGTCGTTTTACCTTCAGCATTAATAGCAGCACAACCCTCTTCCAAAGTTAACATAAAAATAAGTCACAGTCGCTTTTGAGAAAAAGGTTACAGCTCCCACTGTTTGACCAGATGCAGCGATATTCAGATATCGACTTCAGAGGATTTACTGACAACAGCCATACCAACACTGCACTCACCGTTCTGCTACAGCTTCCAGCTGGTCTGCTGGGATCGGGACCCCATTCACTGACCCTGCCCTGTAGATCTGGTGGAATATTTGCTTGTGACCTTCTAACGCCTTTATCACATCCTGGCGAGAAAACAAATACAAGTTAGTGCTGGAAAATGATCAAAGTGAAGCTTTACTCTGGATAACTCGCCCTTTAGATCTCTTGAACAGGAAAATGCAGCTACCAACGCTATAAATGCACAACATCGCCAGAGGATTGGGCTCTGGGTGTGACTTCACAGGCAATTCGAGCCGTGAGGAGGTAGATTAGTCCCAGATTCCTATGGGCTCCATTCTGGCTGCAGGGCAGCAACACTAGGCTGTGTTATTTTTACCATCGATAGCCACAGGTGAGGTGCTGGAAGATTGGGGGTTGGCTAATGCAGTGCCACTATTTAAGAAAAGCGGTAAGGAAAAGTCTGGAAACTATGAGCCTGACATCGGCAGTGGGCAAGTTGTTGGAGGCAGTCCTGAGGGACAGGATTTGTATGTATTTGGAAAGGCGAGGACTGATTAGAGATAGTCAATATGGCTTTGTGCAGGGGAAATCATGTCTCACTAACTTGACTGAGTTCTTTGAAGAAGTAATGAGGAGGATTGATGAGGGCAGAGCAGTCAGGTGTTTCACAAGGTTCCTCATGGTAGACTGGTCAGCAAGATTAGATCACATGGAGTACAGGGAGAGCTAGCCATCTGGATACAGAGCTGGCTCGAAGGTAGCGGACAGAGGGTGGTGATGGAAGGCTGTTTTGCAGGCTGGAGGCCTGTGACCAGCGGTTTGTCACAAATTTCGGTGCGGGGTCCATTGCTTTTTATCATTTATATAAATGATTTGGATGCAAATATAGGAGCATGGTCGGTAAGTTTGCAGATGGCACCGGAATTGGAGGTGTAGTGGATAGCGAAGAAGGTTAGATCAGCATACAACAGGAGCTTGATCACATGGTCCAATGGGCCGAGGAGTGGTAGATGGAGTTTAATTTAGATAAACATGAGGTGCTGCATTTTGGAAAGGCAAATCAAGGCAGGATTTATACACTTAATGTTAAATACCTAGGGAGCATTGCTGAACAAAAAAACTTTGGAGTATAGGTTCATAGGTTCATAGTGCAGGCTGAAAGTGGAGTTGCAGGTAGGATATTGAAGAAGCTGTGTGGTATGTTTGCCTTTATTGGTCAATGCATAGAGTATAAGAGTTGGGAGGTTCATGTCGTGCCCATTTAGGACATTGGTTAGGTGACTTTTGGAATACTACATACACTTCTGGTCTCCCTGCTATTGGAGAGATGTTGTGAGGGCTCAAACAAGATTTACAAGGATGTTGCCAGGGACTGGAAGGTTTGAGCTACAGAGACAGGCTGAATAGGCTGGGGCTATTTTCTCTGGAGCATTGGAGGCTGAGGAGTGACCTTATAGAGGTTTATAAAATCATGAGGGGCACAGATAGGGTGAATAGCCAAGGTCTTTACCCTGGCTTGGGGGAGTCTGAAACTACACGGTATAGATTTAGTGTGGGGGGGAAGATTTAAAAGGGATCTGGGGGTAACTTTCTCATGCAAAGGATGTTGCGCATATGAAATGAGCTGCCAGAGGAAGTGGTGGAGGCTGTTACAATTACAACATTTAAAAGGCATCTGGATGAGTACATGGAAAGGAATACTGGCAAATGGGGCTATATTAATTTAGGATATCTGGTCAGCATAGATAAGATGGACCAAAGGGTCTGTTTCCGTGCTGTACGTCTCTATGACTCTATGAACTGAGACAAGGCAATTTTGTCTCAAGTCGAAACTTGGCAAGATCCTAAGTGCTCCCCAGCATCCAGACCTCAGATTATTGCGGAGAGTGACAGACTCAGCTCAGACTCAGGAGGTTACTGGGATTCAAGACCCCCTCCAGAGACATGAAAGCACTCCAGTGCAGCACTGACCTAGCTGTAAGAACTGAGATGATGAACCAGGGCCTAGCCGATGATCACAGATAATAAAGATCCCAGAACACCGGAGTCCGGGCCAATGTCCATCTCTCAATCAAAGGCAGTTTACTTGGTGTGGGTGGGGCCCAGCTCTGCCCAAAATAATGTGTGTACCCCAGAAGTCATTCATTGTCTGTAAATGCAAGTTCCGCCTCAAACATTGCTAGTCAAGGAGAAACTGTGCTGACACAGAGCAAACCCTTGGTCACCCACACCACTCACTCTCAATGGAGATGACCAGTATAGCCCAGTTGTAAATGCAGTCTCAGGATGCTATTGCAAACTAGTTCACTATGGGGTAACAGCATAAGCTAATAACCCTCTCTTTGCTTCTGTGGTTGGCCTCAGCATAGACCTGTTGGGTTGAATGGCCTGATTCTGGATTTGTAGGTCTGTGCTGCGAAGCCTTAAGGCTGCAGAGTGAAACACAACTTAAATCTGGTTTTGTTAACTGACAACGATCGAACGCACAAGCTGTGAGCACAACCTGGTTTAAATTAACCCAACATTGCCGAGCACTGGTAATATAATGTCCCTGGCCTCATGTGATATACATAATCATGTAAGGGGGGGCAAACAGAAAATCCCAGGAATACTCAGCAAGGCGCACAGCTTCTGTGGAGCAGTGGAGAAGTTTACGTGATGAATTTTCAAACATGGACCAATCATTTTCCCACTGAGTCACCGCACCACCCTTTACTCTGCCTTCTTTAGCCTTGCTAACAAGCCAGCTCCTTCTCCTGTGCCTCTCAAAATTCCTACTTCCTGTCTGCCCGCTTAAAAATTCATGTTTTAACATTAATGGAGTTGAAACAGAGCTTAACACCGGCCGATCAACAGCCAATCATCCCAGGTCCTTCCTGTGAATTTATGCCTCAACTCCTTTCTCCTCTCTCTGCACGGTTTGCCACAGCGTCCTGGCTCTGAGCAGGCACACTGGGTTTGGGTGAAGGTTTCTCGGCTTGTGGTAGTGGAGTGCCAGAGGACCGGGGTCACATGCCAATTGTGGACTGTCCCATGATGAGAGGCCTGACACTCCCCAGTGATGGCTCCCGGCACGTCCTCCACCACCCCACTCTCGCCCTACCACTCTCCCACTCCCACCCTGGCCCACCCCTCTCCCACCCCGCCCCAATCCACTCCCACCCTGCCCCACTGCTCTCCCACCCCGCCCCAATCCACTCCCACTCCACTGCTCTCCCAGCCTGCCCCACTCCCACCCCGCCCCTCTCCCACCCCCCCAACAGCCCCCCACCGCGATCTTGCCTTGTGTTGCTCCAGTTTCCTGTGGATGGTGTTGGCCGTTTCATCGTGGGCTTGCTGGATGACTATTTCTTCCCCGAGAATAGTCTCCACTCTGTGCAGCCAGGCTCCGATGGTTCCCAGGGGTGGAGGGAGTGACTTGTCCAGCATGATATGCCAGTCCAGAAGCTGAGGAAGGATAAACAAGCATGTGACACCCTGAGATAACAAGGTGTAGAGCTGGATGAACACAACAGGCCAAGCAGCATCAGAGGAGCAGGAAAGCTGACGTTTTGGGCCGAGACCCTTCTTCAGCCTATTTTTGCAATCAGATAGAGCGCGACTTGGGCTCACTGGCATCATACCAGCTCGCTGCCTGTAACAGAATCCACACAGCTTGGAAGCAGGCCATTTGGCCCATCAAGTCCACACTGACCCTTCGAAAAGCATCCCACCCAGACCCACACACCCCACTCCCCACCCTATCCCTGTAACCCTGCATTTTCCATGGCCAAACCACCAAGCTTGCACATCCCTGCATAACATGGGTGATTTAGCATGGCCTGTCCACCGTGACCTGCACATCTTTGGTCTGTGGGAGGAAACCAGAGCAAACCCACACCGACATGGGGAGAATGTGCAAACTCCGCACAGACAGTTGCCTGAGGCTCTCTGGCACTGTGAGGCAGCCGTGCTAACCACTGAGCCACTGTGTGTGTAGTGCAATCAGATTGGTGACAACAAACTCCTGTGTCCTGAGCCCATGAAGATGGTTTTGATAATTTGCCCACTTCCAACAGATTAAATGCACAATGTGAAAGGCAAATGGGGTGGACTTTTTCAAAACTCTATCCAGGACATAATGGGGGAGCAGCTGAAACCCTCGGCTTAGCTGAGGATGTTTGAGAGTGCTGAGAAATAAATTTGGGGGAAGAAAGGTATCTCTCCCACATCCACATTCACACATATTCCAGATTCTAAATGTTCAATATCAAAGATTCAATGCTGGTGGTCCCCCGCAGGGGCTGCAGTACATGGTCAATCAATGAAATTATACTTCCATTTGAATTTGTTCATTTAAATTTTGATTCTTGAATGTTGTTAGGCTGCTACGAGCACCTTTCAATGTGGCTTATTTGGTTCAAATTGCTTTAATCTACTTTAACTTGATTAACTGCTTTTAAGTCCCTTAAAGGAGTTTTGACATCAGGGAGGCTGGTTATTTGCTGTCAGCTTAAGTCAATGAACAGTCCCCTTGGTAGGAGATTGGGAGTTCAAGTCCCACTCCAGACACTTAGCCTGAGCTGGTATTTCACTGGAGTACTGAGACAGTGCTGCACTGTTGGGGATCCACTGGATATGTTAATCTGATGTAAATGATCCTATTGTGCTACCTGTAGAAGAGCACAGAGTTCTGTCCTGGATAAAATTCATGGAGTTTCTTAAAGTTTGGAAAAAGACCTTTCAGTCCACTGTACTGTGCTGGTCGTCAAACATCCTAGCCTCGCATCCTTGGCCTGTAGCCTCATGTCCTGTGGTATCTCAAATGTTCACCTAAATGGTTTTTAAACGTCTTGAGGGTTCCTGCAAACTAAAAGGCAGTGATTTCCACCCACTGGCCAAAAGAGATATTCCTCAAAAGCTCTCCAAACCTCCTGCTCCTGATCTGAGAATTCTGGCCCAGGCCATTAACCTCTTTACTGAGGCTAATCCCTCGGCCAACACCATCAAAAAAACCAAGGCCCTGTCATTTGGTCATCTCATTGTTTGTTGGATCTTGCTCCGACATCACTGGCTTCTGTTGATACACACTGTGGCGGTGACTTCCAAAAGAAACTATTATGAAGATGAAAAGGATTCTGTTTAAGTGCAATTTCTTCCTCGTTTATTTTACAGGCTCATCTAACTTCAGGCACAAGGATGGAGTGAAAGTTTGTGAGAAGAAGCTCATAAGACAGAGGCACTGCTAGACGTGCAAAGTCTGTGACCATCTAGAAATGCGAGTTGCATAGCTAACACCCATCTCGAAAAGGGTGTTACTTCTGCAACCATCCCAACTGCAAATCATCAGATGGTACCACAGACAAAAATAAGCAGGGAAAGGAGAAGACCGGAGGTAGGACCGTGCTGAGTCCGCTCCCTGAAAACTTACCCTAGCTGACACTCTGTCCCAGACTTGCTTCACTGTGACCTGATCCAGTGACAGTTTCCCATCTTTCTGTGCGGGCTGAATTAAAACTTCTACATGCTTCTTTTTAGCTTCATACTGGCCTTGAAAACTTTTGAACAGCTAAGGAAAAATATGGAGCGAAGAAATCAAAGCAGGAAAATAATTGTTGCATTAATACATGAGGCAATCGGTTAGCATAGATGGCTGGTGAGTGATGCCAGTGTGGGTTCAATTCCTGCACCAGCTGAGCTTACCACGAAGCACTCGCACTCCCACCTTCTCCCCTCTTCTGAGGCACGCTGACCCTCGCGTTAAACCATCGTCTCTCCCTCTCTGAGGACACACACACACACACAGACACACATGCACACACACACACACACACACACACACACACACACACACACACACACACACACACACACACACACACAGACTTCCCCTCAGTTTGCAATTCTGGATACGCTTTGGAATCATGCAGAGTTGTCCAGTTAAACAGAACAGAGATGGTAGTGGAGATGAAATTGCATTAACTGACCACAATTACTGAAACAGAGCCTTCACTGCCCTCCCTTCTCTACCCTCACTCCTCCCCTCAATGCAAAGATATCGGGCCATTAGAAACAATGGGAATGTTTTACAAATGCAGGCTTCAGATGTAGCTGTTGGTTTTGGTGCCTAATTGCCCTTGGGAAGGTGGGGGGAGATGTGTGCGTCTGTGTGTGTGCGACCCTTCCTGTGGATGGTACACCCTGCAGCCTCAGTGCACTGGCAGTGGAGGGAGTCAGCATTGGAAAATGGGCCACCCATCACGCCAACTGCTTCGACCCAGACATTGGTGAACTGCTTGAGCCTTGTCACAGTTGCAGTTGGGTGGAATGTAAATCTATCAGAAATAAAGGAGCCCTTCCCATCTCCCCACACCACCCCCACCTCCCAACTCATGAGAATTCATCCTGTCAGTGCAGGGTCCGAATGCACTGGTGTTGGTTAGGGCTGTCTTCAACGCCTCCTGGCTGCAGAAGGCAAAGTTGCTAGTAGACAGTTCCAATTCCGATGCTAATTCCCATTCCAACTCCTTAGAAATTCGAGCAGGGGCCCTCAGTAGTGAGCACCTCTTCCTGCTTAGTGTCAATGACTCTGTGGACACTTAGCACTGAGATAAACAGATGGCTATTGACCACGCACCTGAGGGGTTGATGGTCCACCCACTGTGCAACATGAAAATGCGACAGAGACAGTGGTGTAGTGGTAATCCTCCTGGGCTAGTATACCAGAAGGCCAGGATTATGATCTAAGGGACAAGCTCCACTCCCACTGAACTCACTGATCTCA
This sequence comes from Stegostoma tigrinum, assembly GCF_030684315.1. Taxonomy (NCBI): domain Eukaryota; kingdom Metazoa; phylum Chordata; class Chondrichthyes; order Orectolobiformes; family Stegostomatidae; genus Stegostoma; species Stegostoma tigrinum. The sequence continues at coordinate 15,897,795 of NC_081362.1, read as the reverse complement.
GTCTCTAGGGACGTGGTCCAGGTCCCACTGAGGTAAACTGTGGAACTTCAGTTCAGCTCACAACTCGGGAGGAGCAGTCCCAATAATAATAACCATGACAGCTATCACCTATTAATTTGGCCCATTCATGCCCTTTAATTGCCTCTTAGCAGCCCTCTGAAGTAACCCACTTAGTTCAAAGACAATCAGGTTAGGAATCAACTCCTGGCCTCGCCAGCAGTGCCCAGATCCCATGAAAGATTAAAGGGGAGAACGGAAGAAAACTAGAAAGGTCTTTAGGATCAGGAGATCACTCAGACCCTCAAACCTACTGTTAGTTTGTAGCTGACTTGTTCCTTTGTTCCACTGAGTTGTTATATCTCTTGATGCATATTCCAACAGGAATCTAGGAATCTCAGCCCTCGAGATTCAGCCCCAGAATGCACAACCTTGCAAGGGGGAGAGAGGGACTTTTTATGAGTAAATTATTGCCTGACCTGACCTCACTTTTATTTTAAGGTCACGTTCCCTTATTCTGGGTTCTTGAACAAGACAGGAGTAGTCGCTCTTGATCTGCCTGTTGAGTCCCAGTATCGGTGTGACCACCCCTGAGAAAAGACAGAAGAGGTGGACGGTGCTGACCCACCTCATATCGCTCTTCAAGCCCAGCCTCAGCGACTTGCATCCTCGTGATGTCTCTTTCAAACTGCTCAAGCCAAGCTCTCGCCTCCCTCAGCATCGATCTGTCCTCTCGCTGATGGACCACAAACAGAAAGCAATGGCACAAACAGTCATTACACAGTGGTCGACATTGTCAAGAGTCTGAGCAGAATTGCAATGGAGTTCTCCCTTGTTCTGACTGTCCACATCGAAAGCCTTGAAACTAAATGGCTTATCCCCTTCTCCTTCCACCATCTCCCACCTAACCCCTTCATCAACTACACCCATCCCTCCCGTTTCACCTTCGAAAAAGGCCATTCTCCTCATGGACACCTTGATCTTGTCCCCATTCAACCCCTCTACCTTCAACTGAACTTTAAAGAATGTGTTATCTAACTTTTAAACTTCCTTCTGTCTCACTGTGTTAAGCCCCAAACACTCCCAATTAGGTGAGAAAACAATTTACTTCTTTCAGTTTAATGCAAGTATTCACTTCCAATTGCTGGGGAATGGGGGGTGGGGGTGTGTGTAGTGGGAGTTGGTGATGGGTGGGGGCAGGGGTTAGGCTGAGATGCTGTGACTGCTTTGCAGAACACCTCTGCTCAGACCGTAACCTCGAGTTTCCAATCATTTGTCATTTTAATTCTCGCCTGCCCTGAACTCACTGACCTCAGTCTCTGATACTCCAATGAAGAACGACCGAGGCCCAAGGAAACCCCTCCTTGACGAAGAGATTTACAGATTTCCAGAGTCAGCACTGAGCCCAACAATTTCAGATCATAATCTCCTCCCTTATGTTAGATGGCAAGCTAGCGGCTATTGTGATGATGGGGAGTCTTTAAGAGGGGTGTTTTATCCTGGTTTCTTTTAGAAACAGAGATTGGGGGTACAGGCGACAAGCAGAATATGTGAAGCTATACAACTTGTGAAGCCTTGGGGTTTTTTTTCAAAAAGCTGGAACAACAGAAGCAGCCTGAATAGGTCTGGTCAAGCTTCCACCCACAGAACCAAGGATTAAAGGTTTGGCTTTCAACAGTTGTTGCTGTGGGCTGAAGAAGTAGAAGCTACTGTTGTCTCTCTCAAACTCCAGCCTAAAGCCGGGAGTTCGCTTCCTGGGCTGCTGGATCACACGTGAGACAAAATCTGTGTTTTGAATTTGCCTTTCTGCATGTATTGGATGTTATTATATTGGAACAGTTAATTAGTAACAGTTACTATTCTATTACTCTTTCCAGTAGAGTTAAGTTATTCCAGTTCCTTCTTTCTTTTGTTGTATTTTAACCATAGTGAAGGAATAGATTGTGTTTGGCTTAACATTGAGTAGTTTGACCAATAAAGTTGTACCTGGAACACAGCACCTTAAGCTAGAGTCAAGGCTACCTTCTTAACATATTTTGAGGTGCTCTGGTCTGGTCCATAATATTATTCTGCTATCCCCAGCTACAACCCCTCCATACACACCATCTCACTTGTCATCCCATTGCTGTCGCTATTTCTCTTGCACTATCACTCCTTTCTTTCATCCCACTCCCTCCATCCTACTTTGCTGGCTTGCTGATAACCAGTTGCATCTTTAAGCTCCCCCAGTCCCAACAGAGGGTCTTTCAAGCTGAAACATTAACTCTGCATCTCCCTCTGACACTGAGAAACCTCCTGTTATCAGCACTTTCTGTTTTTAATCATTGCCGATCCCCAGCCAGTTTCACTAAAAACCCAAATTCGCAATGTTCCATAAATTTGTTCTTTAATCTCAGATAAATTTCTTTCTATATGCACATAGAACCTCAGGACAGGACTGAACAACCATTTACCCAAGAGATCACAGTGGGTCCATGGACAGAAAGCAAGCTAATGTGTCGAGTTGAAAGGTTAGCTCACTCTCTCTTCATGGATGCTACCTGACCCCCTGTGATCACAAACATTTTCTGTTTTCACTACAGCTTCCAACATCTGCAGCAGTTTGCTCCTACATCTACCGAAGAAAATGCTCGAAGGCATTAACTTGGCAACAATCTGAGTGCATGAGGGAACAGAAGAGAGGAGCTGGTCTTACACCGGGGTACCATGTCAAAACAAATTTGTGCCTCGAAGATCAAGGGAAGCAGATACATTGCAGCATCAGCACCTATAAGTTGCTTCCAAGCCACTCAGCATCCTGACTTGGAAATATATCGCGATTCCTGTTGCACTCGCACTGACAGTGTACTATCAGCAGTCTGGCTGTATAAATGTTTACTCAGTGACAAAAGTGATACATTTACCAAGGTATAAGGCTGGATAAGCCAAGGAAATCATGATAAAACTTCACAGAGTACCGGTTAATTCTAAACTGGAGTATCATGTTCAACCACACTTTAAGAAGGACGTCAGGCCTAAGGTGCATACATATGGCTGATGGTCCGTATCTTTCTTCCAGAGTTGAAATATCTAAAACTAGGGGGTGTGAATTTAAGGTGACGGGGGGAAAGTTCAAAGAAGATATGAGGGGCAAGTTATTTTACACAGAGAGTCAGAGGAATGCATTGCCAGGGGTGGTGGTGGAGGCAGGTGCGTTAAGGGCATTTAAGGGGCTTTTAGAGAAGCACATGAATATCCAAGGGAGGGATATGGGCCATGGGCAGGCAGAAGGGATTAGTTTAATTTGGCGTCGTGTTCGGCACAACATTGTGGGCCGAAGGGCCTGTTCCTGTCCTGTACTGTTCTGCATTCTACATTCTATATAAGGTACGGTAGAAACTTACTAGAACAGTGCAAAGAATGTTGACCTTCGGTTATGTGAGGAAATTGGAGGAGCTGGCTTGTTCTCCCTGGGGCTGAGAAGCTTAAGAGATCTAACGGAGGTGACCACGATCAGAGTAAATAAGGAGAAACTGTTTCCAGTGGCAGGAGGACATAGATTGGAAAAAGAAACAGGTGCACTATGTCTAAACAAGCATTCACACAGTGAGCTGTGACAATCTGAGACCTACTGAATGGAACAGCGGTGGGAACAGATTCAATAGTAACTTTTGAAGAAAGGGAATGAACACTGTTGATGCTTGAAGTGACTAAATATATACATTGCTCTAGGAAAACAGCAGAGAACTGGGAATGGCAGGATTGCTATTTCAGAGGGCTGGCATAGCCCTTTTGGGCGAAATGGCCTCCTACTGCACTGTATCATTCTGTATCGAAATGAAACTGGAAAGGACCTACCTCCTCCTCAAGAGGTTCGCTTTCAGTCTCACGTGGATCTGGATAATGTGTGAGGAACTGAGCTACGTAGGTCATGATTGACTTCTCATCGGGTTTGTCAACATCCACATCTGTGCATAAAAGAATCACTGTTAGAAATACACGTTCTGCTCCACTTCTGCAATACCGCACAACCATTTCTACGCTTCTCTCAGTCAACTGGTGCGAGACTGTCACTGAAACTGTTCACCTTTGCGCCTGGTGGCACAGAGCATACATTATCCCTAACTGCAACAGCTTTTATATAGCATCTTTAACACAGTGACATGTCCCAAGGTTCAACATGGCTGTACATCAGGCAGAACCTGACAGCAAACCAAAAACAAGGTGACCAACAGCTGAGAGAGGAAGCACGGCCGATGCTGGAGTCAGAGGTAACACAGTGTAGAGCTGGATGAACACAGCAGGCCGGGCAGCATCAGAGGAGCAGGAAAGCTAATGTTTTGGGTCAGGACCCTTCTTCAGAAAAGGGCCCTGACCCGAAACGTCAGCTTTCCTGCTCCTCTGATGCTGACCAGCCTACAGAGTGCCTCCAGCTCCACACTGTGTTGACCAAAATCTGAGATTTAAAAAGGGGTTGAAAGGAGTGTCTCAAAGGCAGAGGCAGAGGAAGTGAGTTGGTGAGGCTTTCAACATGTGGTGAGATGGTGGCAGAGTTGGGACACTACACCAGGAGCTCCTCTGCTCATCCCGTTTCTCTCCCTCTCTCCTCCCTTCTCTCAGCCTCGGGCACCTGACACCAGCCTCCGACTCCCGGCATTTCAAAGCAGGTTCGGAGGAGATGCCTGCTCGCTAGTGACCCGCAGCCCAAAGCAGGGGTGCCAGTGAACAGCGGCCAGGGAGGGGCGGGGATCGGGGGGGAGGGTTGAGTGCCACATGGAGGCCCCCCACCACGCTGCACCCCCCACACACCCCGCGTCTGCAGTAGCCTACTGTGAAGAGCCTTTGGAGAGGCACGATGGTGTTTCTGTTTTAATTTTGCTTCATGTTTTCCTGCCCTATGTTTATACAGTGTATAACTGTAATGTAACTGTCCTTTTCTTCATTTCCCTATTCCATAACTGAGTGCTGTATCTAGGTACTCTGTACCCAAGATGGTGCTGTAAGTCGTGACTTATAAAGTTTTTACTGTACTCATCCGAGTACACGTGACAATGAGGCTAATCCAATTCACGCGGCTATGTCCCAAACTCCAGAATTCCCTCCCTACATCTCTCAGTCTCTCTCCTTCCCCTTCCGCCTTTAATTCATACCTACCATCCTTCTCCTCTTTCAACAAAGCTTTCAGCCGTCTGATCTAACGTCTCTTCATGTATCTTGGAGTCATACTTTGTTTTCTAGCCCTTCCGTGAAATGCCTCGGAACATTTTGTGACATGGAAGGCGCTATATAAATACAAACCTCTGTTGCCATATGGAGACAAAGCCAGAGATTGGGGGCTAGATTCCTGAAGGCATTGTCACTAGAGTTGAGGTAATGGAAGCCACGGACAAAAACTGAAGTGTTGAGATCTCGGGGATGTAATGGGCTGTGACACAACTTGGATAACGGAGAAGAGCCTACGTGCATGGCCAGGTGCTGCTTTAAGAGGTGGTGAAGGGGCAGTGAACCATCTGGCTAGGCCTTGGTAGCCAACCGTTTTGGGCAGGGGCTGGCATCGAAACAATGTAGTGAGAAACGTGCTCTGACCACATCACCTCCCGTGAGGGTATGCTGTGCGGCCGCCCTGAGACCTGATTGGCCAGTTAGAATTGCAGGGTCAGTGATCTGGTACACCACACTGGCCAACGGAGCCCCTTCATCGGACGCCTCACTGAAGATGTCACCTAGCATGGCGACGAAACGTCAAAACGAGAACAAGCCAGCTTGGTGGGCAAGTCAACAACCTCACCCACAATCCTCTTTTCCTTCTCTGCTCCCAGCTTCTCCAGTCATTCCCCATAACCTCGAAACCACACTTATTGCTTTATTTTCTTGTCTAACCCTACCAGTAAATGTCTTCTAGACCCTCTTCTAAATCTTTATGGTCATCCTAAATACCTATGGAATGCCAGGAGATACCCAACCTGATAATACTGTCAAGTTTAGGTAGACCTAAAGACTAACCAAGAGCCAAACTCAGGTACCTTCAGGATCCAGGATCCTTGGAATTCCCAGTTGATTTTCAGCAATGGAGAAAGCACTTTCCAGGTTCTCCCGGTTCGACCGGCTCTGGACCTTCTCCAAGTCCGTCAGGTCCGGGCGGATAGCATGAATGACAGAATGAAAGGCAAGTCCACTCCTCCAGCTCTGCCCAAAATCCTTCACCTCGATACCAAGTCGCCTTCAAAACAGACAGCACATGCTTGTCAGAGGGCATAGGGCAGGGTGCAGAGTGCGAAGGGTACAGTCACAATCCACAAACAGCCAGATTTCCAAAGGCTGACCCACAGATGGGAGACAGGATGGATCTGCCGGAATTTACTAGCTCTCCAGCGATCTCCTTGTCTGTTGCAAACAGCCAATGAATTTGTACACGCCCTCTCTATATCAATGGGTTGGAGCTCAGCAGAGTCCCTGGGCCAATCCTAGAATTCAAGAGGGAGCTGTAAACCATCTGCTGGGGATCAGGAAGACTCCAATCGGAGGCCTTTTCAAACGAAAGAGTCTTGGGATTCTTAAGTGAAGCAGCCTTTGGTGCCTCCCTCACCCTTCACTCTCTAACCTCACAGTGAGGTCAAAGACAACGCACCATTTCCCACAAATGGGTGCAACTTGCCAACTGCAGTCACCAGGGCCTCCACTCGCTTCGCTTAAATTCAAATCAAAAGCAGTGCATCCAAACTGGGAGCCAAGACTGGGCCAGCACCTGAAACGGTGCCACAAGCCTGCATAATGTTCCCCTGGGGTCCACCTTCCCTCCCGTCCCAGGCTGTTTACACAGAGCCAGGGATTAGGATCCCACACCCTGACGCAGCCAATAGTCCATCCAGGTCTGAAAACCCCTGAAAGAAAGCCCAGTGGGATCCTCCGAGTTTCACAAAGGCTATAGCAACCAAAAAGTGGAAGTTCCTCACACCCTGGGTGTTCCCTTCATCCCCTTCCGCAGTGGTGGCCTGGCTAAACATTCACTCATGGGATGTGGGCATCACTGACAAGGCCAGCATTTATTGCCTATCCTCGATTGCCAATTAAGAGTCAACCAAATTGCTGAGGCTCTGGAGTCACGTGTACGCCAGACCAGGTCAGGATGGCAGATTCCCTTCCCTAAAGGTCACAGTGAACCAGATGGGTCTTTACAACAATTGTTACACGCTCGTCATTGGACTTTCAGTTTTAAAAATCAAAGTCTAATTTCACCGTCTGCCATGGATCAGATCTGAGCTCACGTCTCCAGAATTTTAGACAGAGGCTCTGGATTACTGGCATTATCACCAAGCCACCACTTCCCCTCAGTAACTGGGAGATAAGACCTCTCTCCCTCCATGACCTTATATGACTGCTCGCTGGGCATCAAAGACCTCTGAGTGGCCCTTCATCTTCAAGATCCCCTCAATTAAATTGCAAACTCTGGCTATGAATTGGCCACTTTTTGGGAAAATGACAACACGTATTAAAAGGCATCTGGATGGGTACATGAGTAGGAAGGGTTTAGAAGGATATGGGCCAAATGCTGGCAAATGGGACTAGATTTATTTAGGATATCTGGTCAACATGGGCGGGTTGGACCAAAGGGTCTGTTTCCATGTTCTTTGACTCTATGGCTGTTTTCCACAGCTCAGCCAGATGATGGATTTGAGGAACCTCAGGGAAACTCCCGAGTCCCAACAGATGGGACAGCACTAACTGCCAGCGTGAGAAGTTCACCCCCTGGTTACAGTAGATTCAATACGGGATTCCAGCATCTCCTCCTGTCCCCATCCAAAGTCTGAAAAGCACCTGACTGACAGGCTAAATGAATACAGGCAAACAGCCAGGCTCAATTAGCCAAAGGTCACATAACACCATGTTACAGTCCAAGAGGTTTGTTTGAAATCATGAGCTTTCAAAGCATAGCCCCTTCATCGGGTGAAGGAGCAGCGCTCCAAAAGCCTGTGATTTTAAATAAGCCTGCTGGACTATAACCTAGTGTCGTGTGCCTTCTGACTTTGTTCGCCCCAGTCCAACACTGGCACCTCCACGTCAGGATGAGTTAGGGATTAGGTCATGGTTCATACCCCTACGTGGCAAGCAGATGGGGGAAGGAGGCCAACAGGAGCTGCACAGCAGAAGGAGATACAAATTTGGCACTGCTGGGATCGAGTTTGAGGGCCCTTTAAAGGCATATGACCTCTTTATGGTCAGGGACGGGTGTCAGTTTCAGCAGCACAGTCTAATCCAACGAGCTCTGAGACCCGATCGCTGACAACAACGGAGCCCGCGGTGCGGCAGCTGCATTTAGATGCCTCTTGTACCCCTCATCCTCGCCCCCGCAGCCTGCTCAGCAACTCTACGTACCCCCCAACTCCATTCCCACTCGACCACCTCCAGAAGCCTCACTCTGACCCCTCATACCAAGTGGGAAACTTTGGACTGGCAGCACAAGTGGCAGCAACAGTGTATTGCACAGAAGAGAAAAATCACAGCAATAAGGAACAGGGAACAGTGCAGTACAGGAACAGGGCCTTTGGCCCAACAAGCCTGTGCTGACACGTTACACCTTTCTGGAACTGAAAGTCCCTCTGCCTCCACACTATACATACCCCTCTATTTCCTGCCGATTCATGTATCTGTCAAGATATCTCTTAAATGTTGCTATGGTATCCTCCTCCTCCACCACCTCCTCTGGAAGCACATTTCCAGGCATTTACCACCTTCATTGTTAAAAAAAAACCTGCCTCCCGCATCTCCTTTAAATTTACTGCTTTTACCTTAAATCTTATGCTCCCTAGTAATTGACATTTCCACGCTAGGAAAAGAACTCCAACCAGCCGTTATATCCATGCCTCAACATTTTGTAAACTTCTATCAGGTCACTCCTCAGCCACCGACATTCGAGTGAAACCAAACCAAGTTTGTCTAATCTCTCCTCATAGCAAATATCCTCCAAACCAGGCAACACCCCAGTAAACCACTTCTGCACTCTCTCCAATCCATAGAAAGGTTAGGGTTTTTCACAACCCAGAGCGGGGAAAGAACAAAAACAGAATGAATGTACAAATAATATTGGAGCTCCACTGAAGCATACAGCCCTTGTCAGGCTATGATATCTCACTCACACAATCTCACCAGTTCTTCCTTCTGGGAGAACGCGATTTCCTCCTGAAACAAATTTGTCTGGCAGATGCAAGGTTGGGATGTGCAAGGCTTTCAGCTGCAGAGGTGGGAGGTTTGGCCTCAGCTGAGGTCTGTAGCAGAACTCCCCAGTTTTCACCCAGCTTGAAACAGTGCCTGGCCATCAGTCATTTGGGAATAAAGACACCAAACTAGAGAGATGGGAGCTGGAGCAGCTCAGATTCCACGTCCAGCCCTTTCCACCATCCAATGAAAGGGCAGTCGCTTCTGTGACTTAACTCCAAGCAGCCACGTTTCACTCGGGAAAGAGTAACATCAACCTCAGCTCTAGTCCCTTGGTTGCAGTGGCCAGATGACAGGGGGCGGCGGGGGGGGGGGTTGTCGAGGTTACTTTGCCCATGCACTGGTCATGACTTTGTCATGTTCTGGGCGGGTGGGAGATGGGGAGTTTGAGGCAAGGGAAACTGGAAGGGTAAACTGGAAGTAAGATCATAGCCAGGCCCCAGCATCTCTCAACTCCACGTACCTCCCCAGAACGACACTGACCACTAGTGAGAGAGAGTGGCTGAGAGGGTAATCAAGCAGGTAACACAGGAAATGAGAGTTCGACAGACTGCTGTACAGAGACAGACAGACGAAGATGAAGACAGCAGAGACGGAGGTAGAGAGAAGGGGATAAAGAGAGAAACAGAGAGATGGAAACGGAGAGAGGAGAGAGATTTCATGATAAAGACAGATGGAGAATGAGAAAGAGATTGAGTACGAGACAATGAGATGAAGAGAGGGACAGAGAGAAAGATGGAGATAGTGGGAAAGTGAAACAGAGAGGGAGCGAAATGGAGAGAGAGAGAGAGAAGGAGAGGCAGAAAGTGAGAGGTAGAGAGGCAGAGAGGGGGAAAGAGAGATTCAGAGATAGAGAGAGAGAGAAAGAAGTTCTCTGTCTAGGTATAGGTAGTGAGTACACTCCCAAGGCTGCAGGATTCATCAGAGTCCTTCCAGTAGAGTGTGGCGGAAGGTAAGTAAGGATAGAGGAGTGGCCGGCGGGCGCTTAAAGATCTGTAATCAAAGATTCCACAGCAAGGCCGCCACCACCAATGGGAGAAGCTGTCATCAGGGTGACCCGGGGCTGCTACTGCACTGGGGTCTACCTTGTGGAACCCTAACCTAGGCCCCTGTCATCAGGGTGACCTGGGGCCACTCCTGCACTGGGGCCTACCTTGTGGAACCCTAACCTAGGCCCCTGTCATCAGGGTGACCTGGGGCCACTCCTGCACTGGGGCCTACCTTGTGGAACCCTAACCTAGGCCCCTGTCGTCAGGGTGCCTGGGGCTGCTCCTGCACTGGGGCCTACCTTGTGGAACCCTAACGCAGGCCCCTGTCGTCAGGGTGCCTGGGGCTACTCTGCACTGGAGCCTACCTCGAGGAACCCTAACCCAGGCCCCTGTCAGGGCATTGAGGTGGATGGCACCGGGAAAATACCACCTTTAGCATCTGATCCCAATCCTAGTGGGAACTGAAAACCCGACCCTCAGGCCTAACTCCAAAACATTAGCAGCACAAACCATTAGAAAAACAAACGATAACTCACTGCACTGGCATCTCCTTATACACTGGAAGGGGATATGAAGTGACACTCACTTTCCTACAGTGTAATGTACCCATTTCAGGAGAGCCTTCTTGGCACTGCCCCTGTATTTGGTGACAACCTTCCTCTTAGATGGGGGGCTCCCAGTCTCGGAGTTGGCGACACTGTCCACTGAGGAGGTGCTGCTGGATAGCGATGTTAGCAGCGTCAGGTTACTGGTCAGCTCTTCGATCTGTGAGTTGGAAGAGAAACCCGTGGTAAATGACGGGGTCCCACAACATAGCTGCTTAATTGCAAACGGGGCAGTGTAACAGAATTACAACCTGGAAGTATAAGATGATGGTCCAGATCAAACCCAGCACAATCGATGGCCTCCCGTCAACGATGTCAGTGGAGTTGATGTTAACCAGTTTAATCTGTAAGAAAAACACAGTTTGTTTTCAACATCCCATTGCACGCTTCACAAATTCCCCACAGCGTGAACGTACTACGTCATGCTATAACTTGCGTCTTTATCAAACTCATCTCCATGCCTGCGTCTCTTCGCCTTTTCTGCTCCTTCCCATTCCAATGAGTTGCAATGGAAGTAGTCAGAGACCTGATGGGGTGACATTATAGAGGTTTATAAAATCATGAGCGGCATGGACAGGGTGAAATAGAAAAGGTCTTTTCCCTGGGGCGGGGGAGTCCAAAACTAGAGGGCATAGGTTTAAGGTGAGAGGGGAAAAATTTAACAGGGGCAATGTTTTCACGCAGAGGGCGTTGCATGTTTGGAATGAGATGCCAGAGGAAGTGGTGCAGGCTGGTACAGTTGCAACATTTAAAAGGCATCTGGATGGGTACATGAATAGGAAGTGTTTAGAGGGATATGGGCCAAATGCTGGCAAGTGGGACTAGATTCATTTAGAATACCTGGTCGGCATGGATGAGTTTGACCCGAAGGGTCTATAACCATGCTGTACATCTCTATGATTCTATGACTCTATGACTAATAGCCCTGTCACTGTTAAGAAACAGAATGAAACACTTCTCATTCGCATAGTACTGTTAGCAACATCAGGACATCCTAAATGATTTCACCACCAATGAACTAGATTGTCCCCCTCCCCACCCACAAGGTGAAAGTGAGGGATCCTACCGCGACCTATCCAAACTACTTCATTGGAAGTTTTTACCTAATTGCTGTTTATGGAAGCTTACTGGTGAGACTTTAAGAGGGGTGTTTTATCCTGGTTTACTTTAGAGAGAGATTGGGAACAGGTGAAAAACAGTCTCTGAGAAGATAAACAGCTTGTGAAGCCTTGGGTGCTTTAAGTTAGAACAATAGAAACAGCCTGAATGAGCGTGGTTGAGCTCCCAAAGAACCAGGGTCTTTAGTTTTAGCTTTCAACAGTTGCTGTAGGGAGATAAAAGGGGGTGGAAGCTGTTTTTTCCCCCTCTCTCTCAGTTACAGCCAAAAGCTGGGAGTTCTCTGAGATAATGGGAACTGCAGATGCTGGAGAATTCCAAGATAATAAAATGTGAGGCTGGATGAACACAGCAGGCCCAGCAGCATCTCAGGAGCACAAAAGCTGACGTTTCGGGCCTAGACCCTTCATCAGAGAGGGGGATGGGGAGAGGGAACTGGAATAAATAGGGAGGGGGGGGAGGCGGACCGAAGACGGAGAGAAAAGAAGATAGGTGGAGAGAGTGTAGCTGGGGAGGTAGGGAGGGGATAGGTCAGTCCAGGGAAGACGGACAGGTCAAGGAGGTGGGATGAGGTTAGTAGATAGATGGGGGTGCGGCTTGGGGTGGGAGGAAGGGATGCGTGAGAGGAAGAACAGGTTAGGGAGGCAGAGACAGGTTGGACTGGTTTTGGGGTGCAGTGGGTGGGGGGGAAGAGCTGGGCTGGTTGTGTGGTACAGTGGGGGGAGGGGACGAACTGGGCTGGTTTAGGGATGCAGTAGGGGAAGGGGAGATTTTGAAACTGGTGAAGTCCACATTGATACCATTGGGCTGCAGGGTTCCCAGGTGGAATATGAGTTGCTGTTCCTGCAACCTTCGGGTGGCATCATTGTGGCACTGCAGGAGGCCCATGATGGACATGTCATCTAGAGAATGGGAGGGGGAGTGGAAATGGTTTGCGACTGGGAGGTGCAGTTGTTTGTTGCGAACTGAGCGGAGGTGTTCTGCAAAGCGGTCTCCAAGCCTCCGCTTGGTTTCCCCAATGTAGAGGATGCCACACCGGGTACAGTGGATACAGTATACCACATTGGCAGATGTGTAGGTGAACCTCTGCTTAATGTGGAATGTCATCTTGGGGCCTGGGATAGGGGTGAGGGAGGAGGTGTGGGGACAAGTGTAGCATTTCCTGCGGTTGTAGGGGAAGGTGCCGGGTGTGGTGGGGTTGGAGGGCAATATGGAGCGAACAAGGGAGTCACGGAGAGAGTGGTCTCTCCGGAAAGCAGACAGGGGTGGGGATGGAAAAATGTCTTGGGTGGTGGGGTCGGATTGTAAATGGCGGAAGTGTCGGAGGATGACGCGTTGTATCCGGAGGTTGGTAGGGTGGTGTGTGAGAACGAGGGGGATCCTCTTAGGGCGGTTGTAGCGGGGGCGGGGTGTGAGGGATGTGTTGCGGAAAATACGGGAGACGCGGTCAAGGGCGATCTCGATCACTGTGGGGGGAAAGTTGCGGTCCTTAAAGAACTTGGACATCTGGGATGTGCGGGAGTGGAATGTCTTATTGTGGGAGCAGATGCGGCGGAGGCGGAGGAATTGGGAATAGGGGATGGAATTTTTGCAGGAGGGTGGCTGGGAGGAGGTGTATTCTAGGTAGCTGTGGGAGTCGGTGGGCTTGAAATGGACATCAGTTACAAGCTGGTTGCCTGAGATGGAGACTGAGAGCTCCAGGAAGGTGAGGGATGTGCTGGAGATGGCCCAGGTGAACTGAAGGTTGGGGTGGAAGGTGTTGATGAAGTGGATGAACTGTTCGAGCTCCTCTGGGGAGCAAGAGGCAGCGCCGATACATTCATCAATGTACCGGAGGAAGAGGTGGGGTTTGGGGCCTGTGTAGGTGCAGAAGAGGGACTGTTCCATGTAACCTACAAAGAGGCAGGCATGGCTGGGGCCCATGCGGGCACCCATGGCCACCCCCTTATTCTGTAGGAAGTGGGAGGAGTCAAAAGAGAAGTTGTTGAGTGTGAGGACGAGTTCAGCTAGGCGGATGAGAGTGTCGGTGGAGGGGGACTGGTCGGGCCTGCGGGACAGGAAGAAGCGGAGGGCCTTGAGGCCATCTCCATGCGGAATGCAGGTGTACAGGGACTGGACGTCCATGGTGAATATGAGGTGTTGGGGGCCAGGGAATTGGAAGTCCTGGAGGAGGTGGAGGGCGTGGGTGGTGTCACGGACATAGTTGGGGAGTTCCTGGACCAAAGGGGAGAAAATGGAGTCCCGATAGGTGGAGATGAGTTCGGTGGGGCAGGAACAGGCTGAGACGATGGGTCGACCAGGGCAGGCAGGTTTGTGGATTTTGGGAAGGAGATAGAAACGGGCCGTGCGGGGTTGGGGAACAATGAGGTTGGAGGCTGTGGGTGGGAGGTCCCCTGAGGTGATGAGGTCGTGAATGGTGTTGGAGATGATGGTTTGGTGCTCGGGTGTGGGGTCATGATCGAGGAGGCGGTAGGAGGTGGTGTCGGAGAGTTGGCGTCTGGCCTCGGCGATGTAGAGGTCAGTGCGCCATACTACCAATGTGCCACCCTTGTCTGCGGGTTTGATGGTGAGGTTGGGGTTGGAGCGGAGGGAGCGGAGGGCTGCCCGTTCTGCGGGGGAGAGGTTGGAGTGGGTGAGAGGGGTGGAGAGGTTGAGGCGGTTAATGTCTCGACGGCAGTTGGAGATGAAGAGGTCGAGGGAGGGTAGGAGGCCTGGGGGTGGTGTCCAGGAGGAGGACTTGTGTTGGAAGCGGGTGAACAACTGCACCTCCCAGTCGCAAACCATTTCCACTCCCCCTCCCATTCTTTAGATGACATGTCCATCATGGGCCTCCTGCACTGCCACAATGATGCCACCCGAAGGTTGCAGGAACAGCAACTCATATTCCGCCTGGGAACCCTGCAGCCTAATGGTATCAATGTGGACTTCACCAGCTTCAAAATCTCCCCTTACCCTACTGCATCCCTAAACCAGCCCAGTTCGTCCCCTCCCCCCACTGCACCACACAACCAGCCCAGCTCTTCCCACCCACCCACTGCATCCCAAAACCAGTCCAACCTGTCTCTGCCTCCCTAACCTGTTCTTCCTCTCACCCATCCCTTCCTCCCACCCCAAGCCGCACCCCCATCTACCTACTAACCTCATCCCACCTCCTTGACCTGTCCGTCTTCCCTGGACTGACCTATCCCCTCCCTACCTCCCCACCTATACTCTCTCCACCTATCTTCTTTACTCTCCATCTTCGGTCTGCCTCCCCCTCTCTCCCTATTTATTCCAGAACCCTCACCCCATCCCCCTCTCTGATGAAGGGTCTAGGCCTGAAACATCAGCTTTTGTGCTCCTGAGATGCTGCTTGGCCTGCTGTGTTCATCCAGCCTCACATTTTATTAGCTGGGAGTTCTCTGCCTGCTACAGGAGTTGCATGTGAGACATTCTGTTTTCTGAATTTGCCTTTTGCCAGGTGTGTGTTTGTGGGATGTTACTATATTGGAACAGTTAATTAATAATAGTTACTGTTGCTTCAATTCTGTCAAATTTTCCAACAGAGTTAAGTTATTCCAATTCTTTCTTTCTTTTGTTGTATTTTAATTATAATGGGTAAATAAAGTCTGTTTTGCTTTAAATGCAGTAGTTTGACTAGCCAAACTGCATCTGGAACACCAATCCCTTACATTTACCTTTAAAATAAGAGAAGGTTAGGATCTAGGCCATCTCCTGATATTTTGCAGGGGCTGATCTGGTCCTTAACACAGTGCCCAAATTAGCTCTGTATATGCCACTTAATTATCCCACCTAAATAGATCATAGGGCTACACTCCCATGACACACTCTTCCTATCAAAGTTATCTCAGAGTTACAGATTTGTAGAACACTTCTGAAACGTCAGCTTTCTAAATTTAAAAAAATGCAAAAATGCCAACACAAAACAAACCCAGATCACTGTGTCCTAGACACTTTGAAGGCATCTGTCAAGAAATGTTGTAAATTAACCAAGAAGGTTTCACTGAGGAGGAGGTCTGTTCTGCTAATGGAAACTGTTGACAAGTCTCCTGCACTAGAGGAAGAGATACTGAAGAAAGCTATGTCAGTAACAGCATTCAGCAGCAAAACAACTGTGCACTTAAAAATCTCAAAGAGCAATTACCATTAACAACACAGAGCCAGCAGAGGAAATATTAGCGAGAGTCTCAAAAGTTGGATCAAAGAGATGAGTTTTGAGGAGGAGAGGAGGGAGGAAGCGGAGGGGTTTATGGAGGGCATATCAAAGCGTGGGATGTAGGTGGTGAAGAATTTGTGCTGAATTTCAGGACATGAGTACATTTCCACTAGAAAGGCTGTCACACATGGGAGATTCCATTTGATGAAGAATGGGGAATGAACATTTGTGCATTAATGGTTTTCCACGGATGGGGGAATATGAAACAGCAAACAGCACAGAACAGAAACAAAACCAGGCTGTAAAATGAGTTTGTATGATGCTGAAATCACTGACCGGTGATCCTCTGTAGACCGACTGGGAGCGAGGCAAAAGGAATTAAAGAGAATTTGCGTTTGGTTAGTCAAGTGCTCTGCTGTATCTGCACACAACGCGACCATTAGCTGTTCCATCCCAATTATTTACAAGGTCTATGGCTTCAATGTTAATTTCACAAGTCAATTTGTGAGCTCTTGTGGGCTCCTGTCAACATGCAACATGTTTAGTGTTCAATTTCCTGCCAGCAATGCCAGCTCATGAATATTTCACAGTTTCATACGTTATTCCTTCTCCCATGATTCACACAAAGAGCCCTAACCTGTTTACCTCAAAGGAATTAACCTTCACCAGCAGCACAGAAGGAGGAAGACACTCAGGCCTGGGCTGCAGCTCAGCTAAATCCTGACTGAACTGCACTTCAACTCTATTTGCCATTATTCCACCTTCCCTACCGAATATTTATCGATCTCACCCCTGAAAGCCTCAACTGTTCACCGACATCCACAACCAGAATTCCAGACTTCCACGACTTGTGTGAATATGTGTGTCCAAAGGTCATTCTGAAACAACCTTAGTTCTAAGTTCATGGTGGCAGCCCCTCGTTCTGGATGGTAGCCCCTCATTCTGGAGTCCCCCACCAGACGATGTGGTCTCGCTGTGGTCCATTTCTTTCGATTCTGCTCTTAGCATTTTAAACACCTCAAGCAACCTTCTAAATACAAGTCAGCCTGAGACAAGGGATGGAACAGTGGCTGAGTGGTTAGCAGTGCTGCCTCACAGCACCAGGGACCTCCATTCAATGCTAACAGCATTGGATAGAGTTTGCACGCTCTTCCCTGTGTCTGCATTGGTTTTCTCTGGGTGCTCCAGTTTCCTCTCCCAGATGAAAGGTGTACAGGTTGGGCATGGGAAATGCAGGGTTACAGGGATAACATAGGGGGCTGGATCTGGGTGGGATGCTCTTTGGAGGGTCAGTATGAGCCAAATGGCCTGTTGCCACACAGTAGCGATTCCATGATACCTCCTTTATTTTAAAAAATCTCTGCGGAATTTAACCATTTAAGTACATTATATTGTTCTGGCTATAATGATAAAATGTTAAGATTTCAAACATAGTATAGTGGGTGTCCAGCAGCACATACTTCAGATTCACCAGCATTTTGCCCACTATTTTGAATGTAAACTGCATTAGACATGTTTTCTGTCTCTCTCAGCAGTTGGAGTGAGGAGGTAAATGCAATTTCACTTGCCGGATCGATCCATTTTATTTGTTTCACCGGCACTCTGCAAGTGACCAGGATGGGTGTTTCATTGATAATGGGAACTGCAGATGCTGGAGAATCCAAGATAATAAAATGTGAGGCTGGATGAACACAGCAGGCCCAGCGGCATCTCAGGAGCACAAAAGCTGACGTTTCGGGCCTAGACCCTTCATCAGAAAGGGGGATGGGGTGAGGGAACTGGAATAAATAGGGAGAGAGGGGGAGGCGGACCGAAGATGGAGAGAAAAGAAGATAGGTGGAGAGGAGAGTATAGGTGGGGAGGTAGGGAGGGGATAGGTCGGTCCAGGGAAGACGGACAGGTCAAGGAGGTGGGATGAGGTTAGTAGGTAGGAGATGGAGGTGCGGCTTGCGTTGGGAGGAAGGGATGGGTGAGAGGAAGAACCGGTTACGGAGGCTGAGGCAGGTTGGACTGGTTTTAGGATGCAGTGGGCGGAGGGGAAGAGCTGGGCTGGTTGTGTGGTGCAGTGGGGGGAGGGGACGAACTGGGCTGGTTTTGGGATGTGGTGGGGGAAGGGGAGATTTTGAAGCTGGTGAAGTCCACATTGATACCATTGGGCTGCAGGGTTCCCAAGCGGAATATGAGTTGCTGTTCCTGCAACCTTCGGGTGGCATCATTGTGGCACTGCAGGAGGCCCATGATGGACATGTCATCTAAAGAAAGGGAGGGGGAGTGGAAATGGTTTGCGACTGGGAGGTGCAGTTGTTTATTGCGAACCGAGCGGAGGTGTTCTGCAAAGCGGTCCCCAAGCCTCCGCTTGGTTTCCCCAATGTAGAGGTAGCCACACCGGGTACAGTGGATGCAGTATACCACATTGGCAGATGTGCAGGTGAACCTCTGCTTAATATGAAAAGTCGTCTTGGGGCCTGGGATAGGGGTGAGGGAGGAGGTGTGGGGGCAAGTGTAGCATTTCCTGTAGTTGCAGGGGAAGGTGCCGAGTGTGGTGGGGTTGGAGGGCAGTGTGGAGCGAACAAGGGAGTCACGGAGAGAGTGGTCTCTCCGGAAAGCAGACAGGGGTGGGGATGGAAAAATGTCTTGGGTGGTGGGGTCGGATTGTAGATGGCGGAAGTGTCAGAGGATGACGCGTTGTATCCGGAGGTTGGTGGGGTGGTGCGTGAGAACGAGGGGGGTCCTCTTGGGGTGGTTGTGGGAGGGGCGGGGTGTGAGGGATGTGTTGCGGGAAATGCGGGAGACGCGGTCAAGGGCGTTCTCGACCACTGTGGGGGGAAAGTTGCGGTCCTTGAAGAACTTGGACATCTGGGATTTGCGGGAGTGGAATGCCTCATCGTGGGAGCAGATGCGGCGGAGGCGGAGGAATTGGGAATAGGGGATGGAATTTTTGCAGGAGGGTGGCTGGGAGGAGGTGTATTCTAGGTGGCTGTTGGAGTCGGTGGGCTTGAAATTGACATCAGTTACAAGCCGGTTGCCTGAGATGGAGACTGAGAGATCCAGGAAGGTGAGGCATGTGCTGGAGATGGCCCAGGTGAACTGAAGGTTGGGGTGGAAGGTGTTGGTGAAGTGGATGAACTGTTTGAGCTCCTCTGGGGAGCAAGAGGCGGCGCCGATACAGTCATCAATGTACCGGAGGAAGAGGTGGGGTTTGGGGCCTGTGTAGGTGCGGAAGAGGGACTGTTCCACGTAACCTACAAAGAGGCAGGCATAGCTGGGGCCCATGCGGGTGCCCATGGCCATCCCCTTAGTCTGTAGGAAGTGGGAGAAATCGAAAGAGAATTTGTTGAGGGTGAGGACGAGTTCGGCTAGGCGGATGAGGGTGTCGGTGGAGGGGGACTGGTTGGGCTTGCGAGACAGGAAGAAGCGGAGGGCCTTGAGCCCATCTGCATGCGGAATGCAGGTGTATAGGGACTGGACGTCCATGGTGAATATGAGGTGTTGGGGGCCAGAGAATTGGAAGTCCTGGAGGAGGTGGAGGGCGTGGGTGATGTCACGGATATAGGTGGGGAGTTCCTGGACCAAAGGGGAGAAAATGGAGTCCAGATAGGTGGAGATGAGTTCGGTGGGGCAGGAGCAGGCTGAGACGATGGGTCGACCAGGGCAGGCAGGTTTGTGGATTTTGGGAAGGAGATAGAAACGGGCCGTGCGGGGTTGCGGAGCAATGAGGTTGGAGGCTGTGGGTGGTTTTGGGAAGGAGATAGAAATGGGCCGTGCGGGTTGGGGAACAATGAGGTTGGATTTTGGGAAGGAGATACCGCAACTTTCCCCCCACAGTGGTCGAGAGCCACCCCATCAACCTCCGGATACAACGCATCATCCTCCGACGCTTCCGCCATCTACAATCTGACCCCACCACCCAAGACATTTTTCCATCCCCACCCCTGTCTGCTTTCCGGAGAGACCACTCTCTCCGTGACTCCCTTGTTCGCTCCACACTCCCCTCCAACCCCACCACACTCGGCACCTTCCCCTGCAACTGCAGGAAATGCTACACTTGCCCCCACACCTCCTCCCTCACCCCTATCCCAGGCCCCAAGATGACTTTCCATATTAAGCAGAGGTTCACCTGCACATCTGCCAATGTGGTATACTGCATCCACTGTACCCGGTGTGGCATCCTCTACTTTGGGGAAACCAAGCGGAGGCTTGGGGACCGCTTTGCAGAACACCTCCGCTCGGTTCGCAATAAACAACTGCACCTCCCAGTCGCAAACCATTTCCACTCCCCCTCCCATTCTTTAGATGACATGTCCATCATGGGCCTCCTGCACTGCCACAATGATGCCACCCGAAGGTTGCAGGAACAGCAACTAATATTCCGCTTGGGAACCCTGCAGCCCAATGGTATCAATGTGGACTTCACCAGCTTCAAAATCTCCCCTTCCCCCACCGCATCCCAAAACCAGCCCAGTTCGTCCCCTCCCCGCACTGCACCACACAACCAGCCCACTCCTTCCCCTCCGCCCACTGCATCTCAAAACCAGTCCAACCTGTCTCTGCCTCCCTAACCTGTTCTTCCTCTCACCCATCCCTTCCTCCCAACGCAAGCCGCACCTCCATCTCCTACCTACTAACCTCATCCCACCTCCTTGACCTGTCCGTCTTCCCTGGACTGACCTATCCCCTCCCTACCTCCCCACCTACACTCTCTCCACCTATCTTCTTTTCTCTCCATCTTCGGTCCGCCTCCCCCTCTCTCCCTATTTATTCCAGTTCCCTCTCCCCATCCCCCTTTCTGATGAAGGGTCTAGGCCCGAAACGTCAGCTTTTGTGCTCCTGAGATGCTGCTGGGCCTGCTGTGTTCATCCAGCCTCACATTTTGTTACCTTGGGTGTTTCATTGGTTAGCACTGCTGCCTCACAACACCAGGGACCCAGGCTCGATCCCAACTCTGGGTGCCTGTCTATGTGGTGATTGCACATGCTCCCTGTGTCTGCATGGGTTTCCTCCCACTGTCCAAAGATGTCCAGGTTAGGTAGGTTGGCCATGCTAAATTACTGATAGTGTTCAGAGATGTGTAGATTAGGTGTGTTAGCTAAGGCAAGTGCAGGGTTGTTGGGGGCGATCCTCTTTGAAGGGTCAGTGTGGTCTTATTGGGTCAAAGGGCCTGTTTCCACATTGTAGAGATTCTGTAACCAAATTCCCCACAGCAACAATTTTATTTCCACTGGACACATTGTTTTGTTTGTCATTTTATGCTAAATGTCACCTTAATTGGTAATTATTTCAGCTTTATTTCCAAAAAGAGCCTCCACACTCTTTTGTTATTTTCCCCTAATCTATAGCTGTTGTCTTTTTACACAATTCATTCCATAGAATCAACACCGAAATGTCGCCAAGGTGATGCAATGCCCAGCAGTTTTAAGCAGTGAAGATACAGCAGTGTGAAGTCCTTTAAATCCCTGGGTATTCCTAGTATGGGAAGCTGGGTGGACTGAAACAGGAAAATGGGGCACTAGGGATTTTAACCCCATCCTGCGCCATCTGAGAATTCCAGCAAGGTGGAGGAGAAAGGGTCGGAGTGGGACTCACAGGGTATTCCTTTTGGGACACAGTCACACAGACTGACATTAGGAAGCCAGCAATTTCCCCAAAGGTGCACTCCGATCAGAAACTAAATTGATCCTTTGGCCGAGTTGGCAAGATGGGTGTAACAGTCATAAAAAGCAGGATGGGGCCAGAGATGGCGAAAGTCTGGTTATAGAATGAATCCTCAGATAATGGGACTACTTCCAGTGGACAGAACAATGTTTTTTTAAAGAAGTATTTTTAAAATGATGATCACTTTAATTGGAAAAGATTATTTCCTCTGGTATTTTGGTAAGGTCACTGGATTAGTAAACTAGAGGTTCAGGCTAGTGCTGATGGGTTTTAAATTCAATTAACAAACCTGGAATAGAAAGCTAGTCTCAATAATGGTGACCATGACAAGCTTGAATGATGGGTGCAAAAGGTCACTTTTGTCCTGTAGGGAAAGCAATCTGCTGTCTTTACTTCCTCCTCAAAAGTGGTTGACTAAGCCTCCTAGTTTGAGGTGCAATTCGGGATGGGCAACAAATGAACCACAGGAGAATCTCCACAGTGCAGACGCCGGCCATTTGGTCCACATTGAGCCTTCTGTGAACATCCCACCCATCCCTGTAATCCTGAATTTCCCATGGCTAATCCAGCTAGCCTGCATAGGAAACCAGAGCGTCCAGAGGGATCCCACAGAGAGACAGGGAGAAGGGTGGAATTGAATCCAGGTCCCTGGCGCTGTGAGGCAGTACTGCTAACCACTAAGCTACTGTGCCACCCAAAATGCTGGGCTAGCAGTGCCACACACTTCACCTAAAAGACACAATAATAAAGAAAGCACAGAGATAATGGGAACTGCAGATGCTGGAGAATCCAAGATAATAAAGTGCGAAGCTGGATGAACACAGCAGGCCAAGCAGCATCTCAGGAGCACAAAAGCTGACGTTTCGGGCCTAGACCCTTGGGGCCACAACCACCCCCACAGGATCTCCCTCGTTCTCACACACCACCCCACCAACCTCCGGATACAACGCATCATCCTCTGACACTTCCGCCATCTATAATCTGATCCCACCACTAAAGACATTTTTCCATCCCCACACTTGTCTGCCTTCCAGAGAGACCACTCTCTCCGTGGCTCCCTTGTTCGCTCCACACTCCCCTCCAACCCCACCACACTCGGCACCTTCCCCTGCAACTGCAGGAAATGCTACACTTGCCCCCACACCTCCTCCCTCACCCCTATCCCAGGCCCCAAGATGACTTTCCATATTAAGCAGAGGTTCACCTGCACATCTGCCAATGTGGTATACTGCATCCACTGTACCCGGTGTGGCATCCTCTACTTTGGGGAAACCAAGCGGAGGCTTGGGGACCGCTTTGCAGAACACCTCCGCTCGGTTCGCAATAAACAACTGCACCTCCCAGTCGCAAACCATTTCCACTCCCCCTCCCATTCTTTAGATGACATGTCCATCATGGGCCTCCTGCACTGCCACAATGATGCCACCCGAAGGTTGCAGGAACAGCAACTAATATTCCGCTTGGGAACCCTGCAGCCCAATGGTATCAATGTGGACTTCACCAGCTTCAAAATCTCCCCTTCCCCCACCGCATCCCAAAACCAGCCCAGTTCGTCCCCTCCCCGCACTGCACCACACAACCAGCCCACTCCTTCCCCTCCGCCCACTGCATCTCAAAACCAGTCCAACCTGTCTCTGCCTCCCTAACCTGTTCTTCCTCTCACCCATCCCTTCCTCCCAACGCAAGCCGCACCTCCATCTCCTACCTACTAACCTCATCCCACCTCCTTGACCTGTCCGTCTTCCCTGGACTGACCTATCCCCTCCCTACCTCCCCACCTACACTCTCTCCACCTATCTTCTTTTCTCTCCATCTTCGGTCCGCCTCCCCCTCTCTCCCTATTTATTCCAGTTCCCTCTCCCCATCCCCCTTTCTGATGAAGGGTCTAGGCCCGAAACGTCAGCTTTTGTGCTCCTGAGATGCTGCTGGGCCTGCTGTGTTCATCCAGCCTCACATTTTGTTACCTTGGGTGTTTCATTGGTTAGCACTGCTGCCTCACAACACCAGGGACCCAGGCTCGATCCCAACTCTGGGTGCCTGTCTATGTGGTGATTGCACATGCTCCCTGTGTCTGCATGGGTTTCCTCCCACTGTCCAAAGATGTCCAGGTTAGGTAGGTTGGCCATGCTAAATTACTGATAGTGTTCAGAGATGTGTAGATTAGGTGTGTTAGCTAAGGCAAGTGCAGGGTTGTTGGGGGCGATCCTCTTTGAAGGGTCAGTGTGGTCTTATTGGGTCAAAGGGCCTGTTTCCACATTGTAGAGATTCTGTAACCAAATTCCCCACAGCAACAATTTTATTTCCACTGGACACATTGTTTTGTTTGTCATTTTATGCTAAATGTCACCTTAATTGGTAATTATTTCAGCTTTATTTCCAAAAAGAGCCTCCACACTCTTTTGTTATTTTCCCCTAATCTATAGCTGTTGTCTTTTTACACAATTCATTCCATAGAATCAACACCGAAATGTCGCCAAGGTGATGCAATGCCCAGCAGTTTTAAGCAGTGAAGATACAGCAGTGTGAAGTCCTTTAAATCCCTGGGTATTCCTAGTATGGGAAGCTGGGTGGACTGAAACAGGAAAATGGGGCACTAGGGATTTTAACCCCATCCTGCGCCATCTGAGAATTCCAGCAAGGTGGAGGAGAAAGGGTCGGAGTGGGACTCACAGGGTATTCCTTTTGGGACACAGTCACACAGACTGACATTAGGAAGCCAGCAATTTCCCCAAAGGTGCACTCCGATCAGAAACTAAATTGATCCTTTGGCCGAGTTGGCAAGATGGGTGTAACAGTCATAAAAAGCAGGATGGGGCCAGAGATGGCGAAAGTCTGGTTATAGAATGAATCCTCAGATAATGGGACTACTTCCAGTGGACAGAACAATGTTTTTTTAAAGAAGTATTTTTAAAATGATGATCACTTTAATTGGAAAAGATTATTTCCTCTGGTATTTTGGTAAGGTCACTGGATTAGTAAACTAGAGGTTCAGGCTAGTGCTGATGGGTTTTAAATTCAATTAACAAACCTGGAATAGAAAGCTAGTCTCAATAATGGTGACCATGACAAGCTTGAATGATGGGTGCAAAAGGTCACTTTTGTCCTGTAGGGAAAGCAATCTGCTGTCTTTACTTCCTCCTCAAAAGTGGTTGACTAAGCCTCCTAGTTTGAGGTGCAATTCGGGATGGGCAACAAATGAACCACAGGAGAATCTCCACAGTGCAGACGCCGGCCATTTGGTCCACATTGAGCCTTCTGTGAACATCCCACCCATCCCTGTAATCCTGAATTTCCCATGGCTAATCCAGCTAGCCTGCATAGGAAACCAGAGCGTCCAGAGGGATCCCACAGAGAGACAGGGAGAAGGGTGGAATTGAATCCAGGTCCCTGGCGCTGTGAGGCAGTACTGCTAACCACTAAGCTACTGTGCCACCCAAAATGCTGGGCTAGCAGTGCCACACACTTCACCTAAAAGACACAATAATAAAGAAAGCACAGAGATAATGGGAACTGCAGATGCTGGAGAATCCAAGATAATAAAGTGCGAAGCTGGATGAACACAGCAGGCCAAGCAGCATCTCAGGAGCACAAAAGCTGACGTTTCGGGCCTAGACCCTTGGGGCCACAACCACCCCCACAGGATCTCCCTCGTTCTCACACACCACCCCACCAACCTCCGGATAC
Organism: Stegostoma tigrinum; assembly: GCF_030684315.1. NCBI lineage: Eukaryota > Metazoa > Chordata > Chondrichthyes > Orectolobiformes > Stegostomatidae > Stegostoma > Stegostoma tigrinum. The sequence continues at coordinate 15,872,404 of NC_081362.1, read as the reverse complement.
AACGCATCATCCTCTGACACTTCCGCCATCTATAATCTGATCCCACCACTAAAGACATTTTTCCATCCCCACACTTGTCTGCCTTCCAGAGAGACCACTCTCTCCGTGGCTCCCTTGTTCGCTCCACACTCCCCTCCAACCCCACCACACCCAGCACCTTCCCCTGCAACCGCAGGAAATGCTACACTTGCCCCCACACCTCCTCCCTCACCCCCATCCCAGGCCCCAAGATGACATTCCACATTAAGCAGAGGTTCACCGGCACATCTGCCAATGTGGTATACTGTATCCACTGTACCCAGTGAGGCTTCCTCTACATTGAGGAAACCAAGCGGAGGCTTGGGGACCGCTTTGCAGAACACCTCCGCTCGGTTTGCAACAAACAACTGCTCCTCCCAGTCGCAAACCATTTCCACTCCCCCTCCCATTCTTTAGATGACATGTCCATCATGGGCCTCCTGCAGTGCCACAATGATGCCACCCGAAGGTTGCAGGAACAGCAACTCATATTCTGCTATGGAACCTTGCAGCCCAATGGTATCAATGTGGACTTCACAAGCTTCAAAATCTCCCCTTCCCCTACTGCATCACACAACCAGCCCAGTTCGTCCCCTCCCGCTACTGCATCCCAAAACCAGCCCAGCCTGTCTCCACTTCCCTAACCTGTTCTTCCTCTCACCCATCCCTTCCTCCCACCCCAAGCCGCACCCCCATCTACCTACTAACCTCATCCCACCTCCTTGACCTGTCTGTCTTCCCTGGACTGACCTATCCCCTCCCTACCTCCCCACCTATACTCTCTCCACCTATCTTCTTTTCTCTCCATCTTCGGTCTGCCTCCCCCTCTCTCCCTATTTATTCCAGTTCCCTCTCCCCATCCCCCTCTCTGATGAAGGGTCTAGGCCCGAAACGTCAGCTTTTGCGCTCCTGAGATGCTGCTTGGTCTGCTGTGTTCATCCAGCTTCGCACTTTATTAATAAAGAAAGCACAGCCCTGTTCTCATTCAATAGGCACACACTACAGCAATGATTAGTGCTCTTAAAAACAGAATGAACTGTGGGTGCTGGAAATCAGAAACAAAAACAGCAATTGCTAGGAAAAACTCAGTAGCATCCGTGGAGAGAAATCAGAGTTAATGTTTCGGGTCCAGAGATCCTTCTTCAGAACCCAAGATTTCTCTCCACAGATACTGCCAGAGCCACCAAGTTTCTCCAGCAATTTCTGTTTTTGATTGTGCTTGATCTTCTCCACCTTCGCTGCTGAGGTTTATTCTTGCACTGAAAAAATAACAGCAGCAAAACTCCTGGGGCCTAAACTCTGGATGATTCAGTGGGTAGCACTGCTGCCGCACAGCACCAGGGACCCAGGTTTGATTCCAGCCTCAGGCGAATGTCTGTGTGGAGTGTGCATATTCTCGCTATGTCTGCCTGGGTTTCCTCTGGGTGCTCTGCTTTCCTCCCGCAGTCCAAAGATGTGCACAACAGGTGAAGTGGCCATACTAAATTGCCCATAGTGTCCAGGGATGTGCAGACGAGACACATTAGCCATAGGAAATGTGGTGTTACAGGGTTAGTGTGGGTCTGGGTGGAATGTGCTTCAGAGGGTTGATTGTGTACTCAATGGTATGAATGGCCTGCTTCCAAAGAGATGGATAGAGCTCTTAAAGATAGTGGAATCAAGGGTTGTGGGGTTAAGGCAGGAACAGGATACTGATTGTGGATGATCAGCCATGATCATAATGAATGGTGGTGCTGGCTCGAAGGGTCGAATGGCCTACTCCTGCACCAATTATCTAGTGTCTATTATTTATTTCCAAATATTTATATCTGCACAGATGAGGTTGGAACGTCAGTAAAAAGTCTTTGTGCTGAGGGATCACTCAGTGTCAAAGAAATTCAGGTAAGCAGTCCCCGAATATTTCACACACCAACAAAAGCAGTCATTGGCTCCAAGGTCATACCCAATCCTGCGAGCTCTGTTTCTGAGTTATCCTTCCAGTTCAGATAAGTACCAACTAGATGTGCTTGTGAGCACTGAAAAGCTGTCCTGAGTTGAAGGATTTCACACCAAAATGTGCCGCTCCAGAAGGAGACGGCACTGATATTCACACTCACCCGCCTGCCCTCGAGAAATTTCAGAGCTTTTCCGATGTTGTTCACCCAGTGGATGCGTTTTGACTTTCGCCCCTGTTCACAAGGCTGCAAAAGCAGAACACAAATTAATCGCAAGTCCATAACTCTTACACTCAATCCCTGGCTGGCAAGGTGTTGATGTAGTCATTGCGATAAATAACATCGGGGCCTTTGGCCTTTCTCCTCAACTGTGCAGACCCCATGGACCATGGAATGTTGGAGAAAATAGTGAGTTTTATAAGTTCTCTTTCATCCTCTTTTCTCCCTCCATAACGCAGCTGGCACTTCCAATGACAGTGAAAGGCACTGCCATCGCTGAAACCCCCACTATCAATGTTCCAGGGGCTGACCATTGACTACAAACTCAGTTGGACAAACCATGTACATACCATGGCAGGGCAGCAAATCAGTCTGGATACGCTGTGTCCAGTAACTCACCGGCTGACTCCCCTCCCATCATCGAGATGTCATAAGTCAGGAGTGTATTGGAGCACTCTTCACTTGCCTGCATGGGAACAGTGCCAACAACACGCAAGCAGCTCGACACCATCAAGGCAAAAGCAACTTGACTGAAAGCTCAACTAACCACTTTCTGATCTATCCCATCCAGCATGAACACAGCCTGGCTGCAGTGAGCACCATTTGCGAGATGCATTATAGCAATTTGCACCCGCCCAAGGCCTTGGTGTTACAATCTTGAACCCACGATGAGCACCAGCTGGAAAGACAAGGGCAGTCAGTGCAATGAAACACCACTGCATTCAATTTCTCCTCCACAGTCCACACCATCTCACTTTGGAAATACGTTGTCTTACCTTCATGAGGAGAAGTCGGACAGCCAGAGCTGTATGAGACACAATCATCAGGCCAAAGTGGTAACATTGTCACTGTGAATCCCCGTGGGAACTCAGTTCATGACTTAGCATTAGGCCTGTAATGCCCACTCTCTATGAGCATTTGCAGAAGTGAAGAGAAACATTGGCAGCCAGGGTGGCTCAGTGGTTAGCACTGCTACTCACAGCACCAGGGTCGCGGGTTCAATTTCGCCCTCAGGTGACTTTCTGGGTGGAGTTTGCAAATTCTACCTGTGTCTGCATGGGTTTCCTTTGAGCGCTATGGTTTCCTCCCACAGTATAAAGTTATTTAGGCTAGGTGGATTGGTCATGCCAAATTGTCCAGAGTGTCTAGGGATATGTACACCAGGTGGATTAGCTATGGAAAATGCAGGGGATAGGGTAGTGGTGTGGGTCTGGGTCAGTGTGGACTCGATGGGCCAAATGACCTACTTCCACACTGTAGGCATTCCATGATCCTAAGTATGAAAGGCTGAAACATCCTCTCATCGCCTTCCCAAAATGTCAATCCTTAATAGAGCCCGATCTCACAAGGATCAATTAGTGCCTGATACTACAACCAAATGGCATTCACGTACGTATCAGCTTTGGTAAGCATGGGCTACACTGCAATCAAACTTTACCCCTCCATCCTAACGTCACCATCCTCACACGCACTGCCAGTGGTGATTACTGGAAGCTGGGCAACAACAGGAACACTGGCACAGTTTTAACGACATTCCGATAGAGAGGGGCGAGGGCCAAGTGCTTCCGTGATGGTGATGAGGACAGTTGAGGAGGCTTTTTCAAAGATGAACGCACAGGATTCAAAGCGTTTATGAAACGGGCATTGTCAGTCTACCCAACAAAGTTTTGCTAACACTTCCCAAATCACAGCCTGTCCTGAGTTGGAGTACTGTGTCCATGCTACAGGAAAGACAACAAAGAATTGGAGAGAGTGCGCAGGCGATTTACTGGAATGGAGTCAGGGATGAGGGACTTTCAGTTAAGTGGAGTGACTGTAAAAACTGAAGTTGATCTCCTCAGACAGAGAAGACGAAGGGGAGACTGAATGGAGGTGTTCAAAGTTAAAAAGGGTTTTGACAATGTAGTAGCATTATTTGTCAACAGAGTGAGTTGTTCACGACTGGAATATACAGTGCGAAGAGGTGGGGACACACATTTAGGAGCAACTTTGGAAACAGAATATTTGAAAAGGAAAATATGTGCAGAAGGGACCAGGGGAGTATGGTCGAGAGAGCTGGCTCTTTTAAAGACGATGCACAGGCATGAAGCAATCCTAGATTGTATGATTGTATGGTTGTAGGCATTCCCCTCTCAACCCAGACAATGCACTGACAGTATCAGTCCCAATTGGATCAGATGCTATTGCATTGCATCCATACTACTCAACGTCCAGCTGCTCACTGACCCATTAGCAGCACTGCACTGGTTTCAAGCTGATTAACTCACCAAATTCTGTCCAGATAGAACTTCCAAGAGGGCTAAGAGCATCACACCATCCTTGATATCTTCAAATAAATCATCGACTATAATCGGGGGATTACGCTGTAAGAGAAGTGACAGAGAGAGAGATACACTTAGTACTTGGTGTTCACCACGCTAGGTTAGATGGACAGTGGAGGGGACTGGAATAGCAACCTGATCAACAGTTTAGTTCCCAGTTAGGTCAGAGAAGCTGAGGGGCAGCCTGCAGTAAGATGCCTCAGCTGCTGGTGCGAAAGCAAAGAAGGTCTGATTCCTGATCTCAGATTTGGTCTGACAGCTGGGAGCTGGCTCCATTCTCCCACTCCAGAGGAGATCCCAGCTTCACCCTCCACCCACCCCACTCCCACCATCACCCTGCCCAGCCACTAAAGGATGAACATTTGGATTGCACTGTGTGTCCAACAGGTAACAAGATCGGCCCAACTCCAGGGAAAGGGGTAAGCTTTCTCCGGCTGGGATGAACCAGTTTCACAAAGTTTCTCCCCCAGAGTTCCCCCACCTCCCCAACAACCTTCCTCACCTCCCTTACTTCATCACCCAGGCTCTCTGGGGCCTGGGAGAACCAGCTGGTCAATGGTATGGAATCAAAGAATCCTTACAAGTGTGGAGGGAAGACATTCGGCCCATCGAGCCCTCCAGTGACCCTCCGAAGAGCATCCTAACCGGGCCCAGCACCCCACCCTGTCCCTGTAACCCCGTATTTATCAGGAAAATGTATAGCTACCAAGTAGGTGAACTCAGAGGCTACTCTAAGTATAAACAGAGTCAAATTACCAACTCAGCTCCTGGAAGTAGACTGGCTCCCCAGCTCTGTTCCAACCTCAAGTTAAACCAAAAATACCAAAACTCAGAGCCTGCCATTTCCCAGATACATTGACCTGTAGCTGCAGCAAAGGTGAGACACCACAGTCTGAGCGATAAATGCCCAGGGTGAACAACAAAACCAATTATTGTTAATGAACTCACTTCTGGGCATTTTGTACTGTCCTTGTCAAGCAAATGCCAAAGAGACAATGTTCCGACAGGAGATTGTATGCACTACTGAACCAGGTGGAACTAAACGAGAAATGTGCAAGAGCAGAAGTTCGCGCCAACTGCATGTCAGTGAAGCCACCCAACATTTATTTTATGAAACAACAGAATCCAGCGACTTTCTGAGTCCCCACTTTGAATACCTTCCAGTGAAGTGCTCAAAGAAACTGAATCTCCCACTGACACACACTCAATTGTCAAGACAGCAAGAAAGGTCAACTAGTTACTGGGCAAGAACACGTCATACCTCATTCACCTACTGTGCTGTCACTCAACCAGAGGAACACAGGGTCCTGCAGCAGGTCACCTTGCCCCTCCAGTTCTGTTGCGACATTCAGTTACCTATGGCTTGGACTTCCTTGATATTTTTACCCAAATAAGTGTAATTGATCCACCATGACCGAAAAATGCAGCATTCCCTCAGTGCTAGGCTAAAGTCTCGTCTCTCGTCACACTGTTCTGAGTTCAAGACTCAGTGCAGGACCTGAGCCTGAAAATCACTGCTCTGTTGATCTGTTCAGCTCGATACTAAAAATGCAATGCCACTATTCTGAAGGAAAGCTCATTGTTTTTTAATCCTATGTATCTACACCAATATTAATCCGACAATCGACAGCACAAAAACACATCATCTGGCCATCTATATGGGGGACCATTCTGCGCACATTTCCGAAACAACGTTAGGGAATTTCTGAAGTAACTAATTGGCTGGAAAGCCCTTTGAGGTACCCAGTGGCAATGGAAAGCACTGTACAAATGCGATTCCTTCTTTCTTTCTTTCACCCTTTGGGGTTCAAGCATCAAGAGTGGGGATTGATCCCGCAACCTTTTGACTCAGAGATGAAAGTACCAGCTGTGGAGTCGGGGAGGCGGGTGGGGGGGGGGTTGGGGTGGGGAGCGGGGCTTAGAACAGTTCTGCACTGGTCCAAGAATGATCGGCAACAGGTGGACACTTTTCTGCAGGCACCAATCTTTTTAAAAAAGTCAACTCTGCGCAAAAAATTTTGCAGCAGCCTGAGCAACATGGGTGATGGAGAAATGTATGGCAGAATCAGACAAGCGCTCTTGACATCAAGATCATCTCAGGTTACCCAAGGCAGCATGGCAAGATTCTCCCCTCGTTAATAGTCTGCTCCCAACCTTCCTACGTCAAGAAGACCTGAGGAGGAAGTCAGAGCTGCTGCCCAGCTCACAATTGCTCCAAGTACTGGGCACCAAGCACCGAGATCTCAGGGCACTGTCCACAGGGCACATGTCCCTACACCTGCTGACATTGATGGAGCAGGCTCGAGGTTCTGCTTCCACTCCCAGTTTCTACATCTCTAGTGACAGGAGTCTTCGAACAGCACCCTGGAGGCTAACAGGAACTATCACTGGACCATTGCGAGGAGGACACTGAGCTCTCAGAGACATACGTCCAGCTCATGGGCTTGACCAGGCCGCAATTCCCAGGCTCTCTGCTTTCTCTCATCACGCTCGCTCGCTCGCTCTTGAGCCCACCTGGAAGCTGGCGGCAGCCTTGACTTTCCTTTCTCCCTCCCCCAGCTAGCAGTACCTGCTTCACATTACTTTCTGTCTTGGCTCTTAGCTTAGCACAGACACTAAGCCAGGAGTCAGCAGGACTCAGCCAATTTATGGGTGGTAGGAGTGGGGGGATGGCTCTGGGAACAGTAAATTAAGGGCATTTTCCCCAAACCTGTCCAGGGGCCTTAAACATGGCCAGCAAGCCATCAGGGCAGTCAGAGTCAGGATGCACTCCCCTTAAGGACTGAGGAGCCTTATAGCAGGTAAGGCCATCACCGGTGACTCTTTCTGCCTTTTTGGGGGAACAGTCTCCCTCCTGGGACAATAGAGAGAGAGATATTAATGGAGGTGAATGTGGGTGGCATGGATCTTACTTTCACATCCATGAGAGCGAATGAGTGAGCAGGCAGCGCAGAGGGCACGGAGGGTTAGTGCTGATGGGAGCTGGGGTGGGCCACAGCAAATGGGGGAAGACGGGGCATTAGTTGGAGTGGTAAGAGTCTTGGTGAGAGATGGATACAGTAACATAGGCTAAATGAGTGAAATGTGTCGGACAGAAGACGCTGGGGCACTCCATGTGGGAAAGGACGTGGATGATCTTCAGACAGTTTCAGCGTTCTCCCAGATGATGGAGGCGACAGTGATCCAAACAGCAACCTCAGACCAGACAGGCAACAGTCAGGCGCCATGATTTCTACTGCTGTAGCTGCTGGGGGAAGAGTAAGCCCTGCATCTGTACTACTCTGTCTGGAAGGACCTCCAGGGACATCAGGAATGGTGCAGAGCAGCTCCAGGCTTGACAGTATTTACCTGGGTGCGCAACTGACTTTCAAAGGTGGCACGGGGCACAGGAGATGCCAGTGAACCCCCTGGACTATCTGCTGAGAGGCACGTTGTTCTAGGAAGGGCATGAGGTGAGATGGGTTGGAATTGGACATTAGAGATGCCATGGTTGAATAATAGTGAGTTTGGTGAAAAAGCTCGTCGGGCCTTGCAAAATGAATCCCTCCAAAGATTTCAACATATCTCGCATTTAACCGAGGAAACATAAGATTTAGTCCTCTGAAGCGATGTTAAACAGTCAATCTCTGGCCTCCAGGTGTCCCAAGAATTAGGCCACTCAGCACTGAGGCAGGGAGGAAATGTTTCACTCAGATGGAGTTGAATCTTTAGAATTATCTACTCCAGGGGCTGAAGCAATTCAATCATTGAGCATATTCAAGATAGAAATTGACAGTTCTCTAGCTACTAAAACTGTCAAGGGATATGGCAATTGCACAGGAAAATAGCATTGAGGTAGAAGGTCAGACATGATTCGGTTGCACGACACAGCAGGTTAGATGGGCTGAATGGCTTACTCTTACTTCTAACTCCTATGTCCTTCTTAGTTTCTTGGCTAGTTTCTTGCACTTCTGCTGGCAAATCCCATGGGATAGTGGGTCATTAAGCTTACTGTCAATCTAGCAGAATTGGATCTCTGGTTCCAATACATACAGGGCTCCAACTGCATCATCGTCCCCGAGACTAGTATCACAAAGAATGAAACGAGTAGCATTGCTGTGAGAACACCACTATTGGCAAGTCATATATCAGCCTTTTTGAAGAAGGGTCTTGCACTGGTAGCTTCCGAGTCCTCTGGGTCCTTCTCCAGAACCTAAGGATTCTCGGAAGATCACCGCCAACATACCTACTATCTTTGTAGCTACTTTCTAGAATGTATCCCACCAGGTCCAGGGCAATTATCGGCCTTCAGCCCCAATAACCTCCCCAGTACTTTTTCTATTGTGATAGTTCTTGTATTTATTTTCCATCTTGCATGTGATTATTTGGTAATTTTGGAATGCTAACAGAGTCCTCTACTGTGAAGACAGACGCAAAGTATTCATTCAGTGGATGTGTGATTTACTGGTTCCCCATTATTAAATTACCAGGCTCATTTTAAGGGGCTGACTTTCAAAGGTGGTTCGGGGCACAGGAGATGCCAGTGAACCCCCTGGACTATCTGCTGAGAGGCACGTTGTTCTAGGAAGGGCATGAGGTGAGATGGGTTGGAATTGGACATTAGAGATGCCATGGGTACAAGAGTGGTTGAATAATAGTGAGTTTGGTGAAAAAGCTCGTCAGTCATATTCACTGTGGCCTCTCTCTTCCACTTTATATGTTGAAATAAGTCGCACTGTCTGCTTTGATATTTGCTATTTGCTAGTTGGCCTTCAAAATTTATTTTCACCCCCTTTATATTTTGGTCGTCTTTTGTTGATTTTTAAAAGCAGTTCCCAACTGCTTAGGAACAATCTTTTCCACATCTGACATTTTATTTTCTATCTCAAACTTCTTTGGTTAATCCTCGTTAGTTTATCACCTTGCTAGAATTTTTCTTCCTTCCTGAGTTATATCCTTATTCTGAGACATAAACTGTTTTCTCAAAAGTTTCCCACTGTTCATTGAACCCCCTCTTCTGCTAAATTCCTTTCGCTGTCCACTTCAATCAATTCCACCCTCACGCCTTTACAATTGCCCTTATTTATGTGTAACACAGTTGTTTCTGACTCAAGTCTCTCACTCTCAAACTGAATGCTAATAAATTCTACTACTGTTTTCTCGGGGATCATTTACTCTGAGATTATTCAATAAACCTGCCTCAGTATCAGATCCGAGATCTAGATCTCAGGTTGGATCCATCATAAATTGTTCTAGGAACATATACTCTAAAAAATAATTTTAAGGTGAGAGGAGAAAGATTTAGAAGGGGCCTGAGGGGCAACATTTCCACACAGAAGGTGGTTCATATGTGAAATGAACTACCACAGAAAGTGGTACTTACAGTCATAGAGATATACAGCAATAAACAGCAACGGTAACAGAGCCTTACTTCCTGTTGTTATTTTTTGATACACTTTTGTGTCAATTTCTCCCAATTATAAATCCATACTTCCACATTTATTATGGAAACTGCCTATCTAAACATGTCACACTGCAATTAAACCGCCCCCCAAACCCCCAGCGGTGGCTCTATCGTAATTCAGTCTCTCAGTTTCTGCACCTGCACTGGAGAGATGCTCCTACACCTCTCATCCTGCCCTGCATTTAGAGCAATAACCTGATGATGACGCCTGCCCTTCAGGCGGAATCGCTACAGATGTACGAACACATACAAAGCTGAGGCAAGTCAGGTCCAAGGAAGGAGTCCGGTCATCTCAAACATTGTTTTCTTTCTAAACTTGACACTTCACTATCCATCAAAGAGGCATGAAAGAAAGGGATTGCACTAAGTTGCCAGGGAGTGATTTACACAAGGCCGTGGCCTACTGAGCTGCCTATGTGACCACATCTCGTAAGGGCTGGGGCAGTACTGAACCATCCAAAGCATGGCCTGCTCTCCTCTCCAGCCTCCACTCAACAAACTCACTATTAGAAACACTACAGGAGTTCAGGTTGTCATGATGTAACTTGCTCAGAGCCATTTCACTAGAAGTTGCAATGAACCAACTCTCTAATCATCACTCACAGCACACAGGGAAGTTGATGGCAGGAGAAACAATGGAGCTGTCAAGGCAAAATGAATCACAGCATGTCAGTAACAGATCTAAGGATAACATTTCAGCAGTACTCCATGCAAACACACTTCTACGTTTCTGCTTTCAAAAATATATTTTATTCATAAAAATGTATACATACACAGTCATTAGAGCAGTTCCGTTCTGTACTGTATTTGGGGCAGCACGGTGGCTCAGGGGTTAGCACTGCTTCCTCACAGCACCAGGGACCCGGGTTCGATCCCAGCCTCGGGAGACTGTCTGTGTGGAGTCTGCACGTTCTCCCTGCATCTGCCGGGTGCTCCGGTTTCCTCCCACAGTCCAAAGATGTGCAGGTTGGGGTGGGCTGGCCATACTAAATTGCCTGCAGCATTCAGGGACGTGTAGGTTACAGGTGGGTTACAGACGGATGAGTCTGGGTGGGACACTCTGAGGGTCAGTGTGGACTTGTTGGGCCAAAGGGCCTGTTTCCACACTGTAGGGGCTCTATGATGTGGAGAAACCAACAAACATTGGAGTTTGATCCTATCCAACAAACAAACCAAAGGCATTTCTTACTTGTACAAGATTACATTAATATTTATTTGAGGGAGGGTCTGATAACTGAACAGACCCATTGCACTTTAGCAGACATCCATCTTCCTCACTGAGACTTGGTAGCAGTTGACTGAAGCTTTACCGCATCCCACAGTAGTCCTGATCCTGGGCTCTGCAACATTCAGTCGAGATCAACTCCTTGCTGTGGAAGACCAACAAGTTTCGGGCAGACCAAACAGCCTCTTTCACCGAGGTGTGTGTCTGTGTGTGTGTGTGTGTGTGTGTGTGTGTGTGTGTGTATGTGTCCTCCAGGTGAAGTTAATGTTTGCCTTGGAGCACACCCCAGGGAACAGACTGTACAGCACTGAGTACAGCGTCACGAAATTGCTCAGGACAAACCGTGACTGAAACCACTGCATCTCTCTCCCTTAGCAAAGTCATATTCCAGTGGGAGAAATGTGACAGTCTCGCCCCCACCCCCGCTATCAGGACGTGCCAGTTGATAGCTCAGCCTCAAGTAAACACCAGCCAACCAAGCAATTGACTGAAATCACCATCAGTCATACATATTCTTCTCACGGTGACTGAGTAGGCCACTCCCGAACAGGAAAGTCTGCACTGCTCAATGACCACGATGTCAGACTCAATTGCTACTCAGCATTCCGAATATCAAACTTACAAGCAACAGGAGATAACAAAAAAACAGACAGCTTTCAGTCTCCCAAAGGGCTTAGCAACCAAATAAAGAGACAGCTTTTTCAAAAACAAGTTCATCGCTCTTGCAAGACAGGAAACACAGCAGCCAATTTACTCACAATGAGGTCCCAAAACAGGAACCAGATAAAGACAGGGTGATCTGTTTTCAAATGGCATGGTCAAGGGGGGCTTCTGGATAACTCCCTAGTTCTTCTTCAATGAGCACCGTGTGGTCTTTTACAAGCATGTGAGAGGAGAGACAGGGATTTCAACTTAATATCTTCGCCCAAAGATGGTACACTGAACAGTGCAGCAATCCCTCAGCGCAGTGACGGGTCAGGAGCTGACTGGCCGACCGTCTGATTAGGCCACTTTTGCCGTACTGCATGCAATTCTGATCTCCCAGCTGTAGGAGAACACGTTGTGAAACTTGAAAATGTTCAAAAAAGATTGACAAGGATGTTGCCCGGGATGAAGGGAGAGGGAGAGAAATTACAGGGAGAGGCTGAATAGCTGGGGTTATTTCCCCTGGAGCATCGGAGGCTGAGGGGTGACCTGAAAGACATTTATACATTCCTGAGGGGCATGGACAGGGTGAATAGTCAAGGTATTTTCCCCAGGGTATGGGAGTCCAAAACTAGGGGGCATCGGTTTAAGGTGACAGGGAAATATTTAAAAGAGACCTAAGGGGTAACTTTTTCATGCAGAGGGTGGTGAGTGTATGGAATGAGCTGCCAGAGGAAGTGGTGAAGCCTGGTACAATTATAACACTTAAAAGGCATCTGGATGGGTACGTGAATATGAAGGGTTTAGAGGGATATGGGCCAAATGCTGGCAAATAGGACTAGATTAATTTAGAATATGGTCAGTATGAGCAAGTTGGGCCGAAGGGCCTGTTTCCATGCTGTACAGGTCTATGAGTCTATGATTCAAAGGTGAATCAGGACAAACACTGCCCCCTTGAAGTATCCAATCCCTTGGGAGATTTCCACCAGCGAGCAGAATTACACGTGATATTGGCAGCTTGAGACTTTCTTACTTTACAACGGAAAGATCTATTTGTCTTTACTCTTTCTTGTAAAACATTCAAATAATTTGTGTACCACCACTAAGCAGCCCCGAGTCAAACTGCTGGCACCAACGACACTTAATACATCAGGTCAATGAGCTTATCAGTTCTGACAAAACAGCACAGGCCTCAGCCATTCATCCCATTTCTCTCCATTTATTGTGGGCAGAATTTTCATAGAATCCCTACAGTGTGGAAGAAGGCCATTCAGCCCACATTGACCATCCTGCCCAAACCCATACACTCACCCACTACCCTGCATTTCCCATGGCTCATCCACCTAATTTACACATCCCTAGACACTATGGAGCAATTCAGCGTGACTAATTCACCTAATCTACACATCTTTGGACTGTGGGAGGAAACCAGAGCAACCCGGAGGAAGTCCATGCCAGCACGGGGAGAACATGCAAACTCCCCACAGACAGTTGGCTCAGGTCCCCGTCAGGCAGCAATGCTAACCACTGGGCCAATGTGCTGTTTTACTTGCTATTTATTTGATGATGCTCCTCTGAAGTACCTTCGCTTGCTCTGCTAACTTTAAAAACATTGTACAAATACAAGCAGTGTGTTTATTATATATTTATATAATTCACGTGTATGATTTAAATTAGAGGAATATACTGTACAGAAACTAGTTAAAGATTGGGTGATGAGCATTACGGTGAAGTTCCGAGTCAATATTCTATATCTACCAGGCTCTGAAGGGAGTGTTCACTAGTTTCCTGACAGCTGATGGAATACATACTGCATATGCCTGCTCTGTTTTGAAGACATTTAGACCAGGAGCATCCAAGATGAAATTTCCAATCGGCAGTGACTCAATTGGCCTCAATCGTCCTAACTCTATCCACCAGGCAAATACGCTACTGCAGGAGAGCTGTGCTGTTGGAAGCAAAAGCTTTTGGATCGACTGAGGGCTCGTCCACTCTCTGAGGTGAATATAAATGGTGCATGAGGTTAAATGAAATATTTGCATTCATACAGCCGCTCTCACTGCCCTGGAGGCCATAAGGCATGCTCAAACCAAATGAAGGATTTACGAACCATACTCTCTGCGGGAAACGAGAGCCAATTTGAACACAGCAAGCTCCGACAGTGCAATGGGGATTAGAAAATCTGACCTTTTTTAAGGAGTTGTTTGAAGGATAAATATTGGCCATGACTCGCCTGAGAGAAGGCACCTTCTTTCCCTCTAATAAACCGATTGAAGCTTTAGTGTTCACCTGACAGCAAAGATAGAACCTCAGTTTAATTATGAGTCCTAATAAGACAGTCTGAAGGAGATATAACAAAGTGTGGAGCTGGATGAATATACATGGCACCTACAAGTGGCACCGGGGGTGTGACTGTGTCCCATTCATATTCATCATGGGCGCTGTGCATGTTACTGGCAGGGTGTTTCCTAAAGAGAGAGAGAGAGAGAGAGAGACACAGAGAGAGAGAGAGAGAGAGAGAGAGAGAGAGAGAGAGAGAGACAGAGAGACAGAGAGTGTGTGTGTGTCTGCATGTGTGTGTGCGTGTGTGAGAGAAAGAGATGGTGTGTCTGTGTCTGTCTGTGTGTGTGTGAGTGTGTGTGAGAGTGTGTGTGTGCCTGTCTGTCTGTGTGTATTGGTGTGCATGTGTGTGTGTCTGTGTGTGTGTGTGTCTGTGTGAGTGTGTGTATGTATGTGTGTATTGGTGTGTGTGTGTGAGTGTGTGTGTGTGTCTGTGTGTATTGGTGCGTGTGTGTCTCTGTGTGTATATATGTGTGTGTGTCTGTGTGAGAGTGTGTGTTTGTGTGTGTGTGTGTCTGTGTCTGTGTGTGAGTGTGAGTGTGTGTGCGTGTGTGTGTGTGTGTGTGTGTTTGTGTGTGTGTGTGTTTGTGTGTGTGTGTGTCTGTGTCTGTGTGTGAGTGTGAGTGTGTGTGCGTGTGTGTGTGTGTGTGAGTGTGAGTGTGTGTGTGTGTGAGTGTGTGTGTATGTGTGTGTGTGTGTGTGTGTGTGTGTGTGAGTGTGAGTGTGTGTGCGTGTGTGTGTGTGTGTGTGTGTGTGAGTGTGAGTGTGTGTGTGTGTGAGTGTGTGTGTATGTGTGTGTGTGTGTGTGTGTGTGTGTGTGTGTGTGTGTGTCTGTGTGTTTGTGTGTGTGTGTGTTTGTGTGTGTGTGTGTCTGTGTCTGTGTCTGTGTGTGAGTGTGTGTGTGTGTGTGTGTGTGTGTATGTGTGTGTGTGTGTGTGTGTGTGTCTGTGTGTGTGTGTGTGTATGTGTGTGTCTGTGTTGGTGCCAAAAGACTGAGGGATAACAGACATTCCTGAGGGAAGCAGAATAGGAAGTGAATGGGTTGCTGTGGATGACGCCAGCAGACAAACGTCAAGGAGCCCACCTTCTGCTCGCTGTGTTTGAGAATTAAAATTGAGCTGGTGCTGCTGCATTCTTTTGCGGCAGTGATCACCATGGCAACAGTAACTCCAGGCAGAGGCAGCTGTTTCCACGGCAACACACAGACACACTCCGGATGCTGGAAAGCATGAATCCCGTACCAATACTGGAGCAGCGGTGAAGTGCCGATTCCAAATTAGATGTCAAGGCATTTCAGGGCTGCAGAATACAAAATCCATTTCTCAAAGTGGCCCCTATCCATGATCCGCTGCACTTTAGACTGGTCAGATCGCCTTGCAGATACCAATCTCTCAGGGTGTGACTCTCACATGGTCCTTGCTTCTCAAAGTGGTGCCATTGATCTTCTAACCATTGCTGACTTCTCCATGAACAGCATCTCTAACAGTTGGCCCCTGGCAGGCCTTTATGCGGAAGGTCGCACGTGTTTGCAAGGGATATATCAGCACACCGCACAAAACGTTCTCACAGGAAGCCTGAGATAATGCCCAAAGGGAGGGCAGGCAAAGCTCCCTAGCTCCGAATGTTCCCAAGACACCCTGAAAAATCCACCCATGGGGCGACCAATCGGAGAAAGGTTGCCTGCCTCAGTGGAATAGGAAATTCCATTCCCTTCCATTCCACCTTCTGACCTTCCCTTTCAGCCACCAACCGGATTCATCCCTCCCATCAATCAACCAGGTCGTACCTACTACTGGTGTCCACCTATCATCACCATTCCACCTCCATCTCTCTATCTGCAGCTTCTCCCATCCCCACATCCAGTCCTAATGAAGGGCAGTACTCAAAACATTGATTGCTCCTTTCCTCCAGATGCTGCCTGGCCTGCTGTGTTCTTTCAGTCGACCTTAGATTCCAGCATCTGAAGTTTTTTTTTACTCTAACTAGAATAGAAGAAGTGGATGGGAAGCTGCTACTCCAATCATAGACTGTTTCTCTCCTGCGCTCACTTGATTGTGAACCTATCAGCAGGAGATGTGGGAGAGAAGCAGCCTGTGACTGGAGGGTCAACAGGCAGTTAGCAAAGTAAGCAAGGGAAGTTACCAAGGGTTGCCTTCATCCCTGGTTGGGATTGGCATTTGCTTTTCGGTGAGGCCTACTTCATCACAGGCTGGGGTTTGGGATATCTTTACCCTAGACAGAGATCAGGGAAATCCTTTAGCCAAGACTGGGATTAGGGGTGTCTTTACCCTGAGCCAAGATCAGGGAAATCCTTTAACCCAGGCTGGGATAAGGGCTATCTTTACCCTAAGCAGAGATCAGGGCCTTCCCTGGAGCAGTGAAGGATTATGGCTATCATTAACTGAGGCCACGATTTGAGGCCTCCTTTTGCCGTGACTGGGATCGAAGCCAATTTTTCCTGAGGCTGGAATTGGGACTTTTTAGCTGGATCAGGGAGTTCCAACTTGGGGCAGAAGGCAGCTGGAAGAGGGGTTATGAGGACAAGGTCATGCATGTAAGAACTGTAAACTGTGAAGAGGACAGTGTGAAACTCTGCAAGGACATTGACAAGTCGGTGGAGTGGGCAGATAGGTGACAAATGACGTTCAATGGAGAGAAGTGTGAGGCAATGCACTTTGGTTGGAAGAATATTGAAAGACCACATAAAAGAGTGGGTACAATTCTAAGGCAGGATCCCAGAGTAGAGGGTCCATGGTGTGTACCATTCAAAGATCGCTGAAGGTGGCAGAACAGGTGGACACAGGGGTTAATAAAGCACATGGAGCCCTCGGCTTTATCAGTACAGGCTTAGCGTACAGTTGCAACGAATGATGTTGAATAACTCAACTACTGAAGTAACCCACGTTCATATGCAGCAAGGACCTGGTCGACATTCAGAGTCCTTCTGGTAAGAGGCAAGTAACATCCACGCTACACATGCAGCAGGCAAAGACCATCTCCAACAAGGGAGAGTTCAAGCGTTGCCTCTGGACATTCAATGGTAACACTACTGCTGAATCACCTACTATCAAACATTCTAGGGTTACCAATGACCAACAAGTGAACTGGACTAGGCATATAAATAATGTAAATACAAGAGCAAGTCAGAGGCCAGGAATACTGCAAGTAACTCACCTCCTGACTCCTTAAAATCTATCCATCATCTACAAGGCATAAGTCAGGATTGTAATGGTAATGCTTGCCTGGATGGATACAGTTCCAATAACACTTAGGAACACTTAGGATGATGATGGGATAGTGTAGGGGGATGGGCTCAGATTAGTTTACAGGTGGGCGCAACATCGAGGGCCGAAGTTCTGCCTGTATTGTTCTATGTTCTAACACCATCTAGGTTAAAGCAACCCACTTGATTGGCACTACATCTAAGACCAGCAAAATGTAATCCCTCGAGCACGAAGGCACAATGAAAGTATCTCTGAGATGCAGTGCAATAACCCAATTAAGTACCTGAGACAGTACATTCCAAATGTGCAACTCATCACCTTGGAATAGGGCAGTCCAACCTCTTGATCTATGTGAGTCATACATGCAAGGAAGATCCACTGGGGACATGCACACTCCACACAGCGAAACTCCTCTCCTTATTAACTTGGAGATATGGTGTTTGCCACTATTGACAGACCTTGGTACTCAGATACAGGACATATCCATCAATGAGGCAAAAAGAGTAAGACCAAGCTTCTAGGCCCAAACACATCAACCAGGTCAAAGAAGTGAATGGTAACTACAGCAAGTTAGCCAAACATTGAGACTGGTTACCAGTGTCCAAGGTCTTGTTGTAGCACATTTCCCTCCTCCCCAACCTTATGGACAAACAACCATCAAGGTCTGCGGGTTGTCCTGGAATATAAACAGGCCAATCAAAAGCTCCTTACCTTGGCCAAATGAGAATTGATCCATTTCGTGAAAGTTCTCTTCTGTACAGCTTCCTGCTCATCTGTAAAACATTGATGGATCAGTTGTGAGAAATACAAGAAGGGGAATCATTAACATTGTGACACACAAGTGAAGAAATACCTTGTCCACAAATTTTCAGAAGCGCCTTGAGGTAAATCACTGTAGAGAGCAGAAGCCAGAACTTGAATGAGATTCACCGTGTGGTGGAAGGCTTAGAGACGGGAAGCCTGGATGCCAACTGCCTCCTACAATAGTCAGCATAAGGATGCGGGTCTCCCAGCCAGGATAATCAGCATGGTCTCTCTTCCAAGTTCTCAGACTTATTTATCCATCATCTGCCACCACAGCTTTGAGGAGATTTGCTGAATGATCCCCTATTATTGAAACTAACGGGAATGAGGGTCAGAGGCTAACGGGCAGCTCATGCACACTGCCATTGTAGCAATGACAGGTAGAGTACTGAGGGCATGCTGGACTGGCAGAGATACCATCTTTCAGTTAAATTATTAATCACAGACTCAATCTGCCTTCTCGATTGGAAGACCAAGCATGACATGACCTGGCATGACATTTTTGAACAGCTAACAGGAGTTATCCCTGTCCCTTAGCCGCCAACTTAATTGACCATTTGTTACATTTGTGGGATCTTGCTGCGCTGCCATCTTCACCCACAAAATAACTGCGACTACACTTCTAAATGTAATTAGCAGTTTACGAAGTATTTCAGGAGTTCCCAAAAGAATTTTTTTTAATCTATCTTCATAGAACACAATTGACGAGAAAGATTTAACCCTCCTCATTTGTCAGAATGGAGCAGAATTAAAATCAAAATATACACACAACTCACTTACAATCTTTTGTTTGTCACTGTTAGCTCTAACTGGTTAGCATGCATTTGTATTTCAGAGAATTCAAACAAAGAATTACGCAACAGGTCAGTCGGGTACTTGTACAGGGACAGGCAAGTTTAATGTTAATTGTTTCAAGCTGAGTGTCATTTTAATACAGGTCTTCAACCTGTCCATTTCTATTCACAGTCACGCTGAACCTGTTGTGGATTTCTGCCACATTTTGTTTTAATTGCTGATTTTATTACAGTGTATATTTTTTTCCCCTCTCGAGATTTATAAACCACATCTGCAGTTCGCATGTGAAAGGTTAACACTGCAAATTGCAAATCAAATTGTCACTATATTAGCTAAGATAACTAAGTGTGAAGCTGGGTGAAGGGTCCAGACCCGAAACGTCAGCTTTTGCGCTCCTGAGATGCTGCTTGGCCTGCTGTGTTCATCCAGCTCCACACTTTGTTATCTTGGGCTCTCCAGCATCTGAAGTTCCTATTATCTCTGATCACGATATTAGCTGTTTGTTTTTGTTTTAAATTCACTCATGAAACATGGGCATTGCTGGCTGGGCAGCATTTATTGCCCGTCCCTAGCTGCCCTTAAGATGATGGTGGGAAGCTGCAGTTCACATGCTGTGGATTGACCCACGATACCATTCAGGAGGGGAGTTCCAGGATTCTGACACAACAACAGTGAAGGAACAGCAATACATTTCCAAGTCAGGATGGTGAGTGGCCTGGAGGGGAACGTGCAGATGGGGGCGTTCCCATGTATATGTGATCCTTGTTCTTCTCGATGGAAATGATTGTGGGTTTAGAAGGTGCTGTCTGAGGATCTTTGGTAGAGATTCAGTGAATCTTATAGATAGTAGACAGTGCTGTTATCGAGCATCGGTGGTGGAGGGAGTGGATGCTTGTGGATCTGGTGCCAATCAATCAGGCTGCTTTGCCCTGGATGGTGTCAAGCTTCTTGAGTGTTGTTGGGGCTGTATCCTTCCAGGTAAGTGGGAAGTATTCCATCACACTTCTGACTTTGCCTTGTAGATGATGGATAGGTTTTGGGGAGTCAGGAGGCAAACTACTCGCTGCGGTATTCCTAGCCTCTGACCTTTTATTGCAATTATGTGGCGAATCTAATTGAATTTCTGGTCGATTATAACTCTAAGGATGTTGACAGTAGCGGATTCAGTGATGATAACATTATTGAATGTCAAGGGATGATGGTTAGATTGTCTCTTATTGACGATGGTCATTGCCTGGCATTTATGCGGCACGAATGTTACTTGCCATATGTCAGCCCAAGCCTGGATATTGTCCAGATCTAGTTACATTTGAACACGGACTGCTTCAGTATCCGCAGAGTCGTGAATGGTGCTGAAAGTTGTGGAATTATCGGCAAACATCCCCTCTTCTAACCTTGTGAAGAAGGGAAGGTCATTGATGAAGCAGCTGAAGATGGCTGGGCCGAGGACACTACCCTGAGGAATTCCTGCAGGCATGTCCTGCAGCTGAGACGACTGACCTCCCACAACCAAGACCATCTTCCTATGTGTCAGATATGAATCCAACCACCAGAGCATTTGCCCCCAATACCCATTGATCCCAGTTTTGCCAGAGCTCCTTGATGCCTCACTCAATTGAATGCAGCCTTGATGACAAGAGCTGCCACTCTCACCTCTGGAATTCAGCTCTTTTGTCCATTTTTGAACCAAGGCTGAGGTCAGGAACTGAGTGAGCCTTGTGGAACCCAAACTGGTCGCTGAGCAGGTTATTTCTGAGCAGGTGCTGCTTGATAGCACTGTTGGTGATATCTTCCATCACTTTACTGATGATCAAGACTAGACTGAATAGGGAGTAACTGGCTGAGTTGGGTTTGTCCTGTTGTTTTTATGTATGGGATGTATCTGGGCAATTTTCGTCGTTATTGGGTAGGTGCTAGTGTTTTAATTGTACTAGAAGAATTTGGCTGGGGATACAAGTTCTGGAGCACAGCTCTCCAGTAATATTGTCACAATGTTGTCAGGGCCCATAGCCGTTGCAGTATTCAGTGTTTCCAACCATTCCTTGATATCATGTGGAGTGAATCGAATAGGCTGAAGATCTATAATGCTGGGGACCCCTAGAGGATGCTGAGAGGGGTCATCCACTCGATGCTTTTGGCCAAACATTGATGCAAATGCTTCAGCCATATCTTTAACACTGATGTTCCACTATGGATCAAGATGTCTGTTTGTACACGAAACAGAAAATCAAGTAGACCAGACTGAATTTTAATCTAACAGACCCCTTTCCCCATTAATTGGTAGGATGTGGGCATCACTGGCTAGGTCAGCAATCATTGCCAATCCCTAACTGCACAGAGGACAGCTAACAGTCAATGCCTCATTGCAGTAGGTCTGGAGTCACATCTAGGCGAGAAGATTTCCTTTTCTAAAGGACATTAGTGAACCAGTGGCAGCACAGTCACCATTAAGCTAGCTTTTCAATTCCACATGTTTATTGAATTCAGATTTCACCACTGGCTATAGTTGGACTCAATCCCATTTCTACATAACGTTAACCTGGCGTTTTGAATTACTTGTACAGTGACATTACTGGAATGTCACTACCTCCCCTGTTAACAGGTTGAGAGCCCACGTGTCAGTGGAGCTGTATTTATGATGGTTCTTCAGTCATGCTATGCCATATAAAGTTCAGAACGATCCCTGATCCCCAAAGCTTCTACAGTGTTCAACTGTTCTGTCTTTGACTCTGTGAGTCTGTTTACTACTGATACTTGTGGTACTTGATTGGTTAAGCCTGAAGGTAGATTCAACAAGAAAGTAGGCACGTGTGTGGTAAGGGTTCCTAGCCACAGATCAAGCACAGAGTGGACATTTTTAAACAATGTGAATTGTTGCACGCCGAAACTCAAAAAATCCAAGACTAGGGGAATTAAAAAGAACAAAGGAAAGCCTGTACCCCGATCCCTCAGGACCTCTCTAACTCTTCCCTGTATAGCCCATCTGAGGGACTGAAGCGAGATGTTACTTTTTTGCAGACTGGAGGAAGAGGCAAGCCTCTCAAACCAAGCAAGCGCAGATGGCATTTGGCTGAGAAATTGAGTGCTCCCTCAAACTGGAGAGAGTGCTGTGTGGGTTCAAGGCAACGAAAGTGCGTAACGTCCCATTTTCAGGGGCCAACTCCCCAGGCACTATCCTACACAACAATCAGACCAAAGCCATACACAACTCCACTCACTCCCCTTTCTCTCTCCAGAGTCATTTCCTGATGACCCCACCTGCCAACATCCACCCTCATCCTATTAACATCTCACACCCAATCCCTCACCGTCACCTGCCACAATGCATGTAATTCTCTCTAGATCTGACACTCACAATTCTCTGCACCACACAGTGCTCCACAGAGCCATAATGGCTGTCTAGCAGTTGGCACTTTGGCAGTCACTGGCAACACATGCCTCCCTGGCCTGCAGCAAAGGCTGCATTGCTCTAAAAACCTGTACCATCCTCCTGTCATCAACAAAGTCTTACAGGGCAGGGATGCTCGGGCACATCTGGTGCTCCCATGGACTGGCAGCAGGGAAGACAAGATCACAATAAGAAAAGATCAAGGCAGCTGAGCTGACTGTTAAACTGTATAACATAAGGATGACAGGGTCAATACTCAACACTGTGCAGCCCCATCCCCTCATATATATGACTGCCTTCAGGAAAACCTACCCAGCTACTTGTCTGTTTCTCTGGAGTCTGTGGTTGCACTATAACTGTGAGCTAGTTTAGATCTGGTCTCCCTGTTACAGGAAGGATTTTATTAAGCAGGAGAGTGTTCAGGAGAGATTTACCAGGTTGTTGCCAGGAATGGGGTGTTTGAATTATAAGGAGAGGCTGAGTAGCCCAGGACCTTTCTCACTGGAGCGGAGGAGGTTGAGACATGACCTTGCAGACATTTATAAAATAATGAAGGGTACAGATAAGATGAACGGCAGGCATCTTTTCCCTGGGGTAGGGGATTTCAAAATGAGGGGGCATATTTTTAAAGTGAGGGGCGATTTATTTTTTACACAAAGTATGGTTTGTGCGTGGAATGAACTTCCAGAGGAAGCGGTGCATGTGGGTACCGTTGCAACATTTAAATGACATTTGGATAAGTACATGAATGAGGAATGTTTTGAAGGATATGGGCCAAGTGCAGGCAGGTGGGTCGAATTTAGTTTGGGATTATGATTGGCATGGACTGGTTGGACCGAAGGGTCTGTTTACATGCTGCATGACTCTATGATAATGAAATATCTAGCCTTGTATCTCCTACAAGATAGCAGTGTTTCTTTCCCAATGCTAATGTAGATAAATAATTAGGTGCTAATGTAACCTGGTTTTTACTGCTAAGTAATTAACTATTTCCTGTTGCTCAAGTCGGTTCCTCTTCTACCAGGGTTATGAATGGTTTTTCTTTCACCATTCAATGAATGTCAAGCCCCTTGGGTTTGTATCGCAAAGAAGTTTCGGAGGCAGCAAATCTATCCAGGAAGATCCAAGCAGAACCAAGCAGCCAGTTGCAAATGCCTCCTGCAGTTGGAAATAACTAATGAAGCAGTGAAATCTGTCTGCACAAGCCTTTCCCGTAAGCAGACCTGCAGGTATTGAGTTCTACTGTTATCCCAATGGTTTTTCTTCACTCCCGCGCTCACGCCGTGTCTACTCTGGACAGCTCAGGGATCCTGTCAGCTGTCGATTAAAGCCGGAGCACTAAGTTAAAATCGCAACTTCAGAACAAAACTGTGTTACCTGACAGAGGCCTTTCCCACTCTCCTGCAAGCTACACTCGCCTAAACAGGAATTGACAAGGATCACATCGGAATGCCATTTTACAAGATCCAAACCTCACGTGCTCCCAAATCACCCGCTCACCTTGGCTGTTAAAATTCTGCATTTTGTTTCTGAGCTATAATTTATTACAAACTTCCTTTAGAAAGATGAACAAAAATAGTAACAGATGAACAATTAATTCCTATGATAATCTGATATGCTCCATATAATCGTCTTAGTTCTCTGGATAATTCCAAGCCAATCTAGTCAGCCTGTGGAAACTAATGGGCATGACAGCTGCAAGACAAAGGAAGGCCAAGTTCCCTAGTTCTCATTCTTCCACCCTGCAGCCATTAAATGATCAATGACAATCGATCTCTGTCAATTAGATTAGATTAGATTCCTTACAGTGTGGAAACAGGCCCTTCAGCCCAACAAGTCCACACCGCCTCTTGAAACATCCCACCCAGTCCCATCCCCCTATAACCCACAAACCCCTGAACACTATGGGCAATTTAGCATGGCCGATCCACCTAGTTGACATCATACTCAAACATAAGGCAAGGAATTCACCCGAATCCACCTTCAATGCAGTGGAGAACGTGGCAGCCATAGGTCCAAACACATCTAAGCCATGTTATTCTCAACATATTTCTATTCACCTTGTTAGCTTTGGCACTTGGAGTCAGGAGGTTGTACTAAAATCGACAAAGGTGCTGCCTTTCACCAGTTATATCAATCATTTGGATGTGAGCATAGGAGTATGGTTAGTAAGTTTGCAGATGACACCAAAATTAGAGGTGTAGCAGACAACCAAAAGGTTGCCTCAGAGTACAATGGGACCTTAATCAGATGGGCCGATGGGCAAAGGAGTGGCAGATGGAGTTTAATTTAGATAAATGTGAGATGCTGCATTTTGGAGAAGCAAATCAGGGCAGGACTTATACACTCTATGTTAAGGTCCAGGGGATTGTTACCTAACAAATAGACTGTGGAGTGCAGGCACCTGGTTCTATGAAAGGGGAGTCACAGGTAGACAGGATGGTAAAGAAGGCATTTGGTATGCTTGCCTTTATTGGTCAGTGCATTGAGTATAGGAGATGGGAGGTCATGTTGTGGCTGTACCCAACATTGGCTAGGCCACATTTTAAATACTGAATTCAATTCTGGTCTCCCTGTTATAGGAAAGATGTTATGAAACTTGAAATGGTTCAAGTTGCCAGGGTTGGAGGGTTTGAGCTACAGAAAGAGGCTGAGTAGGCTGGGGCTATTTTCTCTGGAGTGTTGGAGGCTGAAGGGTGACCTTATAGAAGTTTATAACCTCATGAGCGGTATGGATAGGGTGAATAGCCTAAATCTTTACCCCAGGGCAGAGGAGCACAAAACTAGAGGACACAGGTTGAAGGTGAGAGGGGAAAAATTTAGAAGGGACCTGAGGGGCAACATTTTCACGCAGAAAAAGGTGATGCATGTATGGAATGAGCTGTCAGAGGAGGTGGCGGAGGCTGGTACAACATTTGAAAGGCATCTGAATGGGTATATATATAAATGGGAAGGGTATAGCGGGATATGGGCCAAATGCTAGCAAATGGGGTTAGATTAACTTAAAACATCTAGTCAGCATTTACGAGTTGAACTGAAGAGTCTGCTTCCGTGTCTATGACTCTATGACAATGAATCCATGTGAGTTCTATACTCTTGTGAGTGAACAGGAGCAGGCTTTATTGAACATAACTATATTAGGAGGATGATAAGACAAGACCTCCTCTCTGGAGCGCTACAGAACGAGGCTCCAGTCCCATGTGTTCTGATGTCACCAAGACCTGACATAGATACAAAGCAAAAAAACTTGCATTTAGGTAGCACCATTCACAACCATTCAGGCTTTCAAAGCACTTTCCTGCTTTGCAATGTAGGGAAACAAGGCAGCCAGTACGTGTACACCAAGGTCATATGAACAATAATTAAATGCCTGTTTTAGATATTGGTTGAGGAATTCTTGCTGACCGTACAAACGCTCAGTAATGATACCTGAAGAAACGATATCATTCCTCTTACAGTCATGGGTTCAAGACCCACTCCAGCGCAAGGCTGACACTCCAGAGTGGTACAGAGGGAGCACTACATTGTTGGAGGCACTGTCCTTCATTCAAGGTGTGAAACCAAACCACATTCCAACCTCTAACGTGGACGTTGATAATCCCAAAGCTGCTCTTCAAAAATGAGCAATGATGTACGATCAGCAAGAATTCCTCAACCAATATCTAAAACAGGCATTTAATTGTTGTTCATATGACCTTGGTTTACACATACTGGCTGCCTTGTTTCCCTACATTGCAAAGCAGAAAAGTGCTTTGAAAGCCTGAATGGTTGTGAATGGTGCTACCTAAATGTAAGTTTTTTTGCTTTGTACCTATGTCACGTCTCAAGTTGTTCATATACTGCGTCCCAAAATAGCATTTTCTGCAAGAAACCTAGCTAATTGGCATTTCATTGAATCAACAATGTACGTTTCCAGAATATCACAAAGGAGTCTGATCCATCAGTTGGCCACTTATTCAGAAAACAGCTTTGAGTTTACCCGCTTTCACTTCTTAAATGTGAATGGGGGCTTTAAAAACATCTAAGTCAAAATGTTTCCAAAAGTCTACTTTTTGATCAAATAAGAGATACTGGGAGCAGTAAAAAATTTCCTTTTGGACAGTGTTAGTAAGCGAAAAATAAAAGAAAGCAAGTGATTCCCTTGATAATAAAACAGTAAGATGGCAAGAGATAAAAATAACAGGCCCAGAAATAATTCCTGTTACAAACAGCTTCGACTGGAGAAAGCAACACTTTTTTTCACAGACCTTTTGGAGACTTTTATAAATTTGAGAAGAAGTTAGAGACCATGAGCTGGATCTGGTCCTTCTATCAGCTCTAACATTAGTAAGATCACTGCATCTTACTTCCATCAGTCTCCCTCTGCCCCTAACTATCTGAAAACATATCAAACTCTTAGATATTTATTCTAATACAACATTCATTGTCTCAATCGATAGCCTCAGCCTGGTGGTAACTCTCTGATCTTGAACAGATTTGTTCTGATGTGACTGTTGTGTAGTACATAGTAGAATAACTGAACACTCAGAAACCAGGTGGGACAGTACAGTCGCTCAATGCTTAGCACTGCTGCCACAGAGTGTCAGGGGCCCAGTTCAATTCCACCCTCAGGTGACCGTCTGTGTGGAGTTTGCACGTTCTCTTCGTGTGTGCGTGGGTTTCCTCCGGGTGCTCTGGTTTCCTCCCACAGTCCAAAGAAGTGCAGGCTAGGGTGGATTGGCCATGCTAAATTTTCCATGGTGTGCAGGCTAGGTGGGTTATCCATGGAAAATGTGGAGTTATGGGGTGAGGGGATCTTCTTTGGAGGGCCAGTGCTGGGCCGAAAGGGCTCTTTCTGCGCTGTAAGAATTCTACTGTGTGACAAGGTGCCTCACAAGAGATTTCTGGCTGTTATATAATTTCTTACAATAAAAGAGGACAGGTTAAAGCTGCAAAAGTAACAATAAACCGACTAAATCACAGAATGAGCAGAGAAATGACTAAATGTAGATTTAATAACAAACCACGGATTGTACTGACAACCTTCTTCCACCTTCAAGGCAGACATGACCTTTTTCAGCATCTGGAGGTTTGCTCACGTTTCAACAGGTACTGCTGAAGAAATACCTTAAGGTCCTGCTGCAAACTGCTGGGTGACCAGGTGATGCGTTCAGAGTGTCCAAGTAGTGCTTCCTTTAATCACCACGGGAGCACACCCCAAACTCGAGACCTCCAGAGACGCTTCGATTCTGTCAGGGGGCGCCAGACATTCTGGTTATGGGACCACATCCCATTCAATTGTGACTGTCTCAATATGATGGCCATACCAGGTTCAGGTGAGTGTTTCAGTGTCTGGTATTTGTCCCTGTCATTTGAAGTCAGGTGTTTTTGAAGACAATGCATGTGAAAGTGCTTGATTTTCTTGGCACGACACTGCTACACAATCCAAGTCTCGGACCTGGAGAGCAGAGTGGGCAGGACCATTGCTCTATAGACTTTCAGTTCAGTAGAGGCAATAATGATTGCAGAATTAATAAATGTGGCACACTTGGCCTTAATTATTACCCAGGCTATTACTTAATTGTCCTGAACTGACTGGCTTGCTAGGTCATTTTCAATAGATTTAAAGGTCAATCACATTGATGTCAGTCTTGAATTCCAGTTAAAGACAGCAAATGTCTTTCCCTAAAGAATCTCTAAACAAGATGGGCGATCAGCCCATTCTATCATTTAAACTAACTTCCCATTTCCGATATAATCATTTATCAAGTTTAGATTTTCCAGCCTCCATGATGAAATTTGTGCAGTCTGTAGATTACTACTACGTAAAGGCCACACCTTTTAACTTTCTTTATTTTTGATCGTAGACTAAAACAGCAAAGCACTGTTTTTCAGGCCAAAAGACTGTGGAAGGAATTGTTGCACTTTTAAAATCTAATTACTGGAACTCCTTGCAAGCTGTGTTTATACTGTGCTTTGCAACGGGTGGGGGAGGAGTGATAAGGTGACGTGGTACCAGGGTGTAATGAGTAAGTTTCGACCAGCAACAGATTGCTGATTGGTTTGTGCAATTATAAACAATTGAGGTCATCAGCCTGACAATCGCCCTTTAGATGGGCTGTCGGCCGCTGAACATTTGCTGTGTGTGAACAATACAGAAGTCTAAGATCTCCACACTGGAAGAAGCAGTAGCAAAATATAACTGGAGCCTAGAGACAGACACTTACTTTCTCCCATCATTTACTATGAGCTACTGCCTCAAACCAGTTGACCAATTAACGTGCAAATCCCCAAATCTCCAGCAAAGAACTGAAGGAACCTGAAAGACAGGAGCATTTAATCCGTTTCTTACTGCCCCTCTCCCACCCACCCCACAAATGCCAAGCTGCCGGCGAAACTATGTAGCGAGCAAAATAAATCAGAGAACAGAGAGTCTTAAGGAGAAAAGGGAACACCTTACCAATGCCTACCTACTGGTGCTATTGTACTGTGATTTCCCAATATCTCTTCCTCCAGTCAGAACATCTATGTTTTGACTGTGAACTGTGTGTGTGTGTGTGTGTGTGTGTGTGTGTGTGTGTGTGTGTGTGTGTGTGTGTGTGTGTGTGTGTGTGTGCGTGTGTTGGGGGGGGAGCGGATTTTGAAGAGGTCTAGAGTTCTGGTCACCTCTGGCTGGAACATATTTTCATCTAATAAACAATCATTCCTGTTAAGTGTAAGAATCTGATCAGTTAACCTGAGTTCATCAAACAGGTAGGTGGGAAAATTAACATATATTGATTCAATCATTAACATATGGAGGTCACATCAGGAGTTGTAGGGTACAAGAGTGAGTGTACATTTCCAGCTGGGTCGTAACAATTCCTGGCTCTGTCACACACCATAATGCTTCTGGCTTTTGCAATACCTTGGTAGAAGCCATAGCTGAGTAGCCATGAACCACTGGTCAGCAATTCTAGCAGTAATGAAACAGTATTACCCACAATAGTAAGATAATAAAATGTGAGGCTGGATGAACACAGCAGGCCAAGCAGCATCTCAGGAGCACAAAAGCTGATGTTTCGGGCCTAGACCCTTCATCAGAGAGGGGGATGGGGAGCAGGAACTGGAATAAATAGGGAGAGAGGGGGAGGCGGACCGAAGATGGAGAGTAAAGAAGATAGGTGGAGAGAGTATAGGTGGGGAGGTAGGGAGGGGATAGGTCAGTCCAGGGAAGACGGACAGGTCAAGGAGGTGGGATGAGGTTAGTAGGTAGATGGGGGTGCGGCTTGGGGTGGGAGGAAGGGATGGGTGAGAGGAAGAACCGGTTAGGGAGGCAGAGACAGGTTGGACTGGTTTTGGGATGCAGTGGGTGGGGGGGAAGAGCTGGGCTGGTTGTGTGGTGCAGTGGGGGGAGGGGACGAACTGGGCTGGTTTAGGGATGCAGTAGGGGAAGGGGAGATTTTGAAACTGGTGAAGTCCACATTGATACCATTAGGCTGCAGGGTTCCCAGGTGGAATATGAGTTGCTGTTCCTGCAACCTTCGGGTGGCATCATTGTGGCACTGCAGGAGGCCCATGATGGACATGTCATCTAGAGAATGGGAGGGGGAGTGGAAATGGTTTGCGACTGGGAGGTGCAGTTGTTTGTTGCGAACTGAGCGGAGGTGTTCTGCAAAGCGGTCTCCAAGCCTCCGCTTGGTTTCCCCAATGTAGAGGAAGCCACACCGGGTACAGTGGATGCAGTATATCACATTGGCAGATGTGCAGGTGAACCTCTGCTTAATGTGGAATGTCATCTTGGGGCCTGGGATAGGGGTGAGGGAGGAGGTGTGGGGGCAAGTGTAGCATTTCCTGCGGTTGCAGGGGAAGGTGCTGGGTGTGGTGGGGTTGGAGGGCAGTGTGGAGCGAACAAGGGAGTCACGGAGAGAGTGGTCTCTCCGGAAAGCAGACAGGGGTGGGGATGGAAAAATGTCTTGGGTGGTGGGGTCGGATTGTAAATGGCGAAAGTGTCGGAGAATGATGCGTTGTATCCGGAGGTTGGTAGGGTGGTGTGTGAGAACGAGGGGGATCCTCTTGGGCGGTTGTGCCGGGGGCGGGGTGTGAGGAATGTGTTGCGGGAAATACGGGAGATGCGGTCAAGGGTGTTCTCGATCACTGTGGGGGGAAAGTTGCGGTCCTTAAAGAACTTGGACATCTGGGATGTGCGGGAGTGGAATGTCTTATCGTGGGAGCAGATGCGGCGGAGGCGGAGGAATTGGGAATAGGGGATGGAATTTTTGCAGGAGGGTGGCTGGGAGGAGGTGTATTCTAGGTAGCTGTGGGAGTCGGTGGGCTTGAAATGGACATCAGTTACAAGCTGGTTGCCTGAGATGGAGACTGAGAGCTCCAGGAAGGTGAGGGATGTGCTGGAGATGGCCCAGGTGAACTGAAGGTTGGGGTGGAAGGTGTTGGTGAAGTGGATGAACTGTTCGAGCTCCTCCGGGGAGCAAGAGGCGGCGCTGATACAGTCATCAATGTACCGGAGGAAGAGCTGGGGTTTGGGGCCTGTGTAGGTGCGGAAGAGGGACTGTTCCACGTAACCTACAAAGAGGCAGGCATAGCTGGGGCCCATGCGGGTGCCCATGGCCACCCCCTTAGTCTGTAGGAAGTGGGAGGAGTCAAAAGAGAAGTTGTTGAGGGTGAGGACGAGTTCAGCTAGGCGGATGAGAGTGTCGGTGGAGGGGGACTGGTCGGGCCTGCGGGACAGGAAGAAGCGGAGGGCCTTGAGGCCATCTCCATGCGGAATGCAGGTGTATAGGGACTGGACGTCCATGGTGAATATGAGGTGTTGGGGGCCAGGGAATTGGAAGTCCTGGAGGAGGTGGAGGGCGTGGGTGGTGTCACGGACGTAGGTGGGGAGTTCCTGGACCAAATGGGAGAAAATGGAGTCCAGATAGGTGGAGATGAGTTCGGTGGGGCAGGAGCAGGCTGAGACGATGGGTCGACCAGGGCAGGCAGGTTTGTGGATTTTGGGAAGGAGATAGAAACGGGCCGTGCGGGGTTGGGGAACAATGAGGTTGGAGGCTGTGGGTGGGAGGTCCCCTGAGGTGATGAGGTCGTGAATGGTGTTGGAGATGATGGTTTGGTGCTCGGGTGTGGGGTCATGATCGAGGGGGCGGTAGGAGGTGGTGTCGGAGAGTTGGCGTCTGGCCTCGGCGATGTAGAGGTCAGTGCGCCATACTACCACTGCGCCACCCTTGTCTGCGGGTTTGATGGTGAGGTTGGGGTTGGAGCGGAGGGAGCGGAGGGCTGCCCGTTCTGCGGGGGAGAGGTTGGAGTGGGTGAGAGGGGTGGAGAGGTTGAGGCGGTTAATGTCTCGACGGCAGTTGGAGATGAAGAGGTCGAGGGAGGGTAGGAGGCCTGGGGGTGGTGTCCAGGAGGAGGACTTGTGTTGGAAGCGGGTGAAGGGGTCAGTGGAAGGAGGGTTAGGTTCCCGGTTGAAGAAGTAGGCATGGAGGCGAAGACGGCGGAAAAACTGCTCTATGTCCAACCGTGACTGGTAGTCGTTGATGTGTGGTTGTAGGGGGACAAAGGTGAGCCCCTTACTAAGGACTGACCGTTCGTCCTCAGTCAGTGGGAGGTCTGGGGGGATGGTGAAGATGCGGCAGGGCTCAGTGTGGCTGTCTCCTCTGGGGTTGCAGGCTGTGGAGGTTGTGGGCGGAGCGATGAGGTCGTCAGCCATGGGCGGAGTTCCATCAGCCATGGGCGGGGTTCCGTCGGCGTCGGCCGTGGGCGGGGTTCCGTCGGCGGAACCTCCCATTCTCTTGATGACATGTCCATCATGGGCCTCCTGCACTGCCACAATGATGCCACCTGAAGGTTGCAGGAACAGCAACTCATATTCCGCCTGGGAACCCTGCAGCCTAATGGTATCAATGTGGACTTCACCAGTTTCAAAATCTCCCCTTCCCCTACTGCATCCCTAAACCAGCCCAGTTCGTCCCCTCCCCCCACTGCACCACACAACCAGTCCAGCTCTTCCCCCCCACCCACTGCATCCCAAAACCAGTCCAACCTGTCTCTGCCTCCCTAACCGGTTCTTCCTCTCACCCATCCCTTCCTCCCACCCCAAGCCGCACCCCCAGCTACCTACTAACCTCATCCCACCTCCTTGACCTGTCCGTCTTCCCTGGACTGACCTATCTCCTCCCTACCTCCCCACCTATACTCTCTCCACCTATCTTCTTTACTCTCCATCTTCGGTCCGCCTCCCCCTCTCTCCCTACTTATTCCAGTTCCCTCTCCCCATCCCCCTCTCTGATGAAGGGTCTAGGCCCGAAACGTCAGCTTTTGTGCTCCTGAGATGCTGCTTGGCCTGCTGTGTTCATCCATCCTCACATTTTATTATCTTGGAATTCTCCAGCATCTGCAGTTCCCATTATCTCTCTTACCCACAATAGTGACTGTTTTGAGCTGTGCTCAAGTGCCCTGTGGAGCCAGTAGTCTAACACCGACCCTTCATCCTCGTGAGTGTAGCTCTCTGTACATGAGACAGAATGATCTTAGAATTCAGACACCACATGAATGGGAGAGTTAGAAAGGTAAGCTGAAGCTTCTCAGTCACAGAAACCAGAAGATGTCATGTCTATCATACTGAGCTCTGAGCCACCTACTCATAAGGTGAACGGGTGTTGAAGACAAGAGCAGACAACTGAAGAGTTGCAGAGGGGTGGGAGGGCAGAGCAGGACATGGACATAAGGTGGGAGAGGGAGTCTGGCAATCAAACTGGGGCTTTTGCCATCATTCAGGGAAGAGGAATTGGATGGGAGCTGGAGTTGCTGAGCCACTAAAACTCCTAGGCCACACACAGAATCCCTGCGGACTGGTGAGCTGGACTAGGAAGCGAGCATCAGAGGTTCCTGCCAGCAGAGCACAGGGAACCCTCAAAAGTCCAAGTTGGCCAACCTCAACATGACTGAAATGTCACAAACTTCCTTCCCCATCCCCACATCCCTACCCCCACACCACCACCCTATATTCCTTCTTGGTTCCTCCACTCTATGGGATCAACAACTTGCATTCATATAGCACTTTTGTAATCCATCCCTCCTGCTTCACAGGAGTACAATCAGACAAAATAAGACACTGACCCATGAAGGGAACAAGCTGTAGAAGCATCTTTTACAAGAGCAGAGAGATGGTCTCATTTTGTTAACTAGTGGGAGAAAATGGGCTAGTGGTATTATTTTAGACTATTAATCTAGAGACCCTCGGTTCAAATCTCACGATGGCAGATGGTGAAATTTGAATTCAAGAAAAACCTGGCATTGAGGGTCTTATGATGACAGTGCAGCCATTGAGAATTAAACCCACCTGATTCACTAATTCATTTTTAGGGAAGGAAATCTGCCATCCTTACCATGTGTAGCCTCCAGACTCACAGCAATGTGGTTGACTCTCAACTTCCTGCTGGGTAATTAGGGATGGGCAACAAGTGCTGACCGAGCTAGTGACACCTACATCCTGTGAACAAATTTTTAAAAAAGGATGTAGACATTTGGATGGGCAAAGGGAGGGAATTCCTCAGCCTGGGGCTACCTGTGGTGAAGACATTGAAGTGTGAGAAATGAAAGACGCCAGAGTGTTGATTGTGGGGTGTTGAACACATTCACAGATATAAGGATGGGCAAAGGTGTAGAGGGGCTTGAAAACGAAGATGAGGATTTTAAAATCAAAGCACCATCAATCCGGGAGCCTTGATTCTGTAAGCATGGAGGAGTGGATAGACAGGACTCTGTGTGAGGTGGGAGAGGGACAGTGGATGAGCTGATGATGCAGAGGGAACAAGCATGGTTCCTGACTGACCCTTCATTTAAAACGTGAGTAATACTTTGTAGGTCCAGGAGCACCATCCAAATAGCACGAGGGCCTACAAAACCCATAGGAGGGTGAGTTCACATCAGCACTGTAGCCGGGGGCTATGCTGATACTTCAATGAGTTAGTGAAAACAAACAAAATTGCTCAAGCCTTTTGGCCTGGTGTGTTAGTGAGGCTTCTGTCGGGATCAGAAGGGAAGGGAACACTGCATCCAGTGTCCAGGAATAAAACACCACTAGGTTCAGTGATACCTCCTGATTCTAACAACTCACTCCAGCTCCACTTTGCACTTTTCTGTCTGTCACACTGAGGACCTGGGTTTTAAAAATAAACCAAAAGGCCGGGCTACATTAAGCGCTGACCCATTCCCGTCCTTAGTTCGCGACGTTTGGTTTGTATTTTAAGTGGGGCATGCATGCAGACTGTAAAACTGCAATGGTACTGAAGAAGCGCTGTGCACACCTACAGCATTCACTCATCACCGCATCTTCCAACTGCTCTGGCTGAGAGGACGCCAGGTCCTGATGCGTCCCTGATGCCAAGAGGCGGCCAGTGTTGACAACTTACCGTGGAGATACTGAAGGAACCCAGTCACTAGGTTCAGTGATGTCAGCCTCTTGCCAGAGACTCCCTTGCAGTTAGCCATTATGTGTGACGCATCTTGTAATGAATCAGGC
This sequence comes from Stegostoma tigrinum, assembly GCF_030684315.1. Classification (NCBI taxonomy): domain Eukaryota; kingdom Metazoa; phylum Chordata; class Chondrichthyes; order Orectolobiformes; family Stegostomatidae; genus Stegostoma; species Stegostoma tigrinum. The sequence goes on along the minus strand of NC_081362.1, from coordinate 15,837,552 downwards.
TTTTTATCTCGATGGTCCCTGAAGGGGGTTGATTCTGCGGGAATGTCCTCCGTTCCTTGCCCCGCTCGACTAAAGGCAGAGCGAGCCCAGACATGTGCAGGGTGGGATTTTTAATTCCTGGCTCTCTCTCTCTCTCGCCCCCTCCAGTTCCAAAGGCGCCTGGTGCCAAAACCCCACTTTCCCGTTACACCGGGTACCTTATTGCACTTTCACTGCAGCTTCTTCCCGCACTTCAAAGGCAATCAACAGGCATTAAAAAATCCAGCTTTCCTGAAGGAGACTGTCGCTTCTCACCGTGGCAATCACACTGGTCCGGAAACTCTTGAGCAGACTTTTTGCACACACACACACAGCCTGAGCACGGACTGCAACAAGACTGACAGCGAGCTAGTCTTCCTGCTGCAGTGATTAGCTCTGCTCGAACACAAGCAGCATCTCAAGCAGGATTTGCATCAGAATTCACCCCTTGATGTAGCGCCCGCAAGCTTCCACAGTGCGCCTCCTGTAGCAGGAATGCAGAACGAGCGCTAACTGCATTTTCACACGCGAAAGAAAAAAAAACTGATGCATTGCTTTCATCTGTCTTCCTTTTTGACACATCAAATCCAAAACGTGGCACTAACGCCAGTCACGAATACAGCTCCTACGGTCGGAATGTGTGAACTGGGAGCCCTGGGACGACTGCAGCATTTATAATCCCCAAACTGACAAGAGACACTGCTTTCTGTATCTGCTACATCAATGATTTAATGCAAATGACGATTAAAGGAACAATTTGCCCTGACTACCCTCTGCACTCATGGCTTCACCTCATGCTTGTGATGCTCTTATAAATTTAGAACAGGGGGAGACCATTCAGCCCCTCAAAGCTGTCCTGCATTCTGTTAGATCATAGCTGACCTGGGAACAACTCAATTTCTCGATAAAATAGGGAAAACGTGGTTATTACTTTAACCTTCTGAGTCACTAACGCCAGAGACGAATGAGCTTTAATGTTTGCAAGGTAATGCAGAACAAATCTTCAGAGATTGGGACGGCAGAGATTTTAACTCCAAGAGATGAGAGGGTTTGGAATGGCACTGGATGTTAAAAAGTCTGAATTCTGTCTCAAACCTGCCCCACTTCCATATTTAGCAGGTGATCCACTCTCAGAAGGAGCGGGGGGGGGGGGGGGGGGTACTGACAATTTAAATGCAATAAGGCTCCATGCCAAATAGCTGGCCAGCTTTTTATAAAATTCATTCAGGGGATCACTGCCTTATCAACTAGGCCAGCATTTACTGCCCATCCCTAAATGCCCAGCAGGCAGTTGAGAGTCAACCACATTGCTGTGGGTTGGGAGTCACAAGTAGACCAGACCAGGTAAGGATGGCAGTTTCCGTCCCTAAAGGGGCATTAGTGAAGCAGATGGCATTTGGCAATGGTCATCATTAGACTCTTAATTCCAGATTTTTTTCATACCAAGTTCCTAGTTCCCCATCTGCCATGGCAGGATTCAAAACCAGGTTCCTGGAGCATCACTGAAGTATCTGGATTAATACAGCAGCTACAATACCACTCGGCTGTTGCCTCCACATCGAAGTGGGCCCTGCATAATCCAGCAGCTAAAGGGAAGTGAGGGCTTCTGGAGCAAACTGATGGATCCAGTTTCGCCCAGTGTCTTCAGACAGTCATCACTAACTTCAGCTCCCCTCCACTCAAGGCTTCCGAGCCCCCTTGTGATCTCCTCTTGTGTCTGACCTCCCACCTGCCCTGTCAACCCTGCCAAACTGCCCTCTGACCCTTCTGTTCCGCCCAGCGCCTCTTCCCTCTGGTCAGACCTGCGGGAAATCTAGTCTCTGACAGCAGGCCCAGCTCCCGCTCCCCATTCCCCCCCCCCCCCCCCAATCAGCATTAATATCCACCCCAAGGTGTACGCAGCTAATGGGACCTTCATTTTCCTGGTGCACAGGAGGGAACAGGGTTCCTGTGATCCCAGGCCATTATAGTGTTTCCCGCAAGATGCACTCCCTCCACCAGTCCCTTCCACCTTTGGCTGGCTGCCTCCACTCTTAGTGCCAAGGCCCTCTGGCTGCTGGAGAGCCTGAGGCCTGGGGTCAATGAGGTCAGGTCAGGGAGAGAGCAGCATTACTCCCCTCACCAACTGCCACAGACCCAGTATGGCAGCTATGCCCTTTAGGATCCAACCAGCTCAATCAGTAGTTCTGCTGCGAGCCACTCTTGGTGGTAGACATTGAAATGCCCCATCCAGAGTACATTCTGTACCCTTGCCATCCTCAGTGCTTCCCTCAAATGGTGTCCAACAAGGAGGAAAACCTCACTCATCAGCTGAGGGGTGGAGGGATGCAGTAGGTGATAGCCAGCAGGAAGTGTACTTGCCCATATTTGACCTGATGCCATGAGACATCATAGGATCGGGAATCAATGTTGAGGGCTTCTGGGACAACTCATTTTGACTGAATCCCAGCTCTGTCTTGTCAGTGAGTCTGGTGGTGTCTCAGCCATTGTCTGTAAGCTATGATTCCGAGGGTACAAAAATGTTAGGCTGGTACTTGACTCGTCCGAGACAGCTCTCCCAATTTTGACACAACCCCCTCAGATGTTAGTAAGGATCGATGGGTGTGTGTATGCCTTTGCTGTTTTCTGGTGCCTCAATCGAATGTGAGGTAACACACCCGGTTTTGTTCCTTTCATCCGACTAATATTTCACTTCCTCCCAATTCATGATGTGGAGGTGCCAGTGTTGGATTGGGGTGGACAAAGTCAGAAGTCACATGACACTAGGTTACAGTCCAGCAGGTTCATGTGGCTTTCCAATTCTTTGACTGTGGGGTGGGGAAGAGGCAGAATGCTCTGACCTTTCACCTTTAGGGGCACCCAAAGGGACAGATGGGAAATTGAGGCGAGTGAGGAGAAGGCAGCTCGAAACCACCTTCAGATTGGGTCGAGGAGACCACGAAGGTCTAGCAACAAATCGCTGTGTATTATATCCTGAAGAAGGGAAGCAGCATTCTAAAAACTGGGAATCCCCCCATGCTCTCCCACTTCTCGTGCTGGCTCGAAATGTGGGATCTGCCATGTCAGGCAGGTGAGAGGTCAGGACCACTGTCCTCAGGTGGGAATGTGTAGGAGATAGAGAGTTCCTCGCTCCACTCTGATTTTAATGCACAAGAGAATGGCCTGTAAAACGCTGAGGACAGACCTGAGCCCTTGGTCAAACCTGTACCTGAGAGCTACAGTGACAGCAGCAGTAGCAGGATTCTGCATTACCACCCACTGGGAAGTAAACAGCCCCAAGGAAAAGAGTCACTGACACTACAAGGGGCTTCTTCGATGGATTGGGGGTGGATTAGGCACTTCATGGAGCAGGGGGCAGGATTTGGAGGCCAGACAGGGAGACAGGGAGTGGAATTGTCACTGCCGCTTTCCCACTCTTACTCTCCTTCCACTGCCCACCTCTCTTAGGCAGTGGATATGGATTGAGGTCCTCAATTGCAATTAATAGGCCTGGGGGTGGGGGGTGGGGGGGGGGGGGGGGGTTGGTGCTAGTGCACACTTTACCCACCCATGTTATAGACAATGGATTGGGGCAGAGCAGGCAGGAAGATGATGGGGACCCAGTCATCATTGTTCACACCAGCCTCAAGTCATCTGTTTCAGTGATGTGAATTGGGTTGTAACTACTAGCCAGGACACTGGGGATAACAGCCCCTTTTCAGCATAATGTCCTCAGATGGCTTCTGATTAATGCTTCCTTTGAAGGGAGTAATTAGTGTCTAATGAACACTATCACTGATCTTTAGGCAAGAAGCTATTCCTCTGGGAGTTACATTTCTGCCTGTGTAAGAGGCACTGTTCTGGTCATCACTCTCCTGACAGCCCTTCCAATCACCCAGCTACCCCTCTCAAATTATTCCCAAAAGGTGAGACATCCTCGTGTGGTATCTGGGGTCTGCAACATTTGGCACTTCAACACAACATCAATTGGGTCATTTTATATTTTGTTCCAAAGCAAATATCTCTACATTAACACAACATACATGGTCCCCAGTTACTGCAACAATTTTAATCAGTAAAGCAACAGGAAACTGAGAATAAATGGCTGAGATTAAGTGTCACATTTTCCATATTGTTATTGAACAACAAGCCCATTCTAATTGCTGTGGTATATTAAAACGTTACAGCCATTTCAATAGCCTTTTGTTCATATTACACTGATATCATTCAGCTCTGAAGTTCAGTTAGAACTTTAGTAAACAGTGAGAGATTGTGCAGCATGTTAAGCTTGTAGTTGCTGTTTCGATTTCTTCACAAGATCTTCTATCAGAGAGGGAATCCTGCTACCAAGAGCAAGTTTAAAAAAGTCTGAAAACAAGCTAGAATGTCCAGGAGGTTGGCTTTTAAAGAGCAATTTGAAGTACAAGCCTTGGGACAGTGCTGGTAGATGCGCCAAGCTAATGCTTGCTTCATCAGCAGGTTGTGGGTTCAAGACCAACTTGAGGAACTGAGTATAAAAGTTGTGGCTGAAACTCTCTGTGCAACACTGGAAGAGGACGGCTGAGTTGAGTGTGTTGACTTTCAACTGAGATATTGAAATCAATGTCCTACATACCTCCTCATTTGGAGAATGAGAGGACAGTACAACTAATTAAAAGCAGGGGAGTTCTCTCTGTTACTCTGGTAGTACGCATGCCTTGTGTAACACACAAACCTCATTTTAATACCCTCCAGCCAGTACTATTTCCATATCTCCCACTCATTTCCACCTCGTGTTCATCTCAGGCCATACACCTCCTGTGTGCCTTAGTCACTGCAAGAGGTATGAGTTTCAATTCATCACCACCATCTTGCATAAAAGTGAATTCCTCATTGCATTCTATATATTTATGAACCTTAGTTTTGGACACCCCTGCAAATGGAAATATTTCTTCTACTTCCATCTTATTCAAAGTTATTGTCTCAGCTTCCTCCTTCCTGCAGAAAGTATCCCCAAGCCTTTGTTTCTGTGCTTCCTCATAGGTCCACCACAGCACAGTCCTAATATCATCCTCGTAGGTCATTCTGGCACTTTCTGCTGTCTCTTTTATAAAGTGGAGGTCAGAATTGTGTGCAGCACTGGTAAAGTAGTTTAGCCACAGTTCGACACAAGCTTAACATAATTTCCCTGCTTAGGGAGATGAGGGCCGTGAGGGACGGGCACGAGTGAGTTGGGGCCTGCGGCAGATCTGCTAGGTGGATTGGCCATGCAAAATTGCCCATAGTCCCCAGGGATGTTTAGGTGGGTTAGACATAAGGAAATCAGGGGTAGGGGAGTGGATCTGTGTGGGATGCTCTTCGGAGGGGCAGTGTGGACTTGTTGGACAAAATGACCTGTTTCCAAACTGTAGGGATTCTATGACTCTATATAATTCTATGTAACAGAATGGCAGGGTGGGCTTAAGGGGGTGAATGACATACACCTACTCCAAGGTCTTATGTTCTCATTCATTCAGGTTGGTTAAGCAGCACTTCTTCTCCACTGTTACCAGAATTATGCATGGACCCATTGTATATTAGAGTTGATCTTCCTCTGTAACTTCTCTGTACAGGTATTTCTACCATAACACATATTTCATTAATGCAAATTGGTGAATAGTGGAAGCTGTTTGGATAATGCAAACCTTCTGCTGTATGGGTAGTGTGATTTTCTATTAAAATTTCCCTACAATGCAATTCTCAATGGTGATTTCCTATAGCACAAGGTCACAGAAGAACACAACTATTGTGTTATAGGAGAACTACCTGTAGCTGTAACACTACATTCTGCATTCTGTTCTATTACTTACGTAAGGTATGATCCAGTTGGTACGCAAAACAATACTTTTCACTGTATCTTGGTACATGTGACTGTAACAAGTCCAATCAAGTCAAATCAAGAACAGGAAGATGAGAATCTCTTAAGAATCGTAGAGTTATACAACACAGAAACAGACCCTTTGGTCCAACTTGTCGATGCCGACCAAGCTTCCCTAACTCAATTAGTTCACTTTGCCATGTGTTTGGCCCATATCACCTTGAACCTTTTCGATTCATGTATCTGTCCAAATGTCTTTTAAATATTGTAACTTTACCTGTCTCCACCACTTTCTCTGGCAGTCCATTCCACATACAAACCACCCTCTGCATGAAAACATTGCCCCTCAGGTCCCTTTTAAATATTTTCCCCTCTCAGCTTAAACTTATGCTCTCTAGTTTTGGACTCCTCTACCCTAGAGAAAAGACTTCAGCTGTTCACCTTATCCATACCCTTCATGATATTATAAACCTCTGTAAGAACATAGAACATAGAACATTACAGCACAGTACAGGCCCTTCGGCCCTCAATGTTGTGCCGACCTGTCATACCGATCTCAAGCCCATCTAACCTACACTATTCCATGTACGTCCATAAGCTTGTCCAATGACGACTTAAATGTACCTAAAGTTGGCGAATCTACTACCGTTGCAGGCAAAGCGTTCCATTCCCTTACTACTCTCTGAGTAAAGAAACTACCTCTGACATCTGTGCTATATCTTTCACCCCTCAATTTAAAGCTATGTTCCCGCGTGCTCGCCGTCACCATCCTAGGAAAAAGGCTCTCTCTATCCACCATATCTGACCCTCTGATTATTTTATATATCTCAATTAAGTCACCTCTCAACCTTCTTCTCTCTGATGAAAACAGCCTCAAGTCCCTCAGCCTTTCCTTGTAAGACCTTCCCTCCATACCAGGCAACATCCTAGTAAATCTCCTCTGCACCCTTTCCAAAGCTTCCACATCCTTCTTACAATGCGGTGACCAGAACTGTACACAATACTCCAAGTGTGGCTGCACCAGAGTTTTGTACAGCTTCACCATAACCTCTTGGTTCCGGAACTCGATCCCTCTATTAATAAAAGCAAAAGGTCAACCCTCAATGCACCAGTGAAAAAGTTCAGCCTATTCAGCCGCTCCCTATGACTCAAACCTCCCAAATCATAGACATATTGATAGAATGGGCAGTTAAGTGACAGGTAAATTCAATGTCAGGAAATGTGAAGTGATTAATTTTGTTAGGAAGAGTGAATAAAGGTACTATAAATTAAACAGTACAACTCTAAAGGTGACGCAGAGGTACAGGGACCTACGGGTATATGAACATAAACCATTGAAGATGTGAATGCATTGATCACAGCACAGAACAGAATCATTAAAATAACTGCAGGGGTGACAAACTTCCTTTTGTGGAGAGAATGGAGAAACTGGGAATAATCGCCTCACCAATTGAGTCAATGGGCTGAAGAGTGATAGATGGAGTTTAATTTAGATAAATGCAAGGTATTGCATTTTGGTAAGACACGGGCAGGACTTATACAATTAAAAGTAGGGCCTCGGGTAGTGTTGTAGAACAGAGAGACCTCAGGGTTCAGGTACATAATTCTTTGGAAGTTTGCATCACACGTAGACAAATTGGTTAAGAAGGTGTTGAACATGCTTGCCTTCATTGCTCAGACCTTTCAGTTTAGGAGTTGGGATGTCACATTGAGGTTGTACAAGATATTAGTGAGGGCCCTTCTGCAGTACTATGTCCAGTTCTGGTCGCTCTGTTAGTAGAAGGATATTATTCAACTGGAGAGGAGTCAGAAAGGAATTAATTACCAGGTTGTTGCCAGGAATGGAGGGTTTGGGACTTTTTTCACTGGAGCGTTGGAGGCTGACCTTATAGAGGCTTATAAAATCATGAAGGGTATAGATAAGATTAATGGCAGGTGCCTTTTCCCTAGACTGGGTGATTTCAAGACCAAGGGGCATATTTTTAAGGTGAGAGGAGAAAGATATATGTTCACGCGTGGAATGAACTTCCAGAGGAAGAGATGGATGCAGATGGTTACAATGTTTAAAAGACACTTGGAAAAGTACATAAATAGGAAAGGTTTGGAGGGATATGGGGCAAACACAGGCAGGTGGGGCTAGTTTCGTTTGGGATATGTTCAGCATGGACTGGTTGGGCCAGTGTCTGTTCCCGTGCTGTATGACTCTATGAGAAAAGGCTGAGAGGAGATTTGTTAGAAATGTTCAAAATCTGAGGCACCTGGAATGTACTATCTGAGAGTGTGGGGGAGGTAGGTTCACTTCCTTTGCTAATTTTGGGGGCTCAAACTTCACTGCTGGCTAATTCTTATGGGTTAAAAGCTGAGCTCAGATATTTTTTAATCAACCCAGTCACTCCTGTTATTAGAGCAGGTGGGACTTTAACCTGGGCTGAGATGACGAATTGTGGAGCTGGATGAACACAGCAGGCCAAGCAGCATCTTAGGAGCACAAAAGCTAACATTTCAGGCCTAGACCCTTCATCAGAAAAAAGGGATGTGGTGAGGATTCTGAAATAAATAGGGAGAGAGGGGGAGGCAGATCATCCAGCTCTACACTTTGTTATCTCGGATTCTCTAGCATCTGTAGTTCCCATTATCGCTGACACAACTTTAATTTGAGCCTCCTGGTTCAGAGTTACGGACATTACCATTAGATCACAAGAGCTTCCTAAGGGTGTAAGTAGGCCAGATGCATCTTCAACAACACTGATTACATATTTCAGTTTGCAGCACCAGCCCCAGAATGTTAGGTCTGGATTACTAATCCAGTGATATTACCACAACACAACACCTTCCAATGGCTTGATTCATATGGCACTGAGAAACTGCAGACGGACGTTTGCTGGGGAGAGGAATTAATTCTAACACCCTAGTCATCAAGGGAGATGGCCACTTGTGCAAAGGGCTCGTGATGCAGTGGTAGGGTCCCAACCTCTGGGCCAGGGAGCCTGGGTTCAAGTTCCAACTGCTCCCTAACTGGTTGCTTAGGAAATATCTTGACCCCCACCTTCTGCAAACGTCTCATTTCCTGTTCAACAGAAGGAACGGGCACATGGGAATCCACGGACACTGCAATCCAGGCACTTCCAAAGGGAGAGAGGTCAGCGTTGCTCTAATTACAGTTCAGCCTCTCTATCAGGAAGCGTACAGCTCTGAGGCCGCTGTGTTTAGACTGACACTAGGTATTTGTAACCTGCGACTTTGAACGATAAATCAGGTCTGTGCAGAAGAATCTTCCCAAGGCCAGTTAGTTGCCACTTAAGATGTACATTGTAGCACCTCGGCTGGTTTCGTGCAGTAACCATAGTTGCTCACATGGAGTGTGCACACAACAAACACTGTGTTTCGCCCAGGAAACTCCCACCCAAGCTGCATTAACTCGTAACCGTGGCAACAGCTCTCCAAAGGCTCGATTCTTCCTCTCCCTGTTCTTAACGTGCACCCCCATGTGAAGCCCTCGCTTCTGCTGGGAAGGAACCGGGTTTTACTGGACAGCAGCACAACGAGCTGCCGGAGGGACAAACTGGAACTGACAGCCATGGGCAAACAGATGAGCAGCGCAGGTGCAAGAGAAGACACTTTCACAAAAGCAGTGAAAAACTTCATCTAAAAATGTAAAGGGACAACCGCGCTATTAAGGTGATATCCTCCCACCCAAAACGTGACAATTTGTCAACTTCTGGGCTACAGTTACAACGACTGCTTTCAGTGGACCTATGCATCTGAACCAAGATACAAATACATTTCGGGCTTTCCGCTCCTAATTAAAATATTGATTTTTTTTTTACCACTCACATAGATTACAATTCTTCCCAGTCCAGCCCCTTTAAGGGCGCTACAGTAGCTCAGGGGTTAGCACTGCTGTCTCACAGCGACAGGGACCCGGCTTCGATCCCACCCTCGGGTGACTGTCTGTGTGGAGTTTGCACATTCTCCCTGTGTCTGCGTGGGTTTCCTCTGGGTGCTCCGGTTTCCTCCCACAGTCCAAAGATGTGCAGGCTAGGGTGGATTGACCATACTAAATTGCCCAGGGATGTGCAGGCTAGGTGGGTTAACTGTTAGGTAATGGGACTATAACTCACTCGGAGATAGTAGGAACTGATCAGATTAGATTCCCTACACTGTGGAAACAGGCCCTTCGGCCCAACAAGTCCACACTGCCTCTTGGAGCATCCCACCCAGACCCATTCCCCTATAACCCTCACACCCCTGAACACTACAGGCAATTTAGCATGGTCGAGCCACCTAGCCTGCACATCTTTGGACCGTGAGAGGAAACGGGAGCACTTGGAGGAAACCCACGCAGACATGGGGAGAACGTCCACACAGACAGTCGCCCGAGGCGGGAATCGAACCCGGCTCCCTGGCGCTGTGAGGCTGCAGTGCTAACCACTGAGCCACCGTGTCACCCTCTGCCAATGCCAGAATCAGAGATAACATAGTGTGGAGCTGGATGGGGCAGGCCAGGCAGCATCAGAGGAGCAGGGAAGCTGACATTTTGATTCTGGACCCTTCTTGAGAAATGACAAATTCGAAACCTCAGCCTTCCTGCCCCTCTGATGCTGCTTGGCCTGCTGTGTCCATCCAGCTCTGCACCTTGTTATCTCAGAGGTGCTGCTATGCTGCCTTTGGTGAATTTGCATTGTGGGTGAAGGAATTTATAATGAAAACATAAAAATTTGATCGTAATGTTTGACGTTAAAATGAAGACTGAGTTATATCTGTGCCAATATGCCATTACCCTCTTTCTCTGCCTCACTTAAAGACTGTGGTTGGTTTTCACGCACATCAGAAGGTCCTTAAGAGATTGACTTGTGTAATGACAATCGGCCACTGATCAAGCTACAATAACAACTTGGATTTACAAAGCAGCTGTTCCAACAAGCATGAAGACATTGCTAGGCTGGTGGTGCTGAGGGCACTTCCTTCTAGTGTGCCTGGTCCGTCTGTGCCACCACACACTGCCCTCAAAGTGGCTGAGGAGGAGATGTCACACACCTCCTGGAGCGTACCTCTGCAAAGGAGAAAGTTGCAATGGTTTCTGTTGAGGCTCATCCCGAGCAGCTCCATGATGCGGGACTCTGTGCTCTCTGGTCTGTTCCCCAGGACACAAACTGAGACAAACATTGACTGTGATCAGAGGTAATGGGAACTGCAGATGCTGGAGAATCCAAGATAACAAAGTGTGAAGCTGGATGAACACAGCAGGCCAAGCAGCATCTTAGGAGCACAAAAGCTGACGTTTCGGGCCTAGACCCCTCATCAGGGTCTAGGCCCGAAACGTCAGCTTTTGTGCTCCTAAGATGCTGTTTGGCCTGCTGTGTTCTTCCAGCCCCACACTTTGTTATCAAACATTGACTGTGCCTGGAGGACCATGAACTCAGCGAAAAATGAAGTAGGATTGAAGGGTAGCTCACTGTTGTATTGTACGAAAGACTGAGGGCAGTTTGCACACAGCAAGATCACACCAACAGCCATATGATAATGGCCAGATCATCAGGGTCTTTGAGATGTTTGTTAAAGGGATAGTTACTGGTTGGGAGGCTGGAGACAGCTCCCCTTACCCTCCACGGAAAATAGTGGGAGAACCTTCAGTTTGTTTGTGGTGATGGTGGGTGTAAAAATGAGCAAGTAATCTGCCACCTACCAGCCTATCAGGCTTTTAGGTGACTGCTCCCTCAGTTTTCCATCGGGATCTCTTCCTTGGACTGCAAGGTCCAGCAGTCGCCTGCATCAGCCAGCCAATCAGAAGGCTGGTGCCACGATGATGCCACATTATTGGGTATGGGGGGGGGCAGGGACCATCCATGAATTATATACAGGCCTCATGGGGGAGGGGGTCACTGGGGTCGGAAGCAAGGGCAGGACGACGGCTATCACTGATCGTTCCCCAGGTCTGGGCGTAAGGAGGGGCATGCCGCTGCCAGCCTGGAAGCCAAATCTTACCAGTTGGGTTAGCCGCCAACTTTTCTCACCTGCCAGTTAGACTGTGCCAGTATATTACCATTAGGAGTCTCAATTGGTGGCCGTGTCACTCAATTTAACTCCTGTGATGGCAGGATTCTTACCAATGTCTCGGAATACAGCGTAGAGTCTCACAATAAAGGGGTGCCAATTTAAGGCTGAGATAAGGAGGAAAATCTTCTCCCAAAGGATGTGGGACTCCTTGCCCTAGAGAGCTGGAGGGCAGAGTCATTCTGTATATTTAACGCTGAGATAGATTCTTGATCAATTGGGGATTCAAGGTTACAGGAAAAGTGGGCATAAGATAAAGTCAGATCAGCTGTGATCCTGCAGGCTTGAAGGCCCTATTCCTGTTCCTGTCTCTAATATCTCAATGTCAAAACTCGCCCGCTTATCTATCTCCGCCAACGCTATTCTTTAATATCCAACAAGTGGGCAGATCAGGTGCCACTTTAATATCTGATCTGATATATGATGTGTCAGACATTACAGCACTCCCTCTGAATAGCATGGGACGCTCAGCCTTGAACCTAAGGCAGGAACCTGAACCCTGCACCTTACAATTCAGGGACAGGAGTGCTCCCCACTGAGCCACATTTGATCAGGAACAGTCAGTCATTGCGAAGGCAATGCTGTTAACTGAGAGCCACTGTGCTGCATACAAAATGCCCTGCAAACTACATGAAGGATGCAACACCCCAAGTTAGTGATGTTTGTCACCAGACTGCTGGTGCATTTCGGACAGCGATAGATAGTTTCTTGACTGGTAAGGGGTTCAAAGGTTATGGGGACAAGGCAGAAGAATGGGTTTCAGCAACATATCAGCCATGATTGAATCTTGGGACAGACTGAGTGGGCCGAATGGCCTAAGTCTGCTCCCATATTTTGTGGTCTCACAGACATTTTTGCAACGTAGCAACAGAAAGGAAAAGGTTCCCCCTGTCCACACCTGCCAACCCAAATGCAACTGAGACACGTCACGCATGGCAGTCAGCTTGTTCCCTCGTTTCCCCCCTTCGTCCCCCAATTCCTCCCAAACTGGCAATCGCGCTGGCTCATGGGGGAGATGAAGCGGAGACAGTGGGAGGAAGGGGTGGGGATAGTGGAAAGAAACCCAGGCCAACTTGTGTTTGAGGGACTGGAAAATCCGCCCAAAACCAAGCTCCGACTTGGAACGTTCGCAACACAGCTCGGAACACAGCCAGCAACAGATGGAGAGAGTGTTGTAAATCCATCGTCACTATGGTTACACAGAGATGGCTCTATTTTACGCCGGTCAGAATGCAAGGTGAAACTGCGGGGGAGGTAGCAGTGGAGTTAAAAAGGAAGAGAAACAAGGGCAAAGTCCATTATCATTTGAGCGAAAAAAAAGAGTGCAAGGACAAAGCAGAAATCATGCAAATATCACGGGGGTCTAGGCACCGCCTGAATCCACTCTGGGAGTAGTTACAATCTCGGCATGTCGCAGTTCAACACCCATCTGTGTTTTAAATCAAAACCTCTCAGTGCAAGTGGTTCACATGTGTATCCGCGCTGGGCTACAAGATTCCTGTGTGCATTTTACACTCTGAAGCTCTCCAGGGTTAAGAGCACGGTATCACTGGGCTACGTGGTTTCGTGAAAAAGTGCCGTACAGAATGGCACAGCCTAGGGCCACGAGGCCTGTCCCACAGGATGGGCAACCCTCTGTTCAGAAGGAGAAAGGCACAATTCCATCTGCTCCATTCCCAAACGTCCCAGTAACAAGAGATTTCCTGCAACCGTTGGGAAAACAGTTTTGAAATTGAGCCTCCATCAGCCGAAAGTCTCCAGGACATTCTCAGAATCACAGAGTTATTACGGAGCAGGAGGGAGTCATTGGTCCATTGAGCCTGAGCCAGCTCTCTTGCTTAGTGCCAATCTCCTGGTCTTTTTCAAATAAGCCTACACACCATCAACTATCCAAAATTCCACCTCATCTCCCCTTGAATGGTTCATTGAACCAGTCTCCACCACATTTCCAGGCCCTAATTACTCACTGTGTGAAAAAAGTTTTTTTTTTCTCACATCACCCTTGCTTCGTTCTCACATCACTTCAGATCTAAGCCAGGAAAGATCAGCCCATGAGGAGTCTGGAGACACTCACTGGACTAGATCCCAGCTCTGAATGCAACAAGTTGCATCTGGAGGAAGGGCCAAAAGATAAACCAGATGGAAGAGTGGGGAGGGGGGGGCATGTGGCTGTGAGCTAAGGGCACCCCAAATCCCCATGGTCCATAATTGGAGGAAGGAATCTTTGACTCAATGGTAGTGTTCCTGGCTCAGAGTCAGAACGCAAAGTGTTTGAGCTCCACTGCAGCCAGTTTTTAATATTCTCTTGTGGGAAGTGGATGTTGCTGGCTGGGCCAGCATTTATTGCCCATCTCCTTGCTGCCCTTGATAAGGTGGTAGTGAGCTGCCTTCTCAAACCACTGTAGTCTGTGTGCTGTAGGTTCCGCAATGCTGTTACGGAGGGAACTCCAGGATTTTGAGCCAGCAACCGTGAAGGAACAGCAATATAGTTCCAAATCAGGGCGGTGAGTGGTTTGGAGGGGAATTTACAAGGGGTGGTGTTCTAAAGTATCTGATACCCTTGTCCTTCTTGATGAACGTGGTCATGGGTTTGGAAGGTGCTGTCTGAAGATCTTCGGTGAGTTTCTGCAGTGCATCTTGTAGACGGTACACACTGCTACTACCGACCATCGGTGGTAGAGGGAGTGGATGCTTCTGGATGTGGTGCCAGTCAAGTAGCTGCTTTGTCCTAGATGGGGTCGAACTTCTTGAGTGTTATTGGAGCTATATCCACCCAAGCAAGTGGGAAGTGTTCCAGCACACTCCTGACTTGTGTCTTGTCGATGGTGGACAGATTTTGGGGAATCAGGAGGTGAGTTAGTCGCCACAGTATTCCTAGCTTCTGACCTACCCTTGTAGCCACTGTGTTTATGTGGTGAGTCCAGATGAGTTTCTGGTCATTGATAACCACCAGGATGTTGATAGCGGGGGATTCAGTGATGGCAACAGTATTGAATGTCACGTAGCAGTGGTTAGATTCTCCCTTATTGGTGATGGTCATAGCCTGGCATTTGTGTGGCATGAATGTTACTTGCTATTGTCAGCCCAAGCCTGGATATTGTCCAGATCTATTTGCAGGTGAACATGGACTGCTTCAGTATCTGAGGAGTCACAAATGGTGCTGAACATTGTGCACTCATTGGCGAACATCACCACTTCTAACCTTGTGATGGAGGGAAGGTCATTATGAAGCAGCTGAAGATGGTTGGGCCTAGGACACTAACCTGAGGAACTCCTGCAGGGATGTCCTGGAGCTGAGATGACTGACCTCCCACACCCACAACCATCTTCCAATGTACCAAGTATGACTCCCACTTCTGGCTAGAATAAACTGCCTAAAGACTGGGTTGGCAGGCACTGGGGAACACACGGATAGACAGAGAGACTCATATCATCAACTTGTGACATAGGGCTGAATAATCCTGGCTCAGTGCTGGCAGCGACTGGAGATGGGCAAATAGGTGTGGGGGTGTGGAGAGTGGGTTGGGGGAACCACAATCAAATGACTCTCTGAGTACCCCTGCCACTGGGGATTCTTCCCAAACTGGGCAGGGAATACCAATCCATTTCAGGGAGATGAGCGGCCAGTTAAGATCGCTTAGGCCCCCATTGGGGCACATTGTGGAGTCTTGCAAGGGTTACGTCCATGACAGAGCAATCCTCTCCAACTACCAACCCTCACACCGTGCAATGTTTAGCCCCAGCCCCTCAAAGTTCCACCAAGGCAGGCTGAAACAGTAGCGCAATGCCTCATTCTCGGGACCACAGACATGAAAAGCCACATTTACAGCCTGGACAATTGAATTAGCTTTATGGTCACATATACTTGCAGGAGTACGGTGAAAAGTGTGCAAGTCACCATTTACTCTGTACCCAGGTACTGATTCTTCAGTGCAACGTCTTAAGCAAAAAAAAATTTAGAAAAATAAAGAAATAAAGGAGTCCAGCAATGCAGATCGGAGGAATAAATTAGAAAATGGAGGTATTAAAAAGTTGAGAACACAGTCCTTCCAACCCAGCCCACCCTGGCTTGACCCTGAGTCTCTCGAGCCCGCTCTGGAATCACCTCGAGGCCAGAACTCCATGCTGAGGCTACACTGGGCGGCCAGGTGGGACTTTCTCTCAGCCCTGATCAACAGGCTGTCTCCAGTCCTAACCCCTGGGGATTTGGGCCCATGCCCTTGGGGATTTGGACATGTCTCCATGTTGAGGTAGCCACCCTCACTGGGTAATCCAGGACGATAAAGCAATGAAACAAGGCGATGCATGCATTCTGGTCAGGCTGTTCTTGTGCACTTCAGTTTGGATCTCCAGTGAGCCTAGTGCTTTCAATTCCCGCTTTTTGATTGGTTTTCCCACTTCCCTCTTCCAACCTTTCCCATTGGGCTGCAGATGCTAAAGAGCTGCCAGCCCTTCTGGTCAGACGACTGGCACTCAGAGCCTGCATTGCAGCCTTTAACAGGATGGCGAGTGTGAAAATAGAACATAGAACATAGAACAGTACAGCACAGAACAGACCCTTCAGCCCACAATGTTGTGCCGACCATTGATCCTCATGTATGCACCCTCAAATTTCTGTGACCATATACATGTCCAGCAGTCTCTTAAATGACCCCAATGACCTTGCTTCCACAACTGCTGCTGGCAATGCATTCCATGCTCTCACAACTCTCTGCGTAAAGAACCTGCCTCTGACATCCCCTCTATACTTTCCACCAACCAGCTTAAAACTATGACCCCTCGTGCTAGCCATTTCTGCCCTGGGAAATAGTCTCTGGCTATCAACTCTATCTATGCCTCTCATTATCTTGTATACCTCAATTAGGTCCCCTCTCCTCCTCCTTTTCTCCAATGAAAAGAGACCGAGCTCAGTCAACCTCTCATAATGGTCAATTTAGGAGGCTGACACCTGGATTTTCATGGGGCCAGTCTCATTGCTGCCAACAGCAGAACTCTCATTTACTGGAGTCCCGAGGCCCATGGGAAAAGTCCAGCCCCATCAGCGTGATATTACTAGGAGTGGGTCGTGACGGTGGGAGTCACGGAGTGTCAATCAGGAATAGCAGAGGTTTTGACTGTCACAGCGCGTGTTGGATGAATCTGGCACGATGCCCTCTCAGAAATCTAGGCAACCGACAGGCTTGACTTCCCAACTTAGATGGGGTTCAATCTCGTGAAGAGCCTTGGTTCCAGGGTGTTGGAATGGAGCCTGATCCCAGCCCCAGAGAGGTCAGGGCAGCAGGGTGTGATGGGAGTGCGGGGTGGGGAGCAGGCCTCAGGAGACAGGACATTCTCTAGCTCCCCTTTTGACCCACAAGCAGTACTCCTAACTTACCCTGAAGCTCCCCTTGGCTGTCAGGTTTTGGGGTGGGGTGGTGTTGGTGGTTGGCGGTGGGGGGTGGGGGGTTGGTGCTGATAATACCGAGGCTGCTCACTTCCCTAATAGAGGGAAGTAGCTGGTAAACTGCCCATTTCCCATTGATTGTCCTGCTTATTTTAAACCTGGAGGTGAATGCACTGGACGGAATCCAGGATTGGGCTTTGGAATGCTAAAGATTTGACAAGTGACCTGACCCTGAGTTAGCCAATTTCAGGTTTTGAGATGCAGCCTGTTGAACCTCCTTTATCCCCATTGATACTACCCAAGTTTCTGAGCTTTTTTCTGGCAGCCCAGTGGCTCAGTGGTTAGCATGGCTGCCTCATGACACCAAAAGACCCAGGTTCAATTCCACCCTCAGGCGACTGTCTGTGTGGAGTTTACACATTCTCCCTGTGTCTGTGTGGGTTTGCTCTGGTTTCCTCCCAAAGACCAAAGATATGTAGGTTAAGTGCGTTATCTGTGGGAAATTGCCCATGGTGTGCAGGGATGCTTAGGTTAGGTAAATTAGCCATGGGGAATGCAGGGGTTAGAGTGAAAATGGGTGGGATGCTATTTGGAGGGTTGTCACGGACTTGATGGGCTAAATGGCTTGCTTCAGCAATGTTTTTCCGAATCAGGATCTTGTTTGGACTCCATTCCTGAACAGGGCATGATGCCCAGTGAGGGTACTACCAGGATCTGTCAGTACCCCACAGGGGCAAACAGTATGCTGCACTCTTTAACCAAGTAGGTCATTCACGGATACCAATCTGACTGAAGCTTCCCTAAAGGAGCACTGGGCAGTGGAAAAGCCTTTTCTCTCTGTCTAATGTCAGAACAGGACTTAACACCCAAATAGCAGCACATAAACCTCACTTTACAATCCAGACAATAAAGTCCACGGAGTACAAATGTCTGGCATTAACTAAATTCGAATTTTATCTGAGACAGTTGTACACGGCCTCACAGTCAGTAATTATTTTTCTTTCCATGCCACAGCGTTAAGCTTCTGGAAATAGCTGTGTGATGTGACTCACAGAATGCTACAATTATCTCTCCCGGGAAGTAGTGAACGCTCCCGCCTACTCGTCATGGAGATGTGAGATTGTCCTAAATAACGTCAGGGTATATTCACTGCTGGTTGCAAAAGGAATGCAAATGAACACCATTATATCCAGTCAGAGCTCATCACGAGAGGATGGGCTACTCCCCCGCCATCATCATCCACCCAATGAGGATTACAGACAAGATAACAAAGTGTGGAGCTGGATGAACACAGCAGGCCAAGCAGCATCTTAAGAGCACAAAAGCTGACGTTTCGGGCCTAGACCCTTGTGCTCCTAAGATGCTGCTTGGCCTACAGTGTTCATCCAGCCCCACACCTTGTTATCTCGGATTCTCCAGAATCTGCAGTTCCCATCATCTCTGAGGATTACAGACAAGGTTGGGAGCTACGTAGAATCCCTACAGTGTAGAAGCAGGTTATTCAGTCCATACCAATCCTCTGTTCAGCATCCCACCCACATCATAATCCTGCATTTCCCATGGCTAGCCCACCTAACCTGCACAACTCTGGATGATTTAGCACAGCCAATCCACCTCACCTGCACATCTCAGGACTGTGGGAGTTTAACCATGCAGACAGAGACAGATGTGCAAACACAGACAGTTGCCCGAGGGTGGAGTCAAACCTGGGTCCCCAGGCCTGGGAGGCAGCAGTGCTAACCACCAGACCATCCCAAGAGGTGGGAATCAGTCAGCTTCGACCTAGTTCCACTACTGAGTGATGCTCAGTTCAGTTCCAACCACCCAGCTCTGCTCGCTATCCGAACCTGACACAAGCACATCAGTCTCTATCCCCGTTACCTTCCTGAGATAAATTAGGGTTCAGTCCAGCCCTCGTGCAAGGGAGCCACTTTTAACAACCACGATTAAGGACCTACCCTGGGTCCTAAGCAGCACTGTGGAAAATAAACACCAGAATAGTCTGACTTATTTCTGTACTCTGTATCCTGTCATAGAGGCTTTACACAGAACTTCACAGAAAAAAATGGACGGTGCTACAGAGAATTGACCTCGAGCTTCCTCCCAAAGTATTTTTAATCAATATGTTATCTGCCCTGCAAATATAGGAATTTGAACCTCAGCCTCCTGGCCCAGAGGTGGGGTTGCTACAGTGCGTCACCAGAGCTTTGTAAGCTTCATCCAACCCTTACACCTTCTCACCACGGCAGGGTAACATTCCCCTTTGTTGATAATATACAGCTTCAGTGCCTAGTTCCTTCAACCACTCCCTGTGATGGCCAGATCCACCTTCTCACTCTGTGTTTAATAATAACAATAAGAAAATGGCCAGTTTAGTTTAGCACTCCAGGTGTTGCCTCCAGAAACAAGAGAAATCACAGCCATGCTCTCAAACATCTCTGACGAATGGAATCAGCCTTACGCATTTCATTCGGGCCCAACTTCTCAGCTCAGACGAGAGACCACTCTGCTCTGTATCTGGTGGGTCCTGTAGCATCTGAACAAGGGCTTCACACAAAATGATGGAAAAATTTTCAACAATTTTAGGCTCTGTAACACACCCCAATTTCCTTTCTCTCTTTACTAATGATGAACTTGTGTCTCTGCTCCATCACATTTTCGCTCTGACACGGCAATATATCTTCTTCAGATACTTGTTTTGAGACTTATGGGACTTTTGAGGGGAATCCCATTTAGCAGAACAGCAAAGATCGTTTTGACATCCAGCCATTCAAACCGTCTCAGGAGCTGAAATGATTCAATTAAATCACCTCTGTGTCTCCCTTATATAGTAAAGATGTTGTGAAACTCGAAATGGAGCAGAAAAGATTTACAAGGATGTTGCCAGGGTTGGAGTGTTTGAGCTAAAGGGAGAGGCTGAATAGACTGGGGCTATTTCCCAGGAGCATCGGAGGCTGAGGGACAACCAATCGGAGGTTTTTAGAATCATGGTGGGCACAGAGAGGGTAAATAGCCAAGATCTTTTTCCCAGGCCCATATCCCTCTAAACCCTTCCTATTCACGTACCCATTCAGATGCCTTTTAAATGTTGTAATTATACCAGTCTCCACCGCTTCCTCTAGTAGTTTATTCCATACACGCACTACTCTCCGTGTGAAAGCGTTGCCCCTCAGGTACCTTTTAAATCTTTCCCCTCTCACCTTAAACCGATGCCCTCTGATTTTGAACTCCCCCACCTTAGGGAAAAGACCTTGGGTATTTAGCCTAAACATGCCCCTCATGATTTTATAAACCTCTAATATGGTAACCCCTCAGCCTCTGATGCTCCAGGGAAAATAGCCCCAGCCTACTCAGCCTCTCCCTTTAGCTCAAACACTCCAATCCTGGCAACATGCTTGTCAATCCTTTCTGAACCCTTTTGAGTTTCAAAACATCTTTCTTATAGTAGGGAGGCTAGAATTGTACGCAGTATTCCAAAAGTGACTGAACTAATATCCTATACAGCCGCAACATGACCTCCCAACGCCTATACTCAATGCACTGACCAATTAAGGCAAAAGTGCCAAACACCTTCTTCACTATCCTGCCTACCTGTGACTCTACTTTCAAGGAACTATGAACCTGCACCCCAAGGTCTCTTTGTTCAGCATCACTTCCCCTGGACCTTACCCTTAAGTGTATAAGTCCTGGCCTGATTTGCCTTTCCCAATATGCAGCACCTCTCACGGGGAAAAGCTCATGGGGTAGTGGCATGGAGAAGTGAGAAAGACAGAAGTCTGTGAAAGAAGAGAAAGCAGGAATGAAGAAATGCTGGGGGTGATGATGGTGTTGGGGTCCTGGTTTGGGACATGTTTTGAAATACAAGATGAGTTCAAAAGGAGATCTCAACATCACAGTAGAAGCAAAAATCTACTGCATACTTATTTGAGTTCAAAATTTTGCCAAATGGCAGAAGCAGAAAATGGGATTCCAACAACAGTTCTGAAAAAGACTCAAAACATTAACTCTGAGTCTCTCTCTCTCTCCAAAGATACTGCCAGACCGGCTGAGTTTCTCGAACACTTTGTGTGTCTGTTCCAACAATAATAACTTGGATTTAAATAGCACCATTAATGTTGCAGAATGCCTCACAAGAACATTATTAAGAAAACTCTGAAACTGAGCCATGGAGTTGTACAACACGGAAAAAGACCCTTCGATATGACTCGTCCATGCCAACCAGAAATTTCGAAATTAATCTAATCCCATTTGTCAGCATTTGTTCCACGTCCCTTCAGACCCTTCCTATTCATGTTGAGTGATATGAGAGCATCTGAGCAAAAACTTGGTCAAAGAGGTTGTTTTGGAGTGGTGTGTTAATGGAGGATAGAGACAGAGAGGTTTAGGGAGAGGATTGTGGATTTGGAGCCGAGGCAACTGATGGGACAGGGGTCAACAGTGGGACACTTAAAATGAAGGAAGATTGAGGGGCCAGAATTAGACCACAGCAGCTAACTTACAGAGTTGAGGGGCTAGTGGAGATTACAGAGTTGTAGGTGAGACCCTCAAAGGATATGAAAGGAAGAATATGAATTTTAAAATCAAGCTGTTACTTAACTGGGAGCCAATGGAGATCAGCGAGCATGGGGTGATAGGTGACTTGGCTCAATTAAAGGCACAGAAAGCAGGTTGTAAATGACTTCAAGTTGACGAGAGTAGAATGAGGGAGGTTAGCCAGGACGGCTTGGATGCTTTGGAATGGTCAAGTCCAGACACAACACAGGGATAGATGAGGGCTTCAACAGGAGATAACTAAGACAGAGTTGGCATAATGTAACTGAGGTGGAATCCAGCATAGACCTGTATGAATTATGGCATGCTTATTTAGAGGTCAAATGTTATAAAGGGAAAGGGAGATAGTGTAGCATTTGTATCAGGGACCTAAGACAATCTTTTCCCAATGTTTAGTAATTAATCGCAGAACCTTTTGTACGTACATCAGGGAAGGATGAACTAACAACATCCATTTCTCTTGGAAAGAGAAGACTAAGCTATGACTTTAACTTATATAGTGCCTTTAATAAAATGTCCCAACAGAACACATCGAACAAGGAATGTTACAGGACCCTTGAAGGGAGATTGAGTCACATGATCAAAAGTTTGGTCAAGGAAGCAGATTAAAACAAGCATCTTAAAGTGAGATGGAAAGGCTGAGAGGTATACAGAGATGGTTCCTGGGCCTAGATTGTGAAAAATTTTGACAGAGTGGATGAAGCAAAGCAAGAGGCCGTTAATACTGAACCATTACCAAGAAATCAAATGGGGCAAACTGGAAGAAGTTACTTTATCTAGAGATGGATGAGAATGTGAAAGTTGCTGGCACAGGGAGTCTTGACAGAAGGCAGAGATGCATTTAGGGGGAAAACTAGATAAACACATGACGGAACAGGCAACAGAGAATTACAAAACAAAAACAGAAGTTGCTGGAGAAGCTCAGCAGGCCTGGCAGCATCTGTGAAGAAAAAGTCAGAGTTAACATTGCAGGCCCAGTGAATCTTCCTCAAACTTAGAGAATTGCAACAATATATTGAGCTGATGGAATTTGAATGGAGTATTAACACTTGTTGGGAAAATGGCCTTTTTCTGTGCCATTTATGCTGTGATGAATGAACAGGGGTTTTACACAGAAATGACAGGGATTTGCTCGAGAAGTTTACAGAATCTGCTGAAGATTCTGCATTTCTCATTGCAGAATGAGAAATGCAGAATCTTCAGCAGATTCTGTAAACTTCTCGAGCAAATCCCTGTCATTTCTGTGTAAAACCCCTGTTCATTCATTTAAAACAAGAGGTGATAGGTTTTTTTTGGAAGTCTTTGAAGTTTCCTCCCTCAAAAGGCAGTCAATGCAGAATCTTTAAATATTTTCAAGGCAGAGATAGATAGATTTTTGATTCCTGAGGGGATGGAAGATTATCGAAGGTGTGCAGTAATGTAGAGATGAAATTCAAACTGCCAGTGGTGGTACAGTCAGATACATTAGGGACATTTAAGCGACTCTTGGATAGGCACATGGATGAAACTAAAATGCAGGGGATGTAGGTGAGTCTGATCTCAGAGTAGGATAATAGGTCAGCGCAATATTGTGGGCCGAAGGGCCTGTGCCGTGTTCTATGATCTTATTGAATGCTAAACCAGGTTTGAAGGGCTGAGTGGCCTACTCTTGTTCCTTGTTCACATTAACCCACTTGTACTGTGGCCCGACTCACTGAGTGTCTGAATGTGAGGACAGGAGAGGAACAAGCCATTCACTTTCAACAAACTGCAGTGGGTTTGCTGAACAGTTTCCGAAGAGGAAGCCTGACACACTGAGGCCTGTCGTCTACCACACAGGAACAGGCACATTAGCAGCAAGAGACACACTTCTCATTAGAAACTGTGCGGCCTCCTAAAACCGTGAACAGCCAGTGGCACAGCTTCCGCATCGTTACCGAGAACTGAAAGACACTCATCACAGGAAACTGACGCCACACCGCTCTTACTAAACACTTAGTCACTCGTGCCCATTTTTAGTTGCCTTGCGGGTAGCATCCCTGGTGACTGGAGACACCTCTGCACACAGTGTGGTTGTACAGAACCGCAGCGCCTGGTCTCCTCCCTGAGTTTCTGCAGTGAAACTCAGAAATGCGCAGATTGTTAGGATCCACAACCTCACCATTCATGCTGGCACAGTGCACTGCAGCACAGCATTAACCTAGCAGGAGTTTTCTGGTAGACAACTCCACAATTTCTCTTCACTTTTAAATAAAGTGGCCCTATGAAATGTACGTTCACAGTCCCACTTGACCATACAGTGACTGCTGAGTCAGCACGCAGCAGAGTCCCTTGCTGTAGAAATGACAATTCCTTTGAGCTACTTTCAGTCTCACTCACAACATAAGTACTTAGTAAGGGGTGTGGATCAAGCAGAGCAGAATGAGCAGGGGTGCAGATCACTCTGTTCCAATTCAATGCTCAGGGTACCGCACCTAGCTCTGGATGAGAAGCTACTGGGTTTGAGGCTCACTCCAGACTCCATTAAGTACTCAGTCCAGGATAAAAGAGGCAAAGGCCAAAATAACAGGGAAATTGATCTCCACTTCTTGTTCATAGAAACGCAGAAGGTAGGAGCAGGAGGAGGCCATTTGGCCCTGAGCTATCCTTAACAATCATGGCTGGTCATCCAACTCAATAGCCTAATCCTGCATTCTCTCCATAACCTTTGATCCCATTTGCCCCAAGTGCTATATCTAGTCACTTCTTGAATACATTCAATGTTTTGACATCGACTACTTCCTGTGGTAATGAATTCCACAGGCTCACCACTCTCGGGGTGAAGAAATGTCTCCTCATCTCTGTTCTAAATCGTCCAATCCGAATCCTCACATTGTGACCACTGTGACCCATCACCGGGAACATCCTCCCTGCCTCTACCCTAACCAGTCCTATTGGAATTTTACAAGTCGCTATGAGATTCCCTGTCATTCATCTGAACTCCAGCGAAAACAGCCCTAACCTAGTGAATCTCTCCTCCTATGTCAGTCCCACCAGCCCCGGAAGCAACCTGGTTCTTCACGGCATCCAGGAGTAATCTTGAAAGGATGTTACTCTTCAAGAAAGAGTCTCAGAGGTGTGCGGGAATGTAGAGGTGAAGTTCAAACTACCAGTGGTGGTAGTAGAGTCAGATACATTAGGGACATTTAAGCGACTCCTGGAAAACCATGAAACTATAGGCAAGGCAACCTAATGTCAACAGCAGAGAAATGATTGGGAAGCTGCCATTTGGAAAGACATGAGTTCTTTAAGGAAAACCAGCTTGGGTTTACTGAAGACACATTTCATCTGAGTAAACTCATACAGCTCTTTCATACGGAGGTTGAACAAGGTCATGCAGTAGATGTTGCACATGTAGACTTTCAGAATCATCATCATAGAGTCCCTACAGCGTGGAAGCAAGCCATTCTGCCCATCGAGTCCACACTGACCTGCCAAAGAGCATTCCACCCAGGCCCAACCCTCTTCTCTATCCCTATAACTCTGCATTTCCCTTAGCCAATCTAATCTAACCTGTACAATCCTAGACAATATGGGCAACTTAGCACAACCAATCTTTGGACTGCGGGAGGAAACCAGAGCACCCAGAGGAAACCCATGCAGACGCAAGGAGAATGTGCAAACTCCACACAGACACAGGGATAATGTGCATTCACACAGACAGCCACCCAAGGGTGGAATTGAACCCAGGTCCCTGTGTGGCAGCAGTCCTAACCACTGAGCCACTGTGCCACCCTGAAGATACTCAAAATGGTGCCAGACTGGAGACGTGGGATTAAGGGGTAAGTGGTGGTACAGAGACAGAATTGGGTCAGTGATTGGAGGCAGAGGCTGGTGATAAGCTGGAGGTTTTCCACACTGGGAGGGGGTTTACAATGGTATTCACCAAGGATCGGCTCTATCTCCATTACTCTTTCCAAAACGGCCTGGACTGAAGCGTAGATAGCAGCATTGTAAAGTCTTCAAATGAATCAAAACCTGGTGGTGTAGTGGTGAGCGTAGATTTCAGTGTGAGATAGGATGATGAAGCAGGGTGGAGTTCAATGCGGAGAAGGGTGAAGTGTTGTAATTTGGAAGGATCAATATGGAAAACAGAACGCTATAAATGGTGAAAAACTACTCATGTGTGTGAGGAACAGTAGACCAAAACCTATTTTGTGGACTGCCTGTTTGAGCTTAGGGAAGAGGATTGGCGTGAAGGTGTAAACGTTACATAGGTGAAGAAAGCAGATCAATTCAATTACCTGAGTCAGGGGCAGCAGGAGATGGAAGAAAAAAGAATCGGTCGATTTAAACGTAAGATGCATAGGGGCTGCTGTGTTATTGAAATATCTCACTGGATCTGATAGGAAGAACCTACTAGACCATTGTGAGAGTGGTCCTGTGATATCATGCAGCAGCCTGGTCAATATCAAGAAGCTGGATACCAATGGGACTTGGATGCTGAGGGGATATGTAAGGAGATGAGAAAAGACAAGACCAGGGACAAGCTCATTGTGGGGTCTGTGAAGATGGTGGGAGTATTGAAAAAAGAAAAGGTTTTATTCCCTTTGTTCATTCACAAGACACGGGCATCACTGCAGAGACATTTATTGCCCAGTTAAAGAGCAAAATGTCTGGGGTCATGTGCCGGCCAAGCCAGGACAGCAGATTTCCTTCCCTAGACAGCATTAGTTTTCCCAATAGTTGACAATAGTTCCATCGGTAGATTCTGAAATCCAGATTTTGATTGAACTCAAATTCCAGAATATTACCTGGGTCTCTAGACTACTAGCCCAGTCACCGTACGGCCAGGTTACCTGATGCAAAGAGTGCGCGAGCGTGTCGAGAGAAGTGATGGAGGCAGCTGAGATTTAAAACGAAGGTAGGGAGGTGGACCTAACAACCAATGGTGAGATGTATCAGAGATAATGGGAACTGCAGATGCTGGAGAATTCAAGATAATAAAATGTGAGGCTGGATGAACACAGCAGGCCAAGCAGCATCTCAGGAGCACAAAAGCTGACGTTTCGGGCCTAGACCCTTCATCAGAGAGGGGGATGGGGAGAGGGAACTGGAATAAATAGGGAGAGAGGGGGAGGCGGACCGAAGATGGAGAGTAAAGAAGATAAGTGGAGAGAGTGTAGGTGGGGAGGTAGGGAGGGGATAGGTCAGTCCAGGGAAGACGGACAGGTCAAGGAGGTGGGATGAGGTTAGTAGGTAGATGGGGGTGCGGCTTGGGGTGGGAGGAAGGGATGGGTGAGAGGAAGAGCAGGTTAGGGAGGCAGAGACAGGTTGGACTGGTTTTGGGATGCAGTGGGTGGGGGGGAAGAGCTGGGCTGGTTGTGTGGTGCAGTGGGGGGAGGGGACGAACTGGGCTGGTTTTGGGATGCGGTGGGGGAAGGGGAGATTTTGAAACTGGTGAAGTCCACATTGATACCATATGGCTGCAGGGTTCCCAGGCGGAATATGAGTTGCTATTCCTGCAACCTTCGGGTGGCATCATTGTGGCACTGCAGGAGGCCCATGATGGACATGTCATCAAGAGAATGGGAGGGGGAGTGGAAATGGTTTGCGACTGGGAGGTGCAGTTGTTTGTTGCGAACTGAGCGGAGGTGTTCTGCAAAGCGGTCCCCAAGCCTCCGCTTGGTTTCCCCAATGTAGAGGAAGCCGCACCGGGTACAGTGGATGCAGTATACCACATTGGCAGATGTGCAGGTGAACCTCTGCTTAATGTGGAATGTCATCTTGAGGCCTGGGATGGGGGTGAGGGAGGAGGTGTGGGGACAAGTGTAGCATTTCCTGCGGTTGCAGGGGAAGGTGCCGGGTGTGGTGGGGTTGGAGGGCAGTGTGGAGCGAACAAGGGAGTCACGGAGAGAGTGGTCTCTCCGGAAAGCAGACAGGGGAGGGGATGGAAAAATGTCTTGGGTGGTGGGGTCGGATTGTAAATGGCGGAAGTGTCGGAGGATAATGCGTTGTATCCGGAGGTTGGTGGGGTGGTGTGTGAGAACGAGGGGGATCCTCTTAGGGCGGTTGTGGCGGGACGCCCTTGACCGCATCTCCCGCATTTCCCGCGACACATCCCTCACACCCCGCCCCCGCCACAACCGCCCCAAGAGGATCCCCCTCGTTCTCACACACCACCCTACCAACCTCCGGATACAACGCATTATCCTCCGACACTTCCGCCATTTACAATCCGACCCCACCACCCAAGACATTTTTCCATCCCCTCCCCTGTCTGCTTTCCGGAGAGACCACTCTCTCCGTGACTCCCTTGTTCGCTCCACACTGCCCTCCAACCCCACCACACCCGGCACCTTCCCCTGCAACCGCAGGAAATGCTACACTTGTCCCCACACCTCCTCCCTCACCCCCATCCCAGGCCCCAAGATGACATTCCACATTAAGCAGAGGTTCACCTGCACATCTGCCAATGTGGTATACTGCATCCACTGTACCCGGTGCGGCTTCCTCTACATTGGGGAAACCAAGCGGAGGCTTGGGGACCGCTTTGCAGAACACCTCCGCTCAGTTCGCAACAAACAACTGCACCTCCCAGTCGCAAACCATTTCCACTCCCCCACCCATTCTCTTGATGACATGTCCATCATGGGCCTCCTGCACTGCCACAATGATGCCACCCGAAGGTTGCAGGAACAGCAACTCATATTCCGCCTGGGAACCCTGCAGCCATATGGTATCAATGTGGACTTCACCAGCTTCAAAATCTCCCCTTCCCCTACTGCATCCCTAAACCAGCCCAGTTCATCCCCTCCCCCCACTGCACCACACAACCAGCCCAGCTCTTCCCCCCCACCCACTGCATCCCAAAACCAGTCCAACCTGTCTCTGCCTCCCTAACCGGTTTTTCCTCTCACCCATCCCTTCCTCCCACCCCAAGCCGCACCCCCAGCTACCTACTAACCTCATCCCACCTCCTTGACCTGTCCGTCTTCCCTGGACTGACCTATCCCCTCCCTACCTCCCCACCTATACTCTCCTCTCCACCTATCTTCTTCACTCTCCATCTTCGGTCCGCCTCCCCCTCTCTCCCTATTTATTCCAGTTCCCTCCCCCCATCCCCCTCTCTGATGAAGGGTCTAGGCCCGAAACGTCAGCTTTTGTGCTCCTGAGATGCTGCTTGGGCTGCTGTGTTCATCCAGCCTCACATTTTATTATATTACAATGGTAAGATGTGCTGGTCGGAGGCCTAAAGGCAGCAGGATGAGATGAGGAATGGGTAACTGACAGGAAGTGAAGGGCAATCAGCCAACATTGCGGTGACCCTGAATAAAATGAGAGAAGTGAGAAGAGGATGAAGAACCTAATCAAGAAAAATCATTTCCTCTGGTGAATGAGTCAACAGCCTGTTGGCTTAGATCCATTGACAGAAAATCAAAAAGGAAAGAAGGGAAGTCTCTTCAACCATAGAATTATGTAGATTCCATCAATGGTTTTAAAAATGAGTCAGTCAGGCACATGAGCACATGGTATTACAGCAAGGTAAGTGTGGAACTGAGCTCATTTTCTTTTGAAGGGCTAGTAATTGAATATTGGGTTGAATGGGCTCCCTAATGTTCAGAAATTCTCTCTGATACTTTAGTGCAGTACCAAGGGGGGTTCAGCACTGTCAAAGCTGTGGTATTTTAGATGAGACATTGAACCAACGCCCTGCCTGTTCCTCAAAGAAGCTTCTCAATGCACTACTTTGCAGGCAAGCACAGGACAAATGCCCAGTGTCCCAGGCAGTTAGTATCCCTCAACATGTAGCTGCTGAACGAGATCACTGGCCATGGGCGCATCATTGTGGGATCTTGCTGTGCATAAACTTGCAGCCATTTTGCAACAGTGGCCATACATTGACTGGACTGACACCCGCTCTGGAGTATCCCGAGAGGTATTGCAATTGGCGAAAGGTGCTCAGCCAGACTGCGTATCTCACTCCTGACGTCAAATTCTCAGGGTCAGGTCTGGGAAGTGAAAGAGACGCGTCTCTCGTCAGCATTCCTCTTTCCCTGAATTAGCCCAAAGGAAAATCACACCCAAAAATCATCCCAAGTAACAAAAAACCGAATGTGGAAGAACTGAAACACCTGTATGTTAACAGTCAAAGAAAGAATTATTTACTGTGTAAATCCCTGCGATAGGTGTAGGGTTAGGGTTAAATCCTAGAAGACTAATGTATTCCTTGAGTTATGTGTGACCCTCCTTGACTGTTAATAATTGACAGTTACATGGCATTAATTTACTTTCTTCTACTGACGCAGATTTTGCTGAAGGCTATGTGTGTTCTAAATAGCATTGACTGTGAGCCCAGCTGTCAGAGAATCAAACAGCAGAAAGGGACACAATTCAGTCCATTGAACGTTGACAGCTCTATGAAAGTGGTATTCCAATTAGCCCAACTCCTCTGCTTTCCACCCCCTCCCAAACCCCCCACTAGATCTGCAATTGCAACTGCTGTGTGTAACCTTCTTTTGAATGCTGTTGTTCAAGTTGTTTCCTTCTGAACAGTACATTTTAGATTGTGGAGTTTCTCCTCTTCACCACCAGACTTCGGTTAATCAAGGAAACTGTACTGAAAACCAGAACCACACAGTCCACAGCCAGGTGGTTGGGGGACTTTCGATCTCAAAGTAATGGGACTGGAACAACCGCCAGGAGGGAGAAGGTTGCTTTTAAAACCTTGCCTTTGGGCCGTGCGACTTCCACATGGTCCTCCTTACAAAACTGTGGCCTACTTCCTACAGGGCACACCAGGAATACAGGCAGTATGTAACAGGCCAGTCCGGGTGACACACTTGGGGTTTCTGGAGGTAGTCAGCCATCATTTGTCTAGCTCTTTTGGTCTTGCACTCATCAGGACAATCCACAATAATACCAATAAAGGGGCAAACAAGTATTTACATTGTATGAGAGGAGGGTGCTGTCTGGGTAGTTAGGGAGCTCTGGCTGATAGAGACACTGCCATGGTGAGTGAGGAAGTTGATGATGAGTGACATTGAACTGCCATGCTCTGGTTCGATATCAAACCATGCAGGCTAACTCGATTGGTCAGGGTCTTTCCCTGAGAAATAAACCAGCAAATGATTGTCAACTGCTTGTTGTGAATTGCAGAAAGCAGTATATCCCTTTGGTTGACCACAATAATCGACTGTGTTCAAACAACCCACACTTCAAACAGTGTCTAACATTCGATGTGATTCTGCGATTGGACACTATTGACTGAATAATCCTGAATGTGGGAAGAATTACACTGCCGACAAATATTGACACTGTCATACAGCACACACATGTGCTGGAAGACACCTGCGTTAATACACAGGGCCCCCTTTCATTGTGCTTAGAATGAACATTTGCACACGCCCTACCTGGTTCAACTCGACAGAACCAGCACTTTCCTCTCGTACTATATATACATTGGTCTTCCCCCTTTTGTCCCGCAAATTTGTCCTGACAAATACAGGACGACAAACTTCAACAAAACGTGTCTTTGTTTAGCAATATCCGAAAGTGGAAATTATTTTTGGTTGTAAGTCGTGTGCTTTTTCATTTACCAGGATCTATTGGCAGGGTTTTCCACCCAACAGTTTTGGTTACCACATGATAATTGTTATGAATATAAATTTGCAAACAGGGATTCCAATTCAGGATTTCTCTCCCTCGATGATGAGGAAGAAGAGTTAAAGCAGGGTTGGGAGAGTATGAACGGAAGGTTGGAAAAATTTTAAAGGAGGTTTGGAAGATAGGTCTTAAATTATCAGCAGTTACATACCCTAGCCCACAGAATGACAACTGAAGATAGACATACACCTTCCTTACAACAATAGAGGAAACTGTCTATGTAGTCAAAGTTTCATTAGGGAAGCAACAACAGATATAAGGGTCTAGGCCCGAAACCTCAGCTTTCCTCCTCCTCTGATGCTGCTTGGCCTGTTGTGTTCATCCAGCTCTACATCTTGTTATCTCTTTTAACAGATACACACCAATTACTTTTAACCATCCCCCTTATCCTGTTCCCCAGCGCAAACTGCTATTGGTTGCTCGTGGTGATGACTTTTAGTCCTCTAGCTAATTAAATTTTCACAATGGGAGTAATGGTGATGCTTCCACAAGGTAAATGTGTTGATGTAATAATGGGAACTTTTTGTGTGGATGTTACAGTGCGGAGCTATGGATAATGATAGGATGAGCTCCTATCATGGGATGTGGGCGTTGCTGGTTGGCCAGCATTTATTGCCCATCCCTAGGCGCCTTACACTGAGTGGCCTGTGAGGCCATTCCAGACAGCAGTTGAGAGTCAACCACATTACTGTGGGTTTGGAATCACATGTAGGCCAGACCAGATGACAATGGCAGATTTCCTTCCCTGAAGGGCATTAGTGTGAGCTAGCTGAGTTTCTATGGACAATCAACAATGGTTTCATGGTCATCAGATTCTTAATTCCAGATAATTCCCGTGGTAGGGATCAAACCCCAATGCCAAAATGTTACCTGAGTTTCTGGATTAATAGTCTAGCAATAATACCACTAGGCCATCACCTCTCCATAGGTCCCCAGGAATTTCTCCTGCTCTTACTCCCTGGCAAACGTTTTGTTTTCTATTAACCTGTTTTTCTAATGAACCTGTTCAGTGATGTTGTTACACATCTCTGGAGCAGGTGGGACTTGAGCCCAAGCTTCTCAAAAGTTGGAGGGATAATGGGAGGCTCCTCAGCTTTAACCACAACAGACAGTAGGAGAATGAGTGGGGTTCCTTGAGACATGTGTGTCATGGATAGCACTAGTGCGACATTGGTGATAGGGGAGTGCTCAGTGTTGACACTGGGCACCTGAGCTATAAAGGGCTCCAGCTCCCCTGCAATCACCTTAATGAGCAACAAAAAGAAAACAAAGTAAATCCACGCTTCAGACATGTGGACCCTGCCCAAGTCAAGAACAGAGGCAAATGGAGCGTGAAAATGCCAGTGTCCCAGCCACTCAACGTGACAATGGCCCATTGGCAGCCATTTTAGGGGAGGCAGGCTTGGGGCCTAGCTGGGAGCCTCATTACCATGACAGCCTTCTTGGCTCATGATGCGCAAATAAAGTTTCCGGTCAGCCTCCTGATGTGGTGGGGGAAGAGTTTAATCACCTGTAGGAGGGCAGACTCGGGTGGGCTGGGATTGGGACTCCTCGCCAGACCTGTGTAAACTCCCTGCCTGCTGAGTGTGCCTGTGTGGAGGGAATCCCCAACCACTCCACTTTGTTGGCCTTATACTTTTCTTTTTGCGACATTTTATTGAAAATTTGAAAGATATTGGTAAGGAGGTGCCTCCATCTTGAAGCTCTCTCTCAGTTATTTACCCTTCACTGCAAGGCCTTGCTGTCCTCAAATTGGGAGGCCACTGATTAGCCACCCACCTTCAAGAGCCCAAAAGGCACCCATTACTAGACGGAAAACCTGTTGCTGTGTCAATTAAGAGGGGGCAGCCTGGTCAAAACTTCTGAGGGAGACTGTTTTACCTTCCTCCACCATCTACCAGGTATGGGTTTGGGATATGGAACCAGGCCAGATTCCAGATTCGTACATTTAAGTGAAAATTCAGTCCTCAGCTTCCAACAATGCCAGCTTCAGGAAATGGGCTCCACCTCCACCCCTACCCTAACAACCTATTTCCATGCTGTGTGACTCTCTGACTCTACAGCCCACACAGACCTTCCTCCTACTGTTGCTCGGCTTGGCACAGAACACAGATGTTCCAAGCACATGGTCCCATCTGCATTCCTGTGCAGCAAAGAATGAAAACTGTCAACACAGAAAGGAAGAATGTGTTTGCATTTGCTTTATCCTAAAGCCACAGACAGTTATTTGAGTCTTGTACCAATTGTAATTATGGTAACTGTCACTGGTGCAGATCTTGATAAGTAAACCAGTCTGGACATGCCCTTTCATGCGGCATCCTGTTTAATATTTTCTTGGGCTAGCTTTACTTCTGCAAGCTGTACTGCAATTAACTAAGCCACAGGGATTGTTGTCTTAGTGCAATGGATGTGGAACCAAGCCAAACAGCTCCAGGACTGACCGCAACCTCATCCTCCATCGACTGGTCCACTGTAACGGGCAGGGAGGTGCAATGCAAATCTGCTGAGGGTCACTGAACATAACAGCATGGCTGAACCTCACCAAACCCTCACTAGGGTCAAATTGACCAACAAGTGAAACCAGGACCTTCCACTGTTTGGCTACAACCCAAGTCAGAAAAAAAATTATTGGAACAAATATTAACAATTTTGAGGAGATTCACCTTCCATGAGAGCTTCATAGTGGGGGTGGGGGGAGGGTTGTTGCAGGGGATCTTATCAGAACAAATTCCCTCACTGCGTGGGGTATGGTCACCCATGATTTCCACACAATTGCTGGTGGGGGGCAGTTGCAGGGGCTTCCAGGGGTGATGATGGAGTCAGGTTCCTCTCCAATTAAGGATGAAAGACCAGTGTCTGAAACTGGTGGCAGTGTGTGTGTGTGTGTGTGTGTGTGTGTGTGTGTGTGTGTGTGTGTGTGTGTGTGTGTGTGTGTGTGTGTGTGTGTGTTTGTAACAGCTGGAGTCTCATAGCCCAGCACTGCAGGCAAAGAGAGAGAGGGTGTGCCAGCTTTGGGCAATGGGCACTATGAATTCACAAGTCCAATGTGCTTGCCCACTCACGCTCCCATTCAGACCTGGAAATCTGGCCCAATCTGTTCATTTTAATGTATTGTTTACTTATGTTTTCTTCGCTTCTTTGCTTATGAGAATATCGGAGCAAGACAAAAAGCTGTTCACCGACCATCAAATATCATCCAATCAGGTAACAAAGAGATTGTGCGCGGCATGGATGATGTGGGAAGGTGGGGCACCATGAAGATGGGCATGTTGGATAACCACCAGTGGCAGGGTGGGCACGGTCAGTCATGTGGCCAAATCTCTTGGAATCCACTTGAGCAACCTAATACTCAAAAGGTTCCCACAATTTCCCCGTGATTTACATTTGGCCTATGGTTCCGTCCAGTCATGATTGGAACAAGTGGAGACAAAGCAAAATGTGATTGTAAAGAAGTTTGACTGGATGGGGTTTATCACCAGAAAGATAATGAGATCTGTGATTCATCATGTGGCGTGTGCAAGGCTTATCGCATTATAAAATAACAGATAGCAGCAGATCAATACAAGCAAGTGTGAGGTCATCTATATTGGACCAATAATGGACAAATCAGGGTATTTATGAGATGGTATGAACTTAAATACTTAAATGGTATGAGCTTAAAAAGGCGGCATGGGGGTTCAGGTCAAAAATCTTTAAAATACAACATACCGGTACAGATAATAATCAAGAAAGCTAATGAAATGCTGACCTTTATGTCTCAAGGACTCGAGCATAAAGATACAGAAGTTATGTCCCAGTGATACAAAACCCTGGTTAGATCCCACTTGGAATTCTGTCAGCAGATCTGGGCACCACACCTTGGGAGGGATAAACCGGCCTTGGAGGGAGTACAACGTAGATTTACAAGAATGATACCTGGGCTTCAGGGGTTAAGTTACCAGGATAGATTATACTAAGTAGGCCTGTTTTCCCGAGAACTTGGAAGGTTAAACAATAATCAGATCGAAGTCTTCAAGCTATTAATAGGAAAAAGCAGGCTAGATAAAGATAACGGTTGGGGATTCTAGAACAATGGGGCACAATCTCAGAATTACTGTCAGCCCATTCAGGAGGAAAGATTTTATATGCAAAACGTAGTAGAGGTTTAGAACTCTCTCCCACAATTGGCAATGGTTGCTGGATTTGTTGTTAATTTTAAGTATGAAAGATAAATCTTTGATAAGCAAAGGAATTAAGGGGCATGGACCAAAGACAGGTAAATGGAGTTAGGCCAAAGATCAGACACGATCTCACTGAATGGTAAAATAGGCTTGAGGAGCTGAATGGCCACTGCCGTTGCTATCTTCCTATTATAAAAATTCTGTCTGAAAACATCTCCAGTCGTGAGAATCACACCTTTTTGTTTGAGAAATGGGGATTAAAATGAAAGAATGACAGTCTTCAAGCTATTAATAGGAAAAAGCAGGCTAGATAAAGATAACGGTTGGGGATTCTAGAACAATGGGGCACGATCTCAGAATTATTGTCAGCCCATTCAGGAGGAAAGATTTTATATGCAAAACGTAGTAGAGGTTTATAACTCTCTCCCACAATTGGCAATGGTTGCTGGATTTGTTGTTAATTTTAAGTATGAAAGATAAATCTTTGATAAGCAAAGGAATTAAGGGGCATGGACCAAAGACAGGTAAATGGAGTTAGGCCAAAGATCAGACACGATCTCACTGAATGGTAAAATAGGCTTGAGGAGCTGAATGGCCACTGCCGTTGCTATCTTCCTATTATAAAAATTCTGTCTGAAAACATCTCCAGTCGTGAGAATCACACCTTTTTGTTTGAGAAATGAGGATTAAAAAGAAAGAATGACAGTTTTAAAGCAAGGTGTGGAAGGAGTTGCTGCACAAGATGCTGGAACTCATTGTGAGCTGTGTTTACATTGCTGCTTTGCAAACAGTGGGGGCAGGAGAGACAAGACGCCGTGGCACCAGCATATGTGCCGATCGGTTTGCGTAACTGTGACCTGTTGTGAATGACAGATGTGATCAGCTTGACAACTGCTCTCTGACTGACTCCTGGACAGCGAAACAGCTTGGGAGTTTACGATATAGTGTGAGAAGCTCCAGACAGTGAAATACCGGGCTCTGTGTTTCTATCTCTCTGCAGTGAAAATAACTAAAACCCAAAGAAAGCCAATTATCTTCTTTCAACAGTTGCTATAAGCTGTTGCCTTTAACTAGGAACTCAAAGACTGTACAATTACTGTAGCATTCACCCTGCTCCTTCTGCAAACAAGTGAAAGAATCCAAAAAGGAGAACAGAAGGTCTGAGGGCCTAAAGGAACATCTCATCAATTTCTATGGACTGGCACCATTGAACTGTGTTTCCCCAGTGTTTCCCTCCGACAATAAGACAAACTCTTTTGATGAGTTGTATCCGTTTGTATGTGTGTATAGGAGTTTTAAAAGGGAGTTAGAGTTTCAACCATTGGAGTGAGATGTTGGTAGTTCATAGTTTTGTTCTGACTGTTGTTACTATTTATTTGCAATAATTCTTATTAGGTACCGGAACCTGTTCTGTGTTTTCTGTTAACCTGAGTCCATTAGAAAGGTAAATTGGAGGACCAGAGTAACTAAATCATTTCCTCTTGTGATGAGCCCAAGTACGGCGGGACTAAGGAGCCAGAGCATTTTCCACGGTGGGTCATGCTGCTGTTATAGAGTCATAGAGCTGTACAGCACAGAAACAGACCGTTCAATCCAATATGTCCACACCGACCAGATATCCTACATTAATCTAGTCCCATTTGCCAGCATTTGGCCCTTATCCCTCTCAACCCTGCCTATTCATGTACCCATCCAGATGCCTTTTAAATGTTGTAATTGTACCAGCCTCCACCACTTCCTCTGGCAGCTCATTCCAAACACACACTACTCTCTGCTTGAAAAAGTGGCCCCGAGGTCCCTTCTATATTTTTCTGTCTCAACTTAAACCTATACCCTCTAGTTTTGGACTTCCCCACCCTGGGGAAAAGACCGTGGCTACTCACCCTATCTGTGCCGCTCCTGATTTTACAAACCTCGATAAGGTGACCCCCTCTGCCTCCAACACTCCAGGCAAAATAGTCCCAACCTATCCCTGGGGCTCAAAACTCTACTGACTGTCTCCATGCGGGTCACATCTCCACTCTGCGGTTTTAAGACACATGTGTAAGGTTTGGTGGCAGTTCATTAGCATCTCCCACATCTAAAAATCACTTAAAATCCTGCAATGTCACAATCTGCCATTATGCTTTTTGATCAACATTTGCTTCTGTAAATGGCCTTAGTTCAGAAGGATTAGTGCACAGGGAATATAATGAACAACAAAGGTCAGGAAATGTCGGTGGGAAAAAAGTGTTTCAGCTCACTGACAATAAGTGTACAGTTGGACAGGCTATTAAATAAGAATTGAAAGCAGCTTTTAACAAAGGCAATGCAGTAATCATGTGAGAATTTAATCTTCCTGTGGATCGGTCAAATCTAATTGGCAGAGGTAGTCTGGAGGACATATTCATGAGATTTCCGCCGGACATTTTCCTGGAACAATACATCATAGAAGCAGCCCACAAGCAGGAGACATGTGTTGTCAGGCAGTCTTCATGTGTATTGTCTTAACAAGAAATCTGCTTAGAAAGAACAATCATAACATATTAGAATTTCTCATTGAGTTTAGGAGTATCGTAGAAACACCTAAAAACAGACTCTTCAACTTTGGTACAGCCAATTACATGGTTTTCAGAGTTATGTTGCCTAAAATAGATTAAGAAGTTAGATTAAAAGTGGCAATAGTAGGTGACTAATTGTGAATTTTTTTTAAAAAATGTTAGGAT
Source organism: Stegostoma tigrinum (assembly GCF_030684315.1). Taxonomy (NCBI): domain Eukaryota; kingdom Metazoa; phylum Chordata; class Chondrichthyes; order Orectolobiformes; family Stegostomatidae; genus Stegostoma; species Stegostoma tigrinum. The sequence goes on along the minus strand of NC_081362.1, from coordinate 15,799,242 downwards.
TCCCAATTAATCTACACCCCACTAAGAAAGAGATTGTGAATCGGAAGAGGGATTCACCATGACTGAGTTTGATTAATAGTAAAAGTTTATAATGTTACCAAGCCCGAAACCTGGGAGAGTTTGAAATACCCTCCAAATATGACAAAGATTGATAAAGAGGGACTAAATCAAATATGACAGTTAACTGGTGAGAAGTACAAAAACAGATTATAAAAGCTCAAGCAATTATGTTAAAAGAAGATTAGCAAAAGTAAATCTGACTTCCTTAGATATCAGTGCAAGAGAAATTATTATGGAGAGCAAAGAAATGCAGGGTCCTTAAACAACCTCACCCCAAAGATGTGCAGGTTAGGGTGAATGCTAAATTGCCCATGGATTAGCCGTGGGAAATGCAGGCTCACAGGGTTAGGTTAGCGGGGTGGGTCTGGGTGGGATGCTTTTCAGAGGGTCGGTGTGGACTCAATGGGCCGAATGGCCTGCTTCCACACTGTAGGGATTCTATGAAATAAGGTGGATGGGATCTTATGGCCTTAACTTCTGGAATGACAGGGGGTTAATCCAAACTCCTGACTAACTGACTTTCCAGTTGCTGACTCCCAGAGCAAAGTAATTAGCAGTCCAGTTCTGGGAGAATGGTCAGGAATCTCCACTTAAAGGGACCCTGGCAGCTCTCACAGTGGCCACACCACACTAAGTGAATTGCTTGGTGTGAAAAACGGCTTGCCATTTATATAGTAATTTCCACAAGTGCTAGACTCCTCAAAGTACTTTAGCCAATCAGATACTTTATTAAAAATAAATTTGGTCACTGTTGTCAGGAAATGCAGCGGCTAATTTTATAGGTTTCTATGAGATTGGCCTCCCCTTTCCTTTGGAGAATACTTAATGCAGAAGTATTTAATCAGCGGTAAAGAGTGAGAGGACTCCTGAGGATTTGAAAGGGGCCATATAAAAGCAAGTTCTTTCCTGCTCACAGAAACCTACTGGAGTTTGGCACGCTTCTCACCTAACTCCAAGGTAAACCGTAAAATTAAACTGTTAATGGCCAGCCTTCCACCCCTCTAATCTGAAGTATTCAGCTGTAGCCATAGTATTAGCCCCTGTGGGTAAAGAACAGTGCCCAGTATTGGGCAGATAGATGTGGGTTTCTTGGTAGTTTGTTAATAGGAGACACTTGAGAGTCCTACATTATGCTTTAGCTTCCTCCATGGAAGGTCAGAATTATGAGCAGTGTCAAAAGGGCAGGGAGCCTGACTCATACTCAGTCTGCACACTAACAGCCCCTGAGACTTTCCTGCAGAAACCAGCTGGCCATTACCAGTCTCACTACCGGCTTGCCATTCCCTTTGTCTGAACTGTGCCTTTTTCAATTTTGGAAGGGTGCAGTCTTGGAGTGAGAGGCAGCTCACTGCCAGGACCTCTAATCTTTCACAACTGGTAAAAGAAGGATGCTGTTGGCAGTGTGTTTACATGGCAAGCCAGCCTTCCTGACAGAATTACACCCCAAAACAGAACGTCACCCACTCTGTGCAGCTGCAATCCCAACCGAAATGAGTGCTTGAGAGGAAATGCAGGTTCAACAACACCATTCTGCCTTTATGTAGCAACACCCTGCCCTTCAAGAGCCCGTATCAGCCATTACGTGCACACATCTTCCCTTCAGGGGAGGGTATCCTGATGCCTCGCATTAGGAGACTGGCACAGATAGCAGCCCATTAGCCACCCATGTGCGATGCATGCCCATTGACAACCTCTGAACAGTTGAGTTCAGCTCAGGCGTCACCACCAGGTCCGTTCTCAGCAGCGGAGAACTTGCACAGAACCACTCCCAGTCAGCGCAGCAACCTCTCAAGTCAAGTGGGACATGTTTTGAAAGCCCTGCTCCAGAGAGGTGAAGCAGTCTGACATTGGCCCCCCCAGACTGGGGGGGTGCTGCACTGCCACAGCTGCTGCCTTTCAGATGAGGTGTTTGTCTGAAGCCTCTGTCTGCTAAGGTAAAAGATCAGATGGCACCATCTCAGGGAAGAGCTGGGATGCTGTCCCAGTAACTTGGCCAATATTTATCCCCTCAACTGACGTCACTCAGGACAGATATTACGGTCATCATTACTGTCTGTGGGAGCTTGCTGTGCACAACACGGTTGTCACATTCTCTTACACGACAACAGTCTTCACAATTGGCTGTAAAGTACATCAGGACCTGCTCAGGATGTTAGAGGTACTGTAAGAACGGAAGTTCCTTCTTTCAGAAAATAACTTTGCTCACTCACTGATCCATTAAGTCGACAGGGAGCAGAGATTGGAGACGGGGCTGTAATACTGTTGATTCTGTCACACACGCTCACTCCCAAAGGGTGCAGTAAACACATCCAGAGACATCAGTAAAGGTCAGTCTCCAAACCTTGAGTGTGATTCCAACCTTAGCAAGAAATTGGCCTCCGACAGTTAATAGCCAACTGCGATAGTTGGAAAGTGTGTGTAAGGGAGGCAATGACCTCGTGGTATTATCACTGGCCTAGTAATCCAGAGATCTCTGGGGGACCCAGCAACAAAATACGACAATGGCAGAAATATGGAATGTAGGTCCAGTTTCTGAAAAAAAGCACTGTAGAGATAGAATCCTTACAGTGCAGAAGTAGGTCATTTGGCCCATCAAGTCCACACCGACCCTCCCACCCAGACCCAGACCCCTGTCCATGAATTTCCCATAGCTAACCCACCCAGCTTGCACATCCCCAGAAACTATGGATAATCCTATCGACCTATTGTCCTATAGACAAACCCTTACCTATACATCTTTGGAAATTGAGAAGAAACCACAGCACCCAGAGGACACCCACACGGACATAGGGAGAACGTGCTAACTCCACACAGACAGCAGCCCAAGGGCTGGAATCAAACCCAGGTTCCCAGTGCTGTGAGACAGCAGTGCTAACCGCTGAGCTACTATGTCAACCAGGAACAGGAAACATCTGGGGCTAAGCATCTAATTATGGCTACGAATTAATGGAACTTGGGGAAGGAAATCATCTTCTGGTCTCCATGTGACTTCAGTCATACAGCAATGTGGTTGACTCTTAACTACCCTCTGGGCAATTAGGGATTGACAATAAATGCTAGCCTAGCCAGTAACGCCACATGGATAAGAGAAAACAGCAGGAAAAAAAATCAACTGAGTGTGGAGCAGTCGGTTCGAAAACCTTCACCTGGCCTTTCCTTTCTAGAGTTTGTAGGAAGTAGATGTTCCATTTCTGAGTTCTAATGGACTTTGAAGATCCACGCTGTCACTGAGCCATTTTGTAAACCCAATAATCAGCATGCCATCCGGTAAATTCCATCGTGCCAGGGCACAGGATTAGCTAAATGACGGCTCTCGAGAGCCACTGCTCACAACAAGGTTGAGCTCCCTCCAGCAAAGAATCCGAATCAAAGCCATTTCCTTAAGACTCAAGGTGAAGGGAGAGGTGGGCAGTTCTTTCAGTTTTCCCAGCCCCCTCACACGATCCTGCTGGGGGCAGCCCCCTAACTGCCCCTGGACACCTGCCCCAAGGCGGCAGCTGGTGCATGCATACGCTCAATAACATTCCAGGGAACAATGAGTGAGGCCAATGGGATCTGACTGTGGGGTTGGAATCACACTCAAGGTTTGGAGACTGACCTTTACTGTTGTCTCTGGATGTGTTTACTGCACCCTTTGGGAGTGAGTGTGTGCGACAGAATCAACAGTATTACAGCCCCGTCTCCAATCTCTGCTCCCTGTCGACTTAATGGATCAGTGAGTGAGCAAAGTTATTTTCTGAAAGAAGGAACTTCCATTCTTACAGTACCTTTAACATCCTGAGCAGGTCCTGATGTACTTTACAGCCAACTGGGGTTGACTGTGGAGGTGCAAAGGCCTCATAGACATGATGTATCTGGGCTGTTCCACCTGAAATATGACCACACACCCCCCCACCTTCAAAAGGAGCAGATACCAAATGTCTATAGCTGCAGGGCTCGGTTTGGAGGCCTTCCCCACCCTGCACCCCCTCACTGATTATCTGCTATCAATGGGGGTTTTTTTGAGACTTTGTAACTCCGGGTTCCTGATCCAGCATTGAGCCCGATGCCAAATGCAGAGTGTTCTTGACAGAAAGCAGACCAAGGGCCACTCTAAACCGATCACCATGTACTCTTTGAGCTTTGCAACTGTCTATCTGAGACGATTCTCGTTTATTGCTGTCGTGGTGAGCTGAGGGGTGGGAAGGGAATTCGCTAGAGTATCTTCCAAGTGGAGAGTGGCCTTGTTTTTCAAACACGGTGCCCACTGTGGGCATGTTTTCTGACTTTTGGGTGCTGGAAGGAACCTGAACTGACTCTGTGAGCCTTAGTTAGGGGGTTCTGTCGCTGCTACTGGTATATTGTAAACAACAGCCTGAGCGCAACACTGAGAGGGCAAGATCGCACAGTTGTTGCATTCCCTGTCCAGCTTTCAGTCTATTTCAATGGATGAGTGTAACATTGAATATACTCCAATACTGTTTGCCCATCTAACTACCTACACAATTAAAGATTTGCTTGTAGAGTTCGTCACTTTGTACTTTACAACAGTCACACATTTCAAATCTGTGCGTCAGATTAAAATTCTGAATGTCACACTTGAAAGCAGCCTAATTGGTTTAAATAGCCAGGATTTGTTTGGGGTAATCCATTCGGATTTGCTCAAGGATCCCACTGCTCCCACCACCGACCAAGGACAAGAGGCCAATTATCATAAACTCAACCAATTTTCCTTCCAACCTACTCCTACAGGTCTGTGCCGGTGGCCAGAAGTAACATTTACAAACCATTACAAGCAAAAGTTTGACTCACAGGTAATAGATATAAGCAAGATGGAAGGCGATCTTATTGAAACATACATGGTCATAGCAGGGTTGGAGAGGTTGGACGGCCAAATGATGCTACAGTGAGCTATTTTATTAACTGGCACCTATTGAAACCAGGAGTACGCTGGTTGATCAACATTCGGATCATCAAGAGGTATGCCTAACCCCAGTAAACTCTGACAAAGTGAAGCTTTGAGACAGCAGCATCCCTCAAAAAATCTATGTAAAAACATCAACAAAGCTCCTAAAACCAATGTTAAAAACACACAGTCAGCAATTGAAACATAATGCTGCAAAGTATCATTGTTATAGCTCAGTTACAGCATGCTCAGAAAACGTAATAGATCTTGGTACACAAGGTTAAAGACAAGGAGCAGTCAACATCTTGGGTCCTACCCTTCATCAGGACTCATGTGTTCAAGATTTAGCATTTTGCTGGTTTTTCAAGAGTGCTGTTTGATTAAGGATACAGTTAAAACAAAATTTGTTGTAGTTTTAAAGGGGGAGACTAAAACTGGGGAATATAGTTTACACCTGCAAGGTAAGAGAGACTTGAGGAGATTTTTGGAGAGTTAGCTTTTCAGAGAGTCTGAAGAAGTTCTGAAGATGGGTCACTGAGCTCAAAATGTTAGCCCTGCTTTCTCTCCACAGAGGCCACCAGACCTGCTGAGTTTCTCCAGAAATTTCTAGTCTTTGTTTCAGATTTCCAGTATCCACAGTTCTTTGTTTTATTTTATAATGAGGAGGTTTTTGTTCCTCAGAGTTGTTAAGTGTAGCAATTCTCTTCCCCAGAAGGTAGCGGGAGCTGGCACTTTAAACTTAGTTAAAGCTGAATGAGGTAGGTTGTTTATGGACAAGAGCAGAGAAGATCGAAGTTTATAGGGTACAGATACAGAAGAGGAGATGCGAACACAAACAGATCGATTGTGATCTTATTGAATTGTGGGGCTCACTCAACAGACAAGATGGCCTACTTCTGCTTCTACGTTCTTGGTACAATGTCATGGATTTGAACCTAATCCCAATGCTTTTGTGTCTCTGCTGATTGCAAGTGTATCCTCACAATGGAAGAAAGCATTAGCTCAGTGGGGAGCATATTCACCTCTGAGTCAACTACAAGGCCATGGGCATTTCATCTTGGCTGCTGTTCCCATACAGTGTAGAGGAAGTGCCTCATTGCACAGGTGGCTTTCAACTGAAGTATTGAAATTGATAAGATACAACAGTGAGATCTACTGAAGGACAGGAAATTCTCCATTTATGTCGCCAAAGTTGCTCCCTCAATCTCAACCTATATCACTAGCAATTGATTTATATTATTACTTGTGGGAACTTACTGTGTATAAAGTGGCCGTTTTACTTCCTCCATTTCACAAGTGATCACTACTGTCAAATGTCTAATTTCATGATTCACTTGTTATAGGAATATAAATTTTAGGTTGGCAATTGCAATTTAAAGGGAAGCTAATGGAAGCCCCTGAGTTGAGATTCTGGTAACCAAAAAAACAAATGCAGTTCAGGGAATAGTCCATTTTTACTTAAAGATGTCAGGGGTGGAAATAAACAAGATGCTAAACCATGAGCTTGTTCTCTGTATCTTAGCAGAGACAGGATGTCTGTGGCTGTCTCCATAAGGTGGTTAAATTATTCGCTGGCCTTTGAATCAAAGGGATGTTTTAAGATATGTTAGCTGGATTAGATGTCTATCTAGAACATCTGAGCTTTACTATGTTGCTACACAAATAGGATACGTGAGGTGGTATGTCTTTTGTTTTAAATTTATCCCTCTGACTGTTTTCACAAAAACAGGCAATTGGGACCTGGGAGCTAAAGACAGAACGCTTCCATAAGTTGGGGTTTGGAAGGGTTTGAAGGCCAGAAGCAGAGAGCTTCCAGAAACCAGGACTGTTATTCTAGCTTAGGGGCACTAACCGAGAGTTCAGTGAGACTCCTGCTTGAGTTGGGTATCCATGGTGGTGAGGTGCTAGAAGGCCAGTTGGAAGGCTGCTTCACAGGATGCTGGTGGAAAGGCCTCAAGAAATTTCATTCCTCAGAGAATAGCAAGGATGCTGAGAACCAAAGTGAATTCCTGAGAGCTCTGGCATACCTTGGTTTGGTCCCAGGAGGACAAAGAAACCATCATGATCCTGTAAATTATAGCAGAATTCATGGATGGGAAAAATAGAACGGGACAGGGGTTGCCAATCAGAGAAAATGCGTCACAGATTTCAATTGTAGTTTGTTTATTATCTCAGGACACACCCAGTTATGTTGAGAAAGCTGTAGTGGGTCTTTTCACTTGGACAAAAACCGATTCTAGTAGCAAGGTGGGGGTTCCAGAGAACTTTTAATCTGACACAAATCCCATCCCTAATGTTGCCAATAAAACCAAATATTTATCCTTAAAATACAAACCCTAACACTCAGAAGGCCACTGAATGGCAACCAGGTAAATGTTTTGAACAGCAAATACATCAAATTTGTTGTGCCCTTTTTCAATCTGCTTGCTCAGTAATCCACTTGCAGTTTACTTCAGTCAGTCAAGCACAAACCTGCTATTTACAAATTCCACTGAAACTCTCCGGTTGGACTTTCTAAGCAGCAAGCTGTGGCTTCCTATCTTTTTTTGAAACTGCCACCTTCCATGTGACAATACCGCTTCCACAATGTCAGTTGGTTTGCAAATGATCTACTGCTCACATCTCCCATTCAACTTGCAATAGACCACATTCTGTGTCATTCCCATTATAGATTCATCAACCAGTCAAGATCTTACTGAGTGACAGGACATGCATAAAAGCTTAGATACTCATTCTATTCCAATGGTCCAATGGTCCAATGGAAAAATATCTGTCACTAGTTTAATTTTCCAACCCTCCCAGAATTTTGAACACTTCTGTTAATTAGCTGTTAACCTCTGTTTTAGTGAACACAGCTATTAATACCTCGGTCTCTCACACCTAGTAGGAGTTAAAACTGCACATTGATAGCGTAGATAAACCTAGGTCGTGCCTCTTCCATCTCTCTCCTCTCTTCCCTATAAAAGGCCCCAAACTCTGCTGACTGGGATCCACCCATGTCTGTTACATCACCTACATCTGCAGAGATCAAGAGAAATCCCTTGGGAATGCCAGGAGCTGCACTGAGCTAAACAGCGGCCGCATTTCCTCATACTCCTTGCTTTCTGTTTTCCGACTATCTCTCAATCCACACTGCCGTCTCAGGGGAAGGTTTTCTCTGTAGGACACAGGGCTGAACTTTGAGGAGTCATTGTCACTGGGCTGGTCATCTGAAATTCCCAGGTTATGTTCAAATCCCACCAGGGCAAATGGAATTTGAATTCAATAAAGTGTGGAATTAACAATCCAATGAAACCAGTTTCTGTCCCACTAGAGGGACAGAGATGGCAGCACAGTGGCATATAGTTTGGAAGGGAGTTACCCTGGGAATCCTTAACATTGTCTCTGAACTCCCTGATTCCGTGAGACTTCATGTCAAACATGGGATTAGGACATCTCCTGCTGATTACCGTGGACCACATCCCCCTCAACTCTTGGAGCGATGGATATCACTTGGAGGAGGCACTGAGGGTGGCAAGTGTGTACAATGGACTCTGGATGGAAGACTTTCATGTTCATCACCAGGAGAAGCTAAGCAGTACCACCACTGACCAAGCTGCTCCTAGAGTGGCTCTGAGGAAGGTGATGAGGGAACTGATGAGTGGCAAAAATGTATCTGACCTCACCCTCACCAATCTGCCTGCCACAGGTGAATATATCGATATTGGTGGGAGTTAAATGCACACCTTCACATTGAGTTGCGTGCCACTATGACCATGCCAAATGGGAGGGACTTCAAACAGATCCAGCAACTCAACACTGGACAACCATAACACACTGTGGGCCATCAACAGCAACAGTATTATATTCCAGCACAATCCACAACCTCATATCCCATACACTACCATTACCATCACACCAGGAGATTAACCCTGCTTCAATGGAGAGTGCTGGATGGCATCCAGGAGCAACGCCAGGCATAACTGAAAATGAGGTGTCAACTGGTGAGGATGCAACAAAAGATTACTTGCGTGCCAGATAGCATAAACTAGATGCTAGACAAAGCAAAACGATCCCACACTCAACAGATTAGAGTTAAACTCTGTAGTCCTGCCACATCCAGTTGTGAACGTTAAGAAAAAGTAAATGACTCACTGGAGCAGGATCACATATAATATGGAAAACTGCCCAGTTACGTCCTGTACAGAAAAAGCCATTTACTGCCCCATCAGTCTCCTCTCGACCATCAGTAAAGTGATGGAAGGTGTCAGTAACAGTGCTATCAAGCAGCACCTGCTCAGCAATAACCTGCTCAGTGACACTCAGTTTGGATTCTGCCGGGGCCACTCAACTCCTGATGTCATTACAGCCATGGTTCAAACATGGACAAAAGAGTTGAATTCCAGAGGCAAAGTGACATCAAGGCCTTATTCGACTGAATACAGCATCATTGGGTATCAGGCAAAAAACACTCTACTGTTTGGAGTTATACCTGGCACATAGGAAGTTGGTCATTGTTACTGGAGGTCAGTCATCTCAGCTCCAAGACATCTCTGCAGGAGCTCCTCAGGGTATACAGTTTTAAATCTATTTGATCAGAAATGTTACTACACACCTCTGCAACAGGTGTAACATGAACCTGGGCCTGCTGGCTCAGAGGTACAGACATTACCACTACCCAACAAGAGTCCTAGTTCCTCAGGAGAGTGTCCTTTGCCCAACCACCTTCATCTGCTTCATCAATGACATTCCCTGCATCATAACATCCAAAGTGGGAATGTCCGCTAATAATTGTACCATGCCCAACACCATGTACAACTCCTCAGATGCAAAGGCACCTCCATCGCCCAAATGCAACAAGACTTGGACAACATGCAGATTAGGACTGACAGTTGCAAGTAATATTAATGCCACACAAGTGCCAGGCAATGTTTATCCCCAACAGGAGAATCTAACCAATGCCACTTTGAATATTCAATGGTGTGCTGAACACCCCGTTATCAACATTTTAGTGGTTACTCATTAACCAGAAACTGAGCTGGACTTGCCAAATGAATACATGGAAAGCACAGCAGGTCAGAGGCTAGGAATACTGCAGTAAGTAACTCACCTCCTGACTCCTCAAAGCCTGTCCACCATCTACAAGGCACAAGTCAGGAATGGGATGGAATATTCCCCACTTGCCTGGATGGGTGCAGCTTGACACCATCCAGAACAAAGCAGCCCACTTGATTGGCACCACACCCATAAACATCCACTCCTTCCACCTCTGATGTGAAATATCAACATTGTGTACAAGATGCACTGCAGAAATTCACCAAGGCCCCTTAGACAGCACATTCCAACTCCATGACCACTTCTATCTAAAACAGCAAGGGCAACAGATACATGGGAACACCACAACCTACAAGCTTTCCTCCAAGCCACCAACCACCCTGACTTGGAAATATATCGCTGTACTTCAGTGTCACTGTGTCAAAATCTTGCAAGTCCCTCCACAACAGCATTTGGGTCCGTATACACAAAATGGAGTGCAGCTGTTCAAGAAGGCAGCTCACCACCACCTTCTCAAGGGCAACTAGGGATGGGCAGTAAATGCTGGCCCACCCAGCGACACCCACATCTCATGACTGAATTTTTAAAACGTGGCCCATTTATGGCCAGAGGTCAGGCACACCATTCAGTAAGAGTTGGTTGGTGGGCTGCCTAGGCTAAGTAGCCAATCAGAGGCTTCCACCTCGAAAGGAGGAGCAGGCTGCAATAGAAGGTAAGCTGGGGGGGGCTTCAAAATGGAGGCACTCCATCTACATCATCTTTCAACCTCAACTGAAGAACAGCTTTTGCAGACAGGCCATGAAGGAGGTGGAAGGAGGTGGAAGGGGTGGGGGGGTGGGAGGAAATTAGACAGACCCCGCCCTCCAACACTCCGGAAGAACAGCAGCTGTTGCTGGGCCCAGATCAGGAGTCCCTTTTGAAGAATTAACCCAGCCACTGCAACCTATGGGTACCTGCAGGGGGACTGGACAATCCCAGCCAGCCATCGGTGGGCCTTAGTGACCTTTAGCAAGTTGTGTCAGTAACCTACCGCCTTTGGGGACATCTGCCACGTCCGCCCCCTCCTCCCCACCCACTGCATCCAGTTCTGCAAAACTCATGCAGTATGGGGGGGGGGGTGATAGTTCCAGAGAACTTTTCCTGCCTCCGCACATCAACTGCAGGCCGAGAAACCATGCAATTTATTAGCATTTATTAATAATATCATTATTGCTGCTGAAGTTTTATGCTATCATTTGTGAAATGTTTTTGAACAGAAAATGCATCAAGTCATTATGATCAGCATAGTGGCTCAGTGGTTAGCACTACAGTCTTAACAGCGCCAGGGTGACTGTCTGTGTGGAGTTTGCACATTCTCCCCATGTCTGTGTGGGTTTCCTCCGGGTGCTCCGGTTTCCTCCCACAGTCCAAAGATGTGCAGCTTAGGTGGATTGGCCATGCTAAATTATCCAGGGGTGTGCAGGCTGGGTGGGTTAGCCATGGGAAATGCAGATTTACAGGGATAGGGTCGGGGGGGTGGTAGTGGGATGCTCTTCAGAGAGTTAGCGCAGAGTTGACGAGCCAAACAGCTTCTACCTGCCCTGCAGGAAATGTAGGTTCTATGTGTATTTAACTTCACCTTAAAAATGTGTATCCTCTTCGCTTCTTCTGGCAGCATGTTCCACATTCTCTCTCTCTCTGTTTGAGTAAAACTGTTTTATCGTGAATTCCCTGAAGGATTTCTCACTGGCTGCCTCACAACGATGACCTGCAATTGTGCTCTTCCCCATGGGACGAGACATCTGTCTGGGGTTCATTCAGTCGAGAACTTTGTGACTGTCCGAAGACATCTACTGAGTAGGCAAGGTGACTTGATCCTGTAGGAAGCCAACATATACAGGATGGGCTGTATGGCCTCCTTCTGTGTTCTACCTACTCTGCAATGCTACAGATCACCCCTCAGCCTTCATTTTGCAAGAGAAAACAGGCCCAGTCTGTGGTAAGGAGAGCGTTTGCTACTTCTTCGTTGATCTCCGTTTGAACTCCAGCTGCTCATCCTCCAGGGACAGTGATCAATCAACCGTATTTGCCTTCAATGCTTTTGATACTTCAATAGTCCTAATATCTACCATTTGCCATTCCTATAACTCCTCCTGTGGTGCCTCTGCTTTCAACAGAGATGAGGGCTTTTTAATAATCTCCATTGTTCTCTCATTCCCAGTTGTAAGTTTAGTATATTTGCTACACTGTTGTCCCACACTTTGCTGAACTGTCCTCAGTGCCTCTCCCTCTCTCTCTGTCTGCCAGAATGCAGGCTGGTCTCAGGCACAGGTGACAGTGCAGGCTGGGTCGATCCCTGAACACTGGGTGAACTGATGGCCACAATGTTGGCATGTTACATGAGCTGGAACGATCACGTGGTTTCATACAGTCAAACTTCGACTGACAGCAGTTCCTCTGTGCACTGTCGCTGGGTTGAGAATGGATTGTCTGTGCTAACGGAAAGCCTCTTACCGCAGAGTTCAGTATGAGGCAGTCACTGAGAAAGACAGGAGGTAATGGCCTAGTGGGATTAGCACTGGATTGATAATCCAGAGGTCCAGGTAATGCTCTGGGGACATGAGTTCAAATCCTGCCACAGCAAACGGAGATTGTTAAATCCACTAAAAATCTAGAATCAAGAGCCTAACTAGGAGATGACTATGAATCTATTGTTGGACAAACCCATCTGATTCACCAATGCCCTTAAAGGAAGGAAATCTGCCATACTTACATGGTCTGACCTATTTGTGACTCCAGACCCACAGCAATGTAGTTGACTCTCAACTGCCTTCTGGGCAATTAGGGATGGGCAATAAATGCTGGTTCGGCCAGTGATGCCCACACTTTGTGAATGCAAAATACATGCGATCAAACCTGATAAGGATTTCAGGATAAAACAGCATCACCCAAAGACAGAGAGAATGTGGAACTTGCCACCAGGCTGAAGCAAAAAGAGTGGGGGTATTTTTAAAGGGAGATTAGATACACATACGAGTGAAAAGGGAATCGAGGGATATGATGATAAATCTACTCGTTTCAAAAGGAGAAGGAACAAGCAACAGACAAAATGGATATTGAGTAATGACTGAATCATAACAGCACTTCTGCAAACATCAACTGCTCTTATCTGAAGGATTCAAAAGTATGAATTAACAAACTGCGGAGAGTGTGGATTAGTGTTCAAATAAACGTTAAGTGAACGCAGTGATCACAAAAATTGACAATTTCTGAACCTTTGCACTGCAGGAAAGGTGGAGCCAGGGAATCGGTTTCAGTTTGCACTGACTTTTCATTGACACAGGCAGGAAGTAATGTAAAAGCCTGTCTCCATTACTCTGAGATTAAATCAGAAAGTTAACATTCCTGACTGCGGTAGAACACAGCAATCTTCTGGGGTCTTCTGAGGGTGGCTCAGTGGTTAGTGCTGCTGCCTCACAGTGCCGGAGGCCTGGCTTTGATTCCAGCCTCAGACGACTGTCTGTGTGAAATCTGCACATTCTCCCTGTGTCTGTGTCTGTGGGGGTTTTCCTCCCACAGTCCAAAGATGTGCAGGTTAGGGTAAATTGCCCATAGTGTACAGGCCAAGTGGGTTAGCCATGGAAAATGCAGCCTTACAGGGATAGGGTGGGATGTCCTTCAGAGGGTCAGTGTGGACTCAATGGGCCGAATGGGCTACCCTTTAGGGATTCATTGATTGATTCACACCAGCACCACCCACCTCCAGCTGAAGGTGCATCGCTACAAGCCAGTAAAACCCCAAAGTTACTGTTCCTGTACATGCTGGGTTGTCCTGACCCATCTCCCAAATCCAAGGCAACAGAAAGGGAGGAAAGAGAATTATCCAGCATTTGTAAACAAGAGTCAGGGACAGTCACAGGAAAAAAAAATGGAAGCTGGCTATAGGTAAACAAGTGGAGTTCACCAGTGATGCCCCTAGTTGTCAAATAGCCTGTCTGCCCACTCAGCATCCATGCTCCCCTCCCTGAAGGTTGGCAGCACGGCTGAAATTCTGTCAGTGAATTATTGCCACAGCAGGAGTCCCGGTCTTTAACAGGAGACAAACGAAAGGGGAGGTGAAGAGAAAGGAGTGTGAGATATTGTGTAATTACAAAGCTTCCCCTTTTAGATTGTCTGGTGTAGCAGAGCAAGGTCTGAATTATACACACCCGCCTTCAGAGCCTGACACTTCTTTCTAGTGTCATTAACACGAGCAAGGGCAGAAGCTTAATTACAGTCTGAAAGGTTTAAGCATTAATGGTATGCAGCATCAAATATTGATCGGTTCAAAAGAAAATTAAGTGTAGGATCATCTGCTTTCTGATGAAGGGTCTGGGCCCGAAACGTCAGCTTTTGTGCTCCTGAGATGCTGCTGGGCCTGCTGTGTTCATCCATCCTCACATTTTATTATCTTGGATTCTCCAGCATCAGCAGTTCCCATTATCACTGTAGTATCATCTGGATCCTTTAGCATGGCAATTGACTTGACAGACAGAATGGCAGCTAAGCCGTGACATTCCTTAGTTCAAGCCCTGGTTTTGGTTGAGCCAAGTGGCTTCAGCAGGGGCAACAGTGAGCCTGCGTTTAGTACTAGTAGGAACTGCAGATGCTGCAGAATCTGAGATAACAAGGTGTAGAGCTGGATGAACACAGCAGGCCAAGCAGCATCAGAGGAGCAGGAAGGCTGACGTTTCAGGCCTAGGCCCTTCTTCAGAAACGGAAGGGTCTAGGCCCGAAACGTCAGCCTTTCTGCTCTTTTGATGTTGCTTGGCCTGCTGTGTTCATCCAGCTCTACACCTCATTATCTGAGACTGCAGTTAGTGCTAGGTTAAGGAGGGTATGTGTTGATGCACGCACATGCACACACTGGGTCTGTGTGGTAGACAGACGTCAGTATGCTGTGTGTAAGTGTGTGTATTGGATATCTGTGTTTTGGGTGTGCATGCTGGAAGTGTGTCAGAGTATGAATGTGTATTGAGCATGACTGTGGTTTGGCCAGTGTATGTACATAGTATATGTCAGAGGCGAGTGTGTGTCAGGCATCAGTGTGTGTTGAATGTGAGTGTGTGTGCCGTATGTGTGCGTGTTTGTGTGTGTGTGTGTTGGGTGTGAATATGTTTGGGTGTGTGTGAGTGTGTGCTGGGTGTGAGTATGTTCTGGATGTGCGTGTTATGGTTATGTGTATGTTGGTTGTGTGTGTGTGCATGTGTGAGTGTGTGCGTGTGTGTGTGTGTGAGTGTCTGCATGTGTGTGTATGTGTGTGTGTGTGTATGTGTGTGTGTTGGGTTTGAGTGTTTAATTGCATGCAGGTATTGGGAATTAACCTGTTTATTTCACAGCAGCAGACTGAAACTGCAGTTGTGAGTTGAGGATGTGCATGTGGGTGATGTACAGCTCCACAAATAAAAATGTGCATCCTTTACTAACTATCTTTCTGGGTTATAGCCCTAGATCCTCTTAGACATGTCTTATTTCATTCTCTCAGGAGCCCCTCTGATGAAAGCTCATTGAACTGAAACGCTGTTCTCTCTCTCTCTCTCTCCACATCGGTTGCCAGACCTGCTGAGTACTCTCAGTACTTTCTGTTTTCCTTTCAGATTTTTTGAGTGTGGCACTCCGCACTCAGAACCGGGTCCCTTGGAAACGACAGTAAACAGATTAAACAAAATAAAAAGCCCTTTCAAACGCAACCTAGATTTCAGAGTCCAGCCATTCTCTGGTACCCTTAACAACCAGCGTTAAAAGTGAAGTCAGTGTCGGCTGCCTAACTGTGTACCGCGTGTCCTTGACTACAGACACCGCAGCACCGTTTCTGTAGATCCATACACACAAGGCATGGTTATGATCAGAAAAACTCAAACCTGTTACATCGCTCAGAACTCACGGCAAAGCCAACCCCCAGCCTTCAGTTACTCCCGAATTGCAATCTCCACGATCAGGATTCAACAAAGTACCCAAAAAGGCGAGTGAAGTCCAGCAATCTAGCATGGCAAAATTCTCAAATGCAAGTTCCCCGCATCGCCCAACGTGTTAGAATAAAAACGCAACTTGTAAGCACGAGTGCATTCTGCAGATGCGAGAAGATGGTGAGGCAGACGCACAGACATCCTGCCCTCGGAGCTTGCAGACCGCGGGACGCTACATATCACCGCTGGGCAACGAGCGGATGAAAAGAAAAAAAAAAGCAAGCGAGATTTGCAGAGCCTACCTTGCAATTTCTGCATCACGTTGGCGATATCCAGGGGGGATCTTCCATACTGTCTCCCTGTCGCCATCCTGACACACTCTCTCTCTCTCTGTAATTGTTCTTCTGGCTCAGCTCAGAGCAGCAGTGTTGAAGCTGACTCACTACTGCCCTCCACCCAATGAGAGCCCTGCTCCCTGCAACAGCTGAAGGGAGCCTGAACTTCATCTCTGCAGGAGGTTCGCTTTCCGGATGACCCCAAGCTCCCTGAAAGCAAACGGCGAGCATTAGCGTAGATCCTCGCCTTCTTTGAGAGAGTTAAATCCGCCCTGGCCGATTATCAGCACTGACAGATCAGCAGCAAGGACATTTCCTACCACCCTCACACACACACACACACACACAGGGCTCTGCACCGAGCTCGGCAGCAATAAACACAACGCGTATCAGAGCACCTTTCGCAGTGAGGGGAAAGACCAATGCCTGAGGTCTCCCTTTGCTGTAGTTAATTCATAGAATCCCCGCAGTGTGGGAGCAGGCCATTCGGCCCATTGAGTCCACACTGACCCTCCCGAAGAGCATCCCACCCCCGACCCTGTCCCTGCAACCCTGCATTTCCCGTCCATGGACCCCATGGGCAACTTTTGCATGGTCAGTCCGCCCTAACCTGCGCATCTTTAGACTGTTGGGAGGAAACCGAAGAACCGAAGGACACAGGCAGGATGTGCAAACTCTACACAGACAGTCGCCCAGGGCTGAGAATCAAACTCGGCTCCCTGGCACCGTGGGGCACCATTGTGCCACCATGCCAACCTGACAATAACCAAAATAATGCCAGACTGGAAGGCCATGGAATTAAGGGGTAAGTGGCAATACAGATACAGAATTGGCTCAGTTATCAGACCCTCCTAGTGACCCAATGCATGGAAATGTGTGTGTTAAGAGATGCCTTTGGGTTGAGTCAAACTCAAATGTTTGTTTGTTTACTCGATATGCTATTGTACTGAGCCAAGCTGCATTTCTGACTGTATATATACAAAGAGATTTTTAATGAATGAAGTATATTTTTGAAATAAAAAAGGTATCAGATCTCTGAGCCAGGAGTAGTGTGGTTCAAGTAAGAGAAGGTTTTAGTTTGTTTAGATAGAGACAAACTCCAATGTTTGTTTCCTCAATATCATAGAATCTCTACAGTGTGGAAGCAGGCCATTCAGCCCATTAAGTCTATACTGTCTCTCTGAACAGCATTGCATCCCTCACCCTGTCTCTGTAACCCTACATTTCCCATGCTAACATTCACATGGTATGCTATTGTACAGAGCCAAACTGTGTTTGTGACTATATATATATATATATGTATGTGCGTGTGTGTGTTTTATGAATAATGTAGATTTTGTTTTTTTTTTAAATCAGATCTCTGAGCCAGATATCCCAGTTCAAATCCCTACCTACTCCTGAGCTGTGTAATAACAGCTGTCAACAGGTTGGTTTAGGAGGAATATCCCTAAGCAAACACAGAGAGTGAAATTGAATTGAATGAAACTGGTAATCGTTCAGAATAAAAATCTCAGCTGCTTTCTCCAACAGAGCTGGTGGCTGGGGGCCAGTTAGTTCAGTAGGCTGGATGGTTGGTTTGCAATCTGTGACTGATGCCAATAGAACGGGTTTAACTCCAGCTGAGCTTTCTACAATGGACTTTCTTTCCCTCACCTGAAGTGTGGTGACCCTCAGGTTAAACCCCCACCAGTCTAATCTCTTTTATCTGGTCACTGGCTCACTGCCTCCTCTCATCTTGTGGAGGGAAAAATTAATCCAGTTTTTTTTTCCATTGATTTGCTCAGTTTGCACATTGGGATTAAACTGACAACAACAATGGATCATATTTAGGTTAAGATTTGAGTCAGATCCCACAGACTGTGGACTATTAGGGTCACAATGCAATTGGACTTTTCCTGAACACCAACAACAACTTCCATTTCTCTAGCACCTCTAATGTAATAAACCATTTTAAAGCATTTCGTGATTGCAATTCAACAAACTTTTGACACCAATCTTTTCTGAAGAAGTGTCTAGGCCCGAAACGTCAGCTTTTGTGCTCCTAAGATGCTGCTTGGCCACACTTTGTTATCCCATATTGGATGTATTAGGTCAGGTGATCAAAAGCTTGGCCAATGTGGTAGGCTCTAACGAGTGTCCTTGGAGTGAAAAAAGTAGAGAGGTGGATGATGCAAGGAGGGAATTCCAAAGGTTGGGATCTTAACAACTGAAGACACTGGTTGACCAATTAAAATGGTGAATGCTCAAGAAACTAGATTAATTGAGCACAGATATCTCAGGGGACAGTTGGGTGGGATCACAGAGAAAGGCAGGAATGAAACCATTGAAAAGATTTGAAATTAAGCATGACAATTTAAAAATTGAGGGCTTTTCTTCACTGGGGATCAATGTAGATCAAAAAGCACGTGGGAAACCAGCTAAGAATATATTAGAAAAGACAAGGCTGGTGGTGACAAACATTGAGAAGAGGGTTTCAGAACAGAATGTCTGGGGCAAAAATAAAATGAGTCATTTTCAGGGAGATGTGAACGGACTATCTTGATGATGTTGTAGATATGTGATTAGAAACTCATTTCAGAGTGAAATTTAATCCCAAGCTAGCAAACAGTCTGGTCCAGACTACTGCAAGGGTAAAGTCAGTTACGTAGAAACAAAGATTGTAACAGCAGCCCAAAAGCGATGTCAAATGGCCTTTTCAACATTTGGTTGGCAAATTTTTCTGCTCATTTGATATTGAAGCCTAATAAAGTTTTGATTTTCTGATGGGCACTCCTCTCTGCTGCCAAAATTCCAAAGTGTGTAAAATCCCTTTGATCCACCACTCCTGTGCTCTGTAACCTTGATTGGTTCCCATCCAATGCCAATGTTGGTATTTATACAATTCTCATTTTTGCCCCTGAATTCCTCCATGTCCTTGCCACTCCCTAGCGATATAAACTCTAACCCTATGACCTTTTTAGCTCTTTCATGGGATGTGGTCATTGGCTAGAAACACATTTATTGCCCACCTTTAATTGCCCTGGAGGAGATGGAGTTGAGCATCCTTCTTAAACCACTGCAGATCATGTGCTGTACAGTGCAATTAGTGAGGGAGTCTTCGGATTTTGACCCAACAACAGCGGAGGAACGGCAATATATGTACAGGTCAGGGTGATGATGGCTTGGCGAGAACTTGTAGGTGTTATTCCTCGGTACCTGCTGCCCTTGTTCTTCCTGATGGTAGAGGACGCGGGTTTACAAGGTGATGGTGAAGTAGTCTGGGTGAGTTACTGCAGTACGTCTTGCAGATGGTACACCCTGCCATCACTGTGTGTCAGAGGTGGAGGAAGTGAATGTTTAAGGGCGTGGATAGAGTGCCAAACAAATTTTGCCCTGGATAATGTCAAGTTTCTTGAGTGTTGTTGGGTCTGCACTCATCCAGGCAAGTGGGAAGTATTCAATCACACCTTCCCAATTTATGCCTTGTAGATGGTGGATGGTCATTGGGAGGTTGAGTTTTCCCTCTGTGCCCTTCTACAACCAGTAGATACTACAGCCCTGATTTTAATCACTGCCACATTGGTGGGCATGCCATCAGCAGCACCATCTCACTCTACACCCAGACAGGGATCAGCTAAATCTCTAAACTACAACCCACTAGGGAGCCAATCGTACGGCTGTTGGTTACCTTGTGCAGTTGCTGAGGTCTAACTCCACAGCCACCAAGGCAGATGAAGCTTGGCTGCCCAGCACTGCCTATAAAGCAGACTGCCGTCAGTGAGATTTGGGAGGGTTGCTGAAGACCAGCCCCATTCACTAATGAAGACCGACTCACGTATTTCAAAAGCATTCAGGCCTTCAAAACCAATAAAGTCACACCTTGGCCCTCAATTGCTCTTTATGGACCTTTCCTTTTCCACGTAACCTGAGCCAGGACGCAAAGGACGGGATGAAATACTCCACCTTCCAACAATTTCACCCTGCAAAATGGGCAGTGTCGCGGCAGAATAATGCCATAGTTCCAATCTTTAGTGTGCTGGTGCCCGTCCCATTTTCTTAAGTGTGCAGCATTATTTGACAAATCAGTCTCTACTGCCTACCAGAGAGGCCTTTACCTCCCCCAGATGTTTCTTGCTTCATTCCAACCCTGCCATCATCCCCACAATCTCCCCTCACCATCCCCAAGCTCCTCTACAGCCTGGTGAAGATCAGGCATTGGGGTAATAAAGACCAAATTTGAAGGGGGTCACAATACTGCCAGCTTTTACTTAGCACGATTCCCTCTTTTTTCCCTAGGAGTAATGACTGAATGTATACCATTCATTTGGGGCAAGTTTGGTTTGCAACTTCTGAAGCTCAGCTGACCATCAAATGCAAGATGCGGAGCAAAGAAAAGAAATTAAACTTAAGATTTAATGAAATGAGAAGTTTCTGCAGCAATTTCTGTTCTGTTTCAAATTTAGGGTTTATTTGGATCCAGCTGCGATGGTAGCAATCTTATCACTGAGTCAGAAGGTCATGGATTCAACCCTGACTTGAGAAAATTGAGGTCAAAATTTGGACGGACGCTACAGTGCAATAGTGAGGGAGTGCTGCACTGTTAGACAAGCAGTCTTTTGGATGAACCATTAAACTAAGCCTCCAAACTAGGGCTTAAAAGTATCTATTCAAAGGAGAACTGTGCCTCTCTCTGACAGCAGCATTCATTTCAACCAACATTTAAAATAAGAAACAAAGGCTTTACACATATATAGCGCTTTTACAACCATAGATATCTCAAAGCATCTTGCAGCCAATGAATTTCCTTTTGATGCATCTTCACTGTTGCAATGTGGGAAATAGGCAGTCAATAAACACTCAGAAAACTCTCCCAAACACCAATGTGATAATGTTCAGATAAACCCCTCTGGTGATGTTGATTTAGAGCTGAATATTAATGAGAATGCCTGCAATACTCTGAAATAGTGCAATGGGATCTTTTGCATCCTTCCAAGCATGTAGATGGGGTCTCGATTGAATGTGTCATTTAAAAGACAGCACCTCAGACAGTGCAGCACACTCTCAGTATAGCACTGGAATGTCCTCTTCGAGCCTTGCTGAGAGGTACTTCCATTGGCTCAAACTGGATACTATTTTGGAAATAACTCCACAGAGACTGGTATCTAACACCAAGTCACCCTTTATTTAAATGAACATAGTACTTGGCACTGGTGCAGCTTCCTCAGAGTCATTCTCACAGTGAATGGAGCCCTTAACACTCCTGTTTATATCTGTCAGCTGCAGCTCCCTGATTGAAGCAGGCCCAAAACGTCAGCTTTTGTGCTCCTAAGATGCTGCTTGGCCTGCTGTGTTCATCCAGCTTCACACTTTGTTATCTTGGATTCTCCAGCATCTGCAGTTCTTATTATCTCTAATACAATCTCACGTTTTATAACTGGCTGACCACATTACAATCACTATAATTTCATTGCTGTTTGTGGGAGCTGACTACTGTATTTCTCTACGCTATGTTTGTGAGCTCTCTTCAAAAGACTTTCATCAGATGTGAAGCACTTTGGTACACCCTGAAGTTGTGTAATGCATTATGTAAGTATCAGTCCTCCAAAGAAACATGTAACTTAATAACCTGAATTAAATAAATGAATAATGGCAGCTAACCAGGGACTTAGCACTAAAAAAAATTGCTTTTTAAGATTATTTGAAATATGCAATTTTGAATGACTCATTGCCATAAAAGCCTCTGCATCAAAACACTTCTTGTAACCTGATTTATTTTCTCTGGCAGGGATGACTCCCAGTCTAGGAACACAGGAACAGCAGGAGGCCATTCAGCCCCCTACCTGATCCCATGGAATTAGATCTATATCATAACTTTTTTGTTCAAATATTTATCTTATCTCTGGCACAGAGTCTTTCCCTGCTGCTCAGAAGGGAAGGGGGAAGAGGAGCAGAGCATTAGTCATTGGGGACTCCATAGTTAGGGGGACAGATAGGAGGTTCTGTGGGGACGAGAGAGACTCACGGTTGGTGTGTTGTCTCCCAGGTGCCAGGGTGCATGATGTCTCTGATCGTGTTTTTGGGATCCTTGAGGGGGAGCAGCCCCAAGTTGTGGTCCACATTGGCACCAACGACATAGGTAGGAAGAGAGATGGGGATTTAAGACAGAAATTCAGGGAGCTAGGATGGAAGCTGAGAGCTAGGACGAACAGAGTTGTTGTCTCTGGTTTCTTGCCCGTGTCACGTGCTAGTGAGGCGAGGAATAGGGAGAGAGAGGAGTTGAACACGTGGCTACAGGGATGGTGCAGTAGGGAGGGTTTTGGATTCTTGGATAATTGGGGCTCTTTCTGGGGTAGGTGGGACCTCTACAAGCAAGATGGTCTTCACCTGAACCAGAGGGGTACCAATATCCTGGGGGGGGAAATTTGCTAAGGCTATTCGGGTGGGTTTAAACAAATTCAGCAGGGGGATGGGAACCAAAATTGTAGTTCGAGTATAGAAAAGGTTGAGAGTAGGGTGGTCCGAAATAAAGTTTCAGGGACGCAAGATGGCACCGGCAAGCAAGAAGTTGGTTTGAAGTGTGTCTACTTCAATGCCAGGAGCATCCGGAATAAGGTGGATGAACTTGCAGCATGGGTTAGTACCTGGGACTTCGATGTTGTGGCCATTTCGGAGACATGGATAGAGCAGGGACAGGAATGGTTGTTGCAGGTTCCGGGATTTAGTTGTTTCAGTAAGAACAGAGAAGATGGTAAAAGGGGCAGAGGTGTGGCATTGTTGGTCAAGGACAGTATTACAGTTGCAGAAAGGATGTTTGGGAACTCGTCAACTGAGATGGTATGGGCTGAGGTTAGAAACAGGAAAGGAGAGGTCACCCTGTTGGGAGGTTTCTGTAGGCCTTCGAATAGTTCCAGAGATGTAGAGGAAAGGATAGCAAAGATGATTCTCGATAGGAGTGAGAGAGACAGGGTAGTTGTCATGGGGGACTTCAACTTTCCAAATATTGACTGGGAACACTATAGTTCGAGTACTATAGATGGGTCAGTTTTTGTCCAGTGTGTGCAGGAGGGCTTCCTGACACAGTATGTAGATAGGCCAACAAGGGGCGAAGCCACATTAGATTTGGTACTGGGTAATGAGCCTGGCCAGGTGTTAGATTTGGAAGTAGGTGAGCACTTTGGTGATAGCGATCACAATTCTGTTATGTTTACTTTAGTGATGGAAAGGGATAGGTGTATACCACTGGGCAAGAGTTATAGCTGGGGGAAAGGCAATTACGATGAGATTAGGCAAGATTTAGGGAACGTAGGATGGGGAAGGAAACTGCAGGGGATGGGCACAGTAGAAATGTGGAGCTTATTCATGGAAAAGCTCCTGTGTTGTCCTAGATAAGTATGTACCTGTCAGGCAGGGAGGAAGCTGTAGAGTGCGGGAGCCGTGGTTTACGAAGGAGGTGGAATCTCTGGTCAAGAGGAAGAAGAAGGCTTATGTTAGGATAAGATGTGAAGGCTCAGTTAGGGTGCTTGAGGGCTACGAGGTAGCCAGGAAAGACCTAAAGAGAGAGCTCAGAGGAGCCAGGAGGAGACATGAGAAGTTGTTGGCGGATAGGATCAGGGTAAACCCTAAGGCTTTCTACAGGTATTTAAGGAATACAAGAATGACGAAAGTAAGATTAGGCCCAATCAAGGATAGTAGTGGTAAGTTGTGTGTGGAGTCAGATGAGATAGGGGAAGCGCTAAATGAATATTTTTCAACAGTATTCTCTCTGGAAAACGGCAATGTTGTTGAGGAGAATACTGAGATACAGGCTACTAGACTAGGTGGGATTGAGGTTCACAAGGAAGAGGTATTAGAAATCCTACAGAGGGTGAAGATAGATAAGTCCCCTGGGCCGGATGGGATTTATCCTCGGATCCTCTGGGAAGCCAGGGAGGAGATTGCCGAGCCTTTGGCATTGATCTTTAACTCGTCATTGTCTACAGGAATAGTGCCAGATGACTGGAGAGTAGCAAATGTGGTTCCCCTGTTCAAGAAGGGGAGTAGAGACAACCCTGGTAATTATAGACCAGTGAACCTTACCTCAGTTGTTGGTAAAGTGTTGGAAAACCTTATAAGGGATAGGATTTATAATCATCTAGAAAAGAATAAATTGATTAGGGATAGTCAGCACGGTTTTGTGAAGGGAAGGTCGTGCCTCACAAACCTTATTGAGTTCTTTGAGAAGGTGACCAAACAGGTAGATGAGAGTAAACTGGTTGATGTGGTGTATATAGATTTCAGCAAGGCGTTCGATAAGGTTCCCCACAATAGGCTATTGTACAAAATGCGGAGGAATGGAATTGTGGGAGATATAGCAGTTTGGATCGGAAATTGGCTTGCTGAAAGAAGACAGAGGGTGGTAGTTGATGGGAAAT
This sequence comes from Stegostoma tigrinum, assembly GCF_030684315.1. Taxonomy (NCBI): domain Eukaryota; kingdom Metazoa; phylum Chordata; class Chondrichthyes; order Orectolobiformes; family Stegostomatidae; genus Stegostoma; species Stegostoma tigrinum. The sequence continues at coordinate 15,774,614 of NC_081362.1, read as the reverse complement.
GTTTATCCTGGAGACCAGTTACTAGTGGTGTACCGCAAGGGTCGGTGTTGGGTCCACTGCTGTTTGTCATTTTTATAAATGACCTGGATGAGGGCGTAGAAGGATGGGTCAGTAAATTTGCAGACGACACTAAGGTCAGTGGAGTTGTGGATAGTGACGAAGGATGCTGTAGGTTGCAGAGAGACATAGATAAGCTGCAGAGCTGGGCTGAGAGGTGGCAAATGGAGTTTAATGCAGACAAGTGCGAGGTGATGCACTTTGGTAGGAGTAACCAGAAGGGCTAATGGTAAGATTCTTAGTAGTGTAGATGAGCAGAGAGATCTCGGTGTCCATGTACACAGATCCGTGAAAGTTGTCACCCAGGTTGACAGGGCTGTTAAAAAGGCATACAGTGTTTTAGCGTTTATTAATAGAGGGATCGAGTTCCAGAACCAAGAGGTTATGGTGAAGCTGTACAAAACTCTGGTGCGGCCGCACTTGGAGTATTGTGTACAGTTCTGGTCACCGCATTATAAGAAGGATGTGGAAGCTTTGGAAAGGGTGCAGAGGAGATTTACTAGGACGTTGCCTGGTATGGAGGGAAGGTCTTACGAGGAAAGGCTGAGGGACTTGAGGCTGTTTTCATCAGAGAGAAGAAGGTTGAGAGGTGACTTAATTGAGATATATAAAATAATCAGAGGGTTAGATAGGGTGGATAGGGAGAGCCTTTTTCCTAGGATGGTGACGGCGAGCACGAGGGGGCATAGCTTTAAATTGAGGGGTGAAAGATATAGGACAGATGTCAGAGGTAGTTTCTTTACTCAGAGAGTAGTAAGGGAATGGAAGGCTTTGCCTGCAACGGTAGTAGATTTGCCAACTTTAGGTACATTTAAGTCATCATTGGACAAGTTTATGGACGTACATGGAATAGTGTAGGTTAGATGGGCTTGAGATCGGTATGACAGGTCGGCACAACATCAAGGGCCGAAGGGCCTGTACTGTGCTGTAATGTTCTATGTCCTATGTTCATAAAATTTATAAAGATGTGTTACATGATCACTCAAAGATTACATTACATAAAGTACTAAACAAATCATAATGTTATGGCTGGCACAGTGGCTCAGCGGTTAGCGTGGCTGTCTCACAGCACCAGGGATCTGGGTTCAATTCTACCGTTGGGTGACTATCTGGAGATTGCACATCCTCCCTGTGTCTGTGTGGATTTCCTCCAGGTGCTATGGTTTCCTCCCATTGTCCAAAGATGTGCAGGTTTGGTGGACATGCTAAATTGCTCCATAGTGTGCAGACTATGTGCGTTAGCCTTAGGAAATGCAGGGTTACAGGGATTGGGTAGGGGATTAGGTCTGGGTGGGATCCCCAGATTGGTGCTGATGTGATGGGCTCATAGGAACTCTATGATACTTGCTACAATTACAGTCAATAATCACAATGTTCATTACATGTCAAATGTATAGCCCACAGATTTTAACTGGTTTCCTGCTTATTGGTTTACTGTGCAGGGAGGACCTTAGACCTCTAGATCTTTCCCATTCTGCCTGTGTGGCAGCTGTCCCATGTTTTTCTGAGTCCCTTGGTCCTGGACCTTGTAACGTGCCACCTGTAATGTACCTTAGAGCCAGTGTCCAGCCTCTATCTCTCTTGATCACCCAGAGGGAACAGGATTCCACTGCTCACCTGCTGGGCCATCCGCCCCAGAGTTGCTTATCTTACAGAATTGGCCTGGAGTCTCCAGGAATTAATCTCCGGGGTGGGGGGGGTGGGGGGGGGTCACTGCTACGAGAAAACTTAGTGAATAATATGTTCAGAATGTTAAAGGAAATATTGAGGGCTTTTGTCCCCCACTTTTTTCAGTTAGCGATTAACATATTGCAGATGAAGGAAAGAAGACTGAGATTCAAGAATTATCCAATCAGCACTGGGAAAATTGATGTCTAGTGACCGAAAGTGGGAACTTGGGAAGTGAGGCAGTTAAAGGTAGGAAATCAGAGGTCACTCAGTGTTGGCAACACTCACCCAGCCAGACTTCTTCACCTACTTGTGCTTGTGAGCTGGTTTCCAGGTAAAACAACCGTGAATGGAAAATGTCTAGGAACTCTACAACTCAAGGCAACACCAAGAGGTTCACCTTCCTTAACAGCATAAAAAGCGAGGGAGGCATTGAGGAAAATGTACTGACTCCAGAAAATCATTAAGAATCAGATGCAACTCCTGTTAATGGCGTTCAATGTCAACGATGCTCTCCAACTATGTTGGCTCAGAGTCTGGCTCATAGTTGGCTTTGGTATTTGAAGTGTTTCTTCTTCTTCCAGAACCAACAAATCAAGCGATCACAGATAATAAAGTGCAAAGCTGGATGAACACAGCAGGCCAAGCAGCATCTCAGGAGCACAAAAGCTGACGTTTCGGGCCTAGACCCTTCATCAGAGAGGGGGAAGGGGAGAGGGTTCTGGAATAAATAGGGAGAGAGGGGGAGGCAGACCAAAGATTGAGAGAAAAGAAGATAGGTGGAGAGGAGAGTATAGGTGGCGAGTTAGGGAGGGGATAGGTCAGTCCAGGGAAGACGGACAGGTCAAGGAGGTGGGATGAGGTTAGTAGGTAGGAAATGGAGGTGCGGCTTGGGGTGGGAGGAAGGGATGGGTGAGAGGAAGAACAGGTTAGGGAGGCAGAGAGAGGCTGGGCTGGTTTTGGGATGCAGTGGGGGGAGGGGAAGAGCTGGGCTGGTTGTGTGATGCAGTGGGGGGAGGGGACAAACTGGGCTGGTTGTGGGATACGGTGGGGGAAGGGGAGATTTTGAAGCTGATGAAGTCCACATTGATACCATTGGGCTGGGTCCCAGGTTCGATTCCAGCCTCGGGTGACTGTCTGTGTGGAGTTCGCACATTCTCCCTGTGTCTGTGTGGGTTTTCTCCGGGTGCTCCAGTTTCCTCCCACAGTCCAAAGATGTGCAGGTTAGCATAGATTGGCCATGCTAAATTGCTCATAGTGTCCAGGGATGTGCAGACTAGATGGATTAGCCATGGGGAAATGTAGGGTTATAGAGATAGAGTAGGGGGCTGGATTTGGGTGGGATACTCTTTGGAGGGTCAGAGCAGACTCAAGGATCCAAATGCCTCTTTCTGCACTGTAGGGATTATGTAATATGAGGATCAGCTAATCCTTTTATGTTGGACAATAGGAGGTACAGTTCACAGACAGCGTGTCTTCTGTCAGACAAGCATCAGATGACAGAACATGGGAGTGAGTTGCATCCAGTAGGGTGACTTGATGAACCCAGACCTGCTGGACAACATGTTTGTAGCCAATGGCTTTCTGAATCTACAAGGAGAGGCCTCATTGGCATGACCTACAAGCAGAAGTGGGAGAAAAAAGATATTAGTAGTTGGTGATTTATCTCACTGCTGAATGCTGGCGGCAAAATTACTTTCCAATTGGGCCAGGTCTGCTGTGGAGTTAATGATTCACCCCCAACCAGAACTTATGCTATACCCAGAAGGAAGGTCACAAAGTGACGCACTCAGGGATGTGTGGGATAAGTGGGTGGACACTTACCTCATTATTACCATATGTGAGGTGTGAGTTTGTGCAGCACAGAGGAGATTGTTGTGGAGGGTATCGAGTCAGTGTGGGGAGAGTGAACCCAACATCAATGGCAGTCATGATGAGCGAAGATGAGAGTAGGAACAGATAGCCCAAGGTCTGGGGGGGTGACAAGAATTGGAACATGCACCCTGAAGGGGTGAAAGCAAGCAGCCCAGGGGGCAGCATGAGCTTTGTGGAACACCTATGCTTGGTTCATGACATACGACAACACCTCCCAGTTGTGAACCACTTCAGCGCCCCTCCCACTCCCTGGATGACGCATCCATCCTGGGCCTTCTGCATTGCCACAACGATGCCATCCGAAGGCTGGAAGAAAAGCACTTCATATTCCGCTTGGGAACCCTGCAGCCCAATGGTCTCAATGTGGACTTTACAAGCTTCAAAATCTCCCCACCCCCGACCTGAACCAAAGACCAGCCCCTCTCATCCCCGCCTCCTTGACCTGTCAATCTTCTCTCCCACCTAACTGATCAACCCACACACCCAGGTCCCACCTTCTAGCCTCATCTCTGCCTCCTTGACCTGTCCATCTTCCCTCCCACCTACACACCCCTCTATCTCCACTGACCAACACCTATCCTAACTCCCTACCTACACTCACCTTCACTGGCTTCATCACCGCCTCCTTGACCTGTCCGTCTTCTCTCCACCCATCTGCTGCATTATCCACCTTCTATCATCGCCTTCCCCCTCTCTCTATTTATTTCAGAGCCCACTTCCCCTCCCCCATTTCTGAAGAAGGGTCCATACCCAAAACATCAGCTTTCCTGCTCCTCTGATGCTGCTTGGCCTGCTGTGTTCATCCAGCTCTACACCTTGTTAACTCAGATTGTCCAGCATCGGCAGTTCCTACTATCTATGAGCAAGCTCAAACCCTAGCGAGGAGCACAAGTCCAGTAGGCCAGGCGTGTAGAGATTATGTTGTTGAACTGTTAACTGTGTTTCCTTCCATTGCTCAGATCTTTGAGTATAGGAGTTGGGATGTCATGTTGAGTTTGTACAGGATGCTGGCTAGGCCTCTTCTTGAGGACTGTGTGCAGTTCCGGTTATCCTGATACAGGAAGGATATTATTAATTTGGAGAGGGTTTAGAAAAGATTTACCAGGATGTTGCCAGGACTGGAGGGTTTGCATTGTATGGAGAGACTGGATAGGCTGGGTGTTCACTGGAGCAAAGGAGTTTGAGGGGTGACCTTATAGAGGTTTGTAAAATTATGAGGGGCATGGATAGAGTGAATAGCAAGGGTCTTCCCCAGGGTAGGGGAGTCCAAAACCAGGGGGCATATTTCTAAGATAAGAGGCGAGCAATATTTTTAAACAGAGTGGATTGTGTGTGGAATACTGCCAGACAGTGTGATGAATGCAAGTACAGTTACAACATCTAAACGATATTTGGATAGGCCCATGAAGAGGGAGGGTTTGGAGGGATATGAGACAAATGCAGGTGGGTGGGACTAGTTTAGTCTGAGAACATGGTTGGCATAGACTTGTTGGATTGAAGGGTCTGTTTCCTTGCTGTGTGACTCTGTGACTCTATGGCCATAATGTTTAACTTCTAGATGCTGTTTCTTTATTTTTCTGTGTTGTACCTAAGATCTGTACCTAGTTACCTTTCTACCTAAGATGGCGCTATAGATGCTGATATCTCCTGGAACTGATATCTCCCAGTGCTGATATTGCCTGGTGTCAATACCTCCTGGTCTCAATATCTTCTGATGTTCTTATCTCCCAATACTGATATCTCCTGATGCTGATATCACTCAGTGCTGATATCTCCTGGTGCTGATATCTCCCATTCCTTATATCTCCCACTGTCATATCTCCTGGCGTAGAACTCTACCACTCCCAGTGCTGATATCTCCTGGTGCAGATATCCCCTCATGTTGGTATCTCCCAGTGTAATATCTCCCGATGTTGCTATCTCCCAGTGCTGATATCTCCCAGCGTTAATATCGCCTGGTGCAGATATCCCCTCGTGTTGGTATCTCCCAGTGTAATATCTCCCGATGTTGCTATCTCCCAGTGCTGACATCTCCTAGCGTTAATATCTCCTGGTACAGATACCTCCTGTTGCAGATATCTCCTAGTGCTCATATCTCCCAGTGCTCATATTTTCTGGTGCTGATATCTCACAGTGCTGACATTATCCAGTTTTGACATCTCCAACTGCTGATATCTCCCAGTTCCTATATCTCCCTGGCGATGATATTTTCCATGACGTGGAGGTACCAGTGTCGGACTGTGATGGACAAAGTCAGAAGTCACATGACACCAGGCCATAGTCCAACAGATTTATTTGAAATCACAAGCTTTTGGAGTGCAGCCCCTTTGTCAAGTGAAGTGAGTCAAGAGGCAGGACTGAAACCTCAGGAAGACATGGGGAAGAAAAGCCCCAGGGAAGGAGAGATTTTGAAGGGAGAGGTGTGAATGCCCTGGGGTAGGGTGAAGGCTGGGGGAGAAGTGTTAATGCCCCCATTGAGAAAGGGTTAATGCATACGTAGACGGAGGCAGTTGTAATGCCCCAAAGACAGGAGTTAATGACCATGTGGACAGAGAAGGGTCAGTGACTTGTGAGTGGGTAAAGCCCCAAGGAGAGATAGTATATCCCACAGAGAAGGGTTAAAACCCCAAAAGGTATATTGATGGGGTTAAAGCCTGGGCCGGTTGGTTGGGAAAAGCTGCTAAGTGAGAGAGGGAGGGTGAGTGAGTCCTGTTTGTTGTCCTGGCTGAACCAGACATGGGAAGAATAACTGTCCAGAAATGAACACACATCTCACTCAGTTACAAAGGTGGAGTGACAGGAAATTAATACAAGATTTCATCAATTGCAACAGTCCTCCTAACACATTGCCACAGTCCTGGGTCAGTGGGGAAGACTGTCTCCCAAACTTATACTATGCCATAAAATTCAAGTGTCACAAATTATCCTGGAATTCATTGGGACAGAATTAGTCCATCCAGTCTCAAAGGCCTGTTGTACTAGTTTGTGGCTGATCTGCATCTCAACACCATTGAGCTGCCTTTGTTCAATATTCCTAGACATGTTTGCCCTGGGATTGATTGGGAATGCAATTGCAGTGGAAGCAAATTCAATATTGCTTTCTGAAGGGAATTGGGTGTATGCTTGAAAATGACAAAAGAAAATCCGCTGAAGAGACCAGTGCAGTGGGACATGTTTGTTGGCTGCTTCATAGAACAGGCAGAGACATGAAGGGCCGGAAGTCAAAACAAGGAATGCCACCTGAGATATGAAGCGGTACTCTTTTCAGGTCTCAATGCTCAGCCAATAGTTTATCGCAACCAGTCGTCATCATCATTGGTGGTCCCTCACACTCTCAGAGTGAGTCCCTGGGGTGGCTATGCAGACCGATGCAGCTACTGCAGGCCCTGCCATGTTTGGGGAAAGTGGTGGCGGTGGGAAAGGAAGGGGAGGGTGAGGTGTTGCTATGGCAACATGTTTCCTTAACGCTGTTCCTGTCCGACTTCCGCTTTTTTTCTCCCCCAAACGGCGTGTCTCGAGGTGCTCGACGCCTTCCCAGATGCTCCTCCTCCACTTTTGGACGGTCTTGGGTCAGTGATTCCCAGGTGCCTGTGGGAAAACTGCACTTCGTCAGTGAGGCCTCGAAGATAGCACTGAAACGCTTCCTCTGTCCACCCTGAACTCCCCCCGCTGTTTCGGAGCTGGGAGTAGAGCACCTGCTTGGGGGAGCCCAGCACTTGGTAGCCAGTAGAGGGTGGTCACATGCTGGGGATGTTGGCCTAGTCAAGGCCTAGTGCTGGTACGTCATTTTTCCCAGTGGATTTGCGGGGTCTTGCGAGGGCAGTGTTGGTGGTACTCCTCCTGCATCTTGAGGTGTCTGCTGTAACCATTCCACCTCCAGAGCTGTGCAGGAGGGCAGGATCCACAAAAACCCTGTGAACCATGACCTTAGTAGCCAGTAAGGTCAATGTGAAGGCAAGGGATTCTGAAGGAGAGTTAAAATGCTGACTGTTTACCTCTTCAGAGGTGCTGCTGGACCTGCTGAAATCATCATATTTAATTTGTAACAGCAGCGAACTGTGCACCCAGAGCTAGTAGGAACTGCCAATGTAAGGCTGGAGAATCTGAGATAACAGGAGCTGGATGAAGACAGCAGGCCAAGCAGCATCATAGGAGCAGGAAGGCGGGCGTTTTGGGCCTAGACCCTTCTTCAGAACTGTGTGCCCATACTGCCATCTTCAGGTACTCTCATTGAACTGCAGGTTCTGGGCACCAGCTTGTGAAAGTTGCAGTTCTTGAAGAGCAGAATCATAGAACTCATAGCAGCTGGGCAAAGAGGGAGGGTGGTGTAGTGGTCATCTCACTGATGATAATATTACATGAAGCTCAGGCTAATGGGATCGCAGACCAGCTGCAGGGATTTCAAGTTAGCAAATAAAATTTTGAATATGAAAAGCATCTAAGGTTAGAGTGAGAATAGAATCCCTACAGTGTCGAAGCAGTCCATTCAGCCCATCAAGTCCACATCACCCCTCTGAATGGCACCCTACCCTATCCCTGCATTTTCCCATAGCTAATCCCTGGTCGCTAAAGGCAGTTTAGCACGGCCAATCCGCCTAATGTGCACATCTTTGGACTGTGGGAGGAAACCCACGCAAACACAGGGAGAATGTGCAAACTCCACACAGAGGGTCACCCAAGGCTGGGATCAAACTCCAGTCCCTAGTGCTGTGAGGCAGGAATGCTAACCACTAAGCTACCATGCCTCCCATAAATTATAGTGTTGAGATTGATTTTGGATGGCAGAAAAGGCCAAATCAATAATCCTTGCTCTATGATAACAAGGTGTAGAGCTGGATGAACACAGCAGGCCAGGCAGCATCAGAGGAACAGGAAAGCTGACATTTCAGATCTGGACCCTTCTTCAGAAGAAGGGTTTGGCCCCAAAACGCCGGCTTTCCTGCTCCTCTGATGCTGCTTGGCCTGCTGTGTTCATCCAGCTCCACACCTTGTTATCTTAGATTCTCCAGCATCTGCAGTTCCTACTGTCCTTGCTCTATGTTTCTATTTGCACAATTGTGTTCATGCCAGGCATCTGTAAGAGTAATTCACTTAATGTAACTTCCTGCTTCATTCTCATTGCTCCGTATTGTTTCCTTTTCAGAAGATAATCCAATTCCCAGTTGAATGCCCTGACTGAATTTGCTTTCAGGCAATGCATTGGAGATCCTAAACACTCCCTATGATTAGTTTGCAACTTCCTTAAATCTGTATCCTCTGGTCCTCAATCCTTCTACTGATGAGAATAACTTCTACCTACTGTTATACCCAGGAGATAGAAAGATATTAAATTGTTTTAAGACCTATATTGCCTTGTTTGATTTATTTTTAAAAATGGCCTCTTGCCAGATTTTGAAATGGCTGCTATCAAACACGGAAGCAACAAGTTGACTGATTCTAGAAATTTTTGTCAATTACTTGCACAAAAGTGAACTCATCGCCTCCTGTGATACTCCTTGCATTGTATGAATATTAGTGCTGAGCCAACACAAAGGATTAGCAGACAAGATGTCAACCCCAGCCATTTCTTAACTAAGGAGACCATCAAAAGCCATTGTTGCTTGACTTGGTGCAAATGTCTCCACGGTTATCCACTAGAAAACATATTAGTTTCTGTAGACAGAACATCAAAGACACCATGAGATAGTAAGAACTGCCATTGCTGGAATCTGAGATAACACAGTGTAGAGCTGGAGGAACACAGCAGGCCAGCAACATCAGAGGAGCTGGAAAGCTGACATTTTGGGTCGGGACCCTTCTTCAGAAATAGTGTACAGAAAAATCACAAGGAGACGGTACAGAGGGAGAGAAACCTTTTTGAAGAAGGGTCCCAACCTGAAACGTCAGCTTTCCTGCTCCCCTGATGCTGCCTGACCTGTTGAGTTCCTCCAGCTCCACACTGTGTTATCAAAGACACCATCTTAGCTGAATGTCTTAACTCAAGCCCCAGTTGCATTACTGAACCTGCTGGTCTGTTTGAGCCAACCTTTAACTTTGTGGCTTTGACCTTTGTCTGTCAGCCTATTTGTGACACCAGAAGAGAAGGCAACTTCAGATTTATATAAAATCCTGTCTTTAATCTCAATTTCTCTAACCAATCAAATTTAGAAGTTTATGAAGTCATGAGAGTCATGGATAGGGTGAATAGACAAGGTCTTTTTCCCAGGGTGTGGGGAATCCAAAACTATAGGGCATAAGTTTAAGGTGAAGGGGAAAGATTTAAAAGGGACCTAAGGGGCAACTTTTTCACACACAGGGTGGTGGGTGTATGTAATGAGCTGCCAGAGGAAGTGGTGGAGGCTGGGACAGTTGCAGCATTTAAAAGGTTCTGTACGGGTACATGAACAGGAAGTATATGGGCCAAATGCTTGTAAATGGGACTAGATTAATTTAGGATATCCGGTCAGCATGAACAAGTCGGACCAAAGTGTCTGTGTGCGGTAAATCTCTTTGACTCTAACCCTGTGTTTTGTCTGCGAACTGAACCAATTCTCAGCTTACAATCCTACATCTTCATCAGCAAATAAGCTGAGCCTGAGCTCCTACAAAAGAGATTTCTGTGCACAGCCAACTGAAAGAACCTGAGTATCAACTATTACTGGACACAAAACTAATTGTGAGATCTTTGATTTCAAGTAAGTTGTAAGTTATAACTTCTCTGCTTTCCTGTATCTTAATTATATTTCTTGGATGCTTGTGTGTAGAAATGTGTGTCACAAACCACACCCCCGAGTTTGAGTGCAGAAATAAAACTGACTTTGTTTTAACCCTGAAGTATTTGCATGAGTCATTTTAAATTGAACTTCACAAACAGGAAAGACACCACCATCTATTTTTAAAAGAGAAATGAAAATAAGAAAAAAAACAAAACCATCTCTGTTCTGGACAGAAGGGGTGAAACAGTGAGAATAAATTTAACTCTCCCTCTGTACTGTCTCCTTGTGATTTTTAATACCTCTATTAAATCTCCTCTCAACATTTTCTTCTCCAAGTTCCAGGCTCTCCAATCTATTTCTGTAACTCTTGTTCTCATCACTAGTGAATCTTTTCTGTACACTCTTTAGTGCTGTCACACCTATCTGAAATGTGGTGCTTCAGACTGGATACGATACTGTTACTGCAACCAGTGCTATCATAATTTTACAGAATTGTTATAGGAAAGAAGAAGGCAATTTAGTCCATCGCATCTGTATCGTCTCTCTGAGTGAGTAATGCACTTAATGCCATTCCCCTACTTTCAACCCATAACACTGCATGTACTTCATTTTCAGATCATAGCTGAGTTAGCTTCATTGACTTAGCTTGATTGTGAGGTGTACTTAAGTGAGTACACAGTGAAAAGTTTATACATCACCACTTACAGCATCATCTTAGGTAAAAAAAAAGTATCTCAGTATGACTTCTTCAGTTACAAGATCTTAGAGAATAGAGAAATAAGAAGTCCAGCATTGCAGAAATAAATGTTCAGAACAATGGTCTTCCAACCCAGACCACACTAGCACCTACCCTCCAGACCACACTGGCACCTACCCTCCAGACAACACTGGCACCTACCCTCCGGACAACACTGGTACCTACCCTCAAGACCACACTGGCACCTACCCTCCAGACCACACTGGCTCCTACCCTCCAGACTGCATTGGCTCCCACCCTCCAGACTGCACTGGCACCTACCCTCCAGACCACACTGGCACCTACCCTCCAGACAGCACTGGCACCTACTCTCCAGACTGCACTGGCACCTACCCTCCAGACCGCACTGGCACCTACCCTCAAGACAACACTGGCACCTACCCTCCAGACCACACTGGCACCTACTCTCCAGACCACACTGGCACCTACCCTCCAGACCACATTGGCACCTACCCTCCAGACCACACTTGTACCTACCTTCCAGACAACACTGGCACCTACCTTCCAGACCACACTTGTACCTACGCCCCAGGCCACACTGGCACCTACCCTCCAGACCACACTGGCACCGACCCTCCAGACCACACTTGTACCTACGCCCCAGGCCACACTGGAACCTAACCTCCAGACCTCACTGGTACCTACCCTCCAGACCACACTCGTACCTACCCTCCAGGCCACACTCGTACCTACCCTCCAGGCCACATTGGCACCTACCCTCCAGTTTGCACTGACATCTACCCTCCAGACCACATTTGGACTTGGATTCAGACCACTCTGAGCTTCACCTTGAGGTTCATGAGGTTGGGAGATCTAGAATCGCCTCAAGATGGAGACCATGGTCAGCCCACGCTGGGTTGATAGGACACCATGCCAGGGTGGGAGGACACCACATTATGTCTGCACTGAGGCTGGGAGTTGAATGGAGGTCGGGAGTCGTGCAGAGGTCAGGGATTGGAGGCAGGGAGAGAAGAAGGAAAAAGAATGCAAGGTGGCAAAAAAAAGAAAAAGGAAAAGAACAGGTGGAGCAGATGAGCTCCAGCTGAAGCGTCCTACTCCGCCACCATCTTGGCCAGGTCCAACTCCCTCATGAAATCCTTGGCCCAGTTTACCTCCAACACACTCTGGGGAAGTCACTGTGAAGATTTTGTGATCCAAATCTTCTTTAAAAGTTCAGTGGCCGGAAATAAATGCATTTTGAACTTGTAAACAAAGGACACATTGCTTAAGAAATAGGCAGTAGAACAACAGCAACAGCATTGGTTGAATAGGGATGGCTAGTTCGAGATGCCAACAGCATGGGCTCAGCTCCTGCACCAGCTGAAGTTACCACAAAGGACTCATCTTCTTGACCTTGCTCCTTACCGGAGGCCTGGCGGCTCTTGGAGTAAATCACCACCAGTCATCTCTTTCTAATGAGAGAACAACCATGTGGACTATGGTGACTTTACCTGATTGTACATTACCCAAGAAAGGGGGAACGCCTCAGGACATTTCACAGCCTGCAAAATATTTGTTGAGGTGCAGTGATTTAAGAAATGTCGCAGTCAAATTGTACACAGGTAGTCCCCACAAACAGAAACAAGAAATTGATCAGAAAAATTGATCATTTTATAAAGGAGGCTATCGGCCTATTGAGTCTATACTGGCTGTTCGTGGAGTAATCCTATTAGTCCCACAGACCTGCTCCATTCTCATTGTCTGGCAAGTTTATTTCACACTGAGTTTCCTTTTGGGATAATTTGATGTCTCTACTTACAACTGCCTTGGAGTTGTGTTCCAAGCCATTAGATTGTGTAAAATCACTTACACGCATTTCCACTGCATCTCTTGCTTTGAATTGTAATGTGTCCCTTAGTCCTTGTACCATCAACTAATGGGAATAGCATTTCATTTCCTTATCTATCTTATCCATAATCATAATCTTGTAACAATTGATCAAATCTCACTTCTAAATCCTTTGCTCTAAGGAAAACAAGCCCAGATTTCCCAACCTAACTTTGTAACTAAAATCCTTCACCACTGGAACCATTCTGGTCAAATCTCTTTTCTAATGTAACGTTGAGTCTTGGAAAGTTAAACCTTCAGTATTCCCTCAATACCACAGAGAATTAAGGATTCTAGTCTCTGCATTATAAATCTTCTGACTTCGAGACTAGACTAACCACTAAATCAAAGCATGTTGGAAGTCTTTCTACGTTCCTGTATCCATTCAATCAGATTTTCATGGAGTGAGCAAGTGCATGGGAGGACACAACAGTGTAAATTCCACTCTCAAATAGTTTGTTTGGGCAGAAAGCTTATCAGCTATTGGTAAAGAGAGTGACAGTGAATGAGATAAGAAGGATTGACAGTGCAACGTTCATAACAGAGCACAGGACTTGTGGTTTATTGACAGTAAACATACTAGAGTGTTTGTCTGCCGGTGAATGTTTGCATCGAGGTTTATTGATAGCTCGTTCTAGTCCAGATTGGTGGAAGCAATACTTCAGCTTCAAAAAAATTGGCAAAAAAAGGGATGCTTCTGGCCTAGCTTAAGAACTTTTGTTTTCTGAAGTGAAAACTTCCGATGAGGAAGCAGAGGTTGGAATTGAAGGAGAATCGATCCTATTCTTTGCATGAGCAATTCGAGTAGCTCCAGTCCCTTTCCACTGCAAATATTTTCTCTTCAAATGCTTATCCAATTCCCAAATGAAAATGAATGCTGAATCTTTCAGGGTGCACAACCCAACCTATCACACCAACTATATGTTCATTAAAACATCCCTTAGGGACCTTGTGCCAAATACTAAGTCCGTTATCTCTAGTTCTGAACCCTTATCCAAATAGAAATACTTTCTATCTGTCCTGTCTACAATCCCCATGATTTTGAAAACCTCTTTCAAATCACCATTACTTTCTTTTAAAAAATCACATTTTATAAAGCAAAAAAGTCTTATATCCCTATTGAGCCACATATGTTCTTGCTCCCTGCTCTCAGAATTGTATCTGCTATATTGCCTCTCTACGTTCTTCCCACCAAAATCAAATCTGATCTGTCATGCACCCACCCATTCCACCGACCCCAATGTCCTTTTGAACTCTTCCACTATGCTTCTCATAGCTTACTTCAGTTCCAACCTTTGTGCCATCATCAAGTTTTGAAATAAACCTACTTGGGCAGGCAGGACTTTATCAAGAAAGCCAGCAGTTCCCAGAACTACCCCTAGAAAATATCTTCATATATCTTACTTCATGAATATTATTACTATTCAAATTATTCACTATGTTAAAATGTATTAATGATTTAATCAGTTAATATTGCTCAATGTCCATTCATGTATCAGTTGGAACAAATCTTTTTTACCTCATTCTTTTGACAGTTGTTTACCTGAAGAATAACTGATATCATGTTGCACTGGGTTTATATATTAATTTGATACAGTTACAACATTTAAGACATTTGGACAGGTACATGAAAAGGAAAGGTTTAGAGGGATAGGGATAAAAATCACAGGCAAGTGGGACTAGTTCAGTTTGGGAAACTAGGGGTTAAAGCACTAATTCTTTGAAGTCTGCATTACATATAGAAAGGGTAGTTAAAAAGGCATTCAGCACACTTGCCTTCATTGCTTCAACACTTCCAATATAGGAGTTGGAATGTCGTGTTGACATTGTGCAGGATGTTGGAGAGACCTCTTCTGGAACAATATCCTTTCTACAACAGGGAGAGGGGTCAGAAGAGATTTGCTAGGACATTGCCAGGACTGGAGGGTTTGAGTTATCAGGAGTGGCTCGGGCGTTTTTCACAGGAGGAAGAGGGGTAAGCTTATAGACGTTTATAAAATCATGAGGGGTATAGACAAGGTAAACGGCAAGTGCCTTTTCCCTAGGGTGGGGTATTTCAAGACTAGAGGCCATATTTTTTAGGCACAGTTGCAATGTTTAAAAGACATTTCAGTTAAAAGTACATGAATAAAGAAATGTTTGGAGGGATATGGCCCAAGCGCATGCAGACGGGACTAGTTTAGTTTGGGATTATGGTTGGCATGGGACTGGTTGGACCGAAGGGTCTGTTTTTGTGCTGTGTGACTTAGTCAGCACAGACAAGTTGGACAGGAGGGTCTGTTTCTTCTGTTTCCAAACTGTACAACTCTAACTATTTATCACTACTCCTAGCACCCTCCTGCTGCCATGCATAAACTGTGTAAGTGAAGTTCAACAGATCCATTGTGGTTGGCAAGTCAAGAATTAACTGAGAGGAGTGTGGCTGAATGTTAAGGAGATTTCACATTTCACCGTTCAGATTAGCTACCTGTTGCTTATATTAGGCAACTGTTTACAAAGCCAAACAAGTCTTGGGTGGCTTATGCTGACAGTTTACAGTCCCAGATCCAAATTCAAGCTGTAATGCTTTGTGTCAACTGCAGTCAGCAAGAAAAAGAAAGCTTTAAAAAAAGCTTACATTGGAAGAATTAACCTGGAGCGTGTGCCCACAAGGAAAGACGAAACATTTTCACTACAATTCATTGCCAAATATCTAGATCGTCCTAACGGGCTCAGAAACAAAACACTCTGGAAAGAGACACAAGAGATAAATCACTTTATTTTTTCAGTTTTGTAAGCTTCATTATCAAATAAAGACTGTTCCCATAAGCAGTGAACAGACACTTGTAAAGTAAGGTCCCTGATAATTTACAGTTTAACATTCAGACAGGGTTGTGGAATGAAACAAAGGGTTCACAATGGCTGGAAGCCATAATTATTACTTCTTCTTGGGCAGGGCAATGTCGAAGAGTTCATACAGAACATAGACTGTACCTGGAAAGGAGGAAAAAGATTACTGTGATTATATTCAAGCATTTAAAAGAAAAATCAGCAATACCATGGTGTTTTCCCAACAGAATTATTTACATGCACTTGTGTAAATTGACTTGTCAAGTTTTCCAGTTTCTGCTTTCATGTCAGCAATTCCTGGCATTTCCCTCTATTTTATAAACCTGAGTTCTCTAATATTTACCAAATTACACCATGGGTCCCAAAGCACTACCAGTCCTTTGAGTGTAGAACAAGTGTAGCTGAGAACAGACCCTCTCAGCCCCCATCCTACCTTGTGATGAAGCATCAGTCTCACTGACTGGGTCTACAAAGCAGACTGTCAGTAGTGTTGGGATTCCTAGCATGAACTAGTGCCCACTCCCTCAATTACCTCCAACATTTCACATTGGAGGTCTCAATGTACTGCTAGCTTTATTTTATCCTCTTTCCAAAAACTGGTTTCAGAAGCAATTCTAACTCTTCCACTGTCTGCCCAGGCATAAACCAGCAGCTAATCAGGAAAAACAGCAGATACCTAGAGTGGACCTTGAACAAGTTCATGAAATTCTGGCTAGCAGGGACCAAATCTTTTGTTCCTACTGTGCTTCTAGGGCAGCATTGTGGCTCAGTGGTTAGCATTGCTGCTTCACAGCACCAGGGACCCAGGTTTGATTTCAGTCTCAGGCAACTGTTTGTACTGAGTTTGTACATTCTCCCTGTGTCTCTGGTGTCCTCCCACAGTCCAAAGATGTGGGGGCTAGGTGGGTTAATAATGTTAAATTGTCCATAATGTCCAGGGTTGTGCAGGGTAGGTGGATTAGCTATGGGAAATGTACAGGTGTGAGTGGGATGCTTGTAGAGGGTCAGCGAGGACTTGATGGGTTGAATGACCTGCTTCCACACCATAGGAGAACTATAATTCTACTTTGCCATGGCTAAGCTACACAAAATAGGCATATCAAAAATCTGTATTCAAACAGACATTTCACTCAGTAAGTTAAATTCTCTCTCTTCATAAACGCAACTCCTTCACAAAGTGGACACTCAAGCGGACACAAGAATCTAGTTATTCTTCATGGTTGAACTTAAATTAGGAACTGCCTGGTCATTTGGTAGGGGCACATTCATTGCCCATACCCATGTGGCTCTGACCTGACAGCCACGTCACTTCTACATCCAGGAGGAGTCACTGAATAGGGACATAATGCCTTTACCAAATAAGACATGCAGAAAGATCAGGTTTTAAAATGAGTACCAAGAAAGCCTTACCCACAACAGTGAGGCTCATGGTTAGCCTGTACAGCAAAGCATCCATCACACCACCTTTTAAATGGACTGGCATCCCATTGTCCGCCTGAAATAAATAGATGTATCAATAATTGTACAGTTTTAGCATTGTTCCATTAGCATTAGGAAAACACCTAATGAGCCAAACCTAGAGCAGAGTCTAACAGAGATTCTGATCACATTGGTTCCAATGGTATGGCAGGAACATCACAGATTTAAAGAGAATAAGACAGCAAAGAGCCACTTTCACATCGTTAGCCCACTGTGTAAAGCAGAATCAAGAGGGAGTAGTAGGAGAATGTGGATCAGGGAAGGGGCTGCTGTGGAAACACATTCAAAGCAGTCAGAGGTAGCATGTTTGCTGGTGAAGGGAGGGCTTGAGAACATAAGCTTCAATACTAATCTCCAGACTGTCAGTCCTTCAAAATCACATGATTTCTTCTGTCCGATGTACATTTCAGGCTGTGCGGTTCATTAAATCAAGAGTCAGATTATATTTTCAATGCTGGCACTATTGTAGAGCAGAGGTTCGAGGGCTACATTACAGCTGACACTGGTCAATAAGATAACACAATTATTGAAGGTCTCAGTGTACAGAAAGCTAGATTTAAAGCCAATCCCAATCTGTACTACTGCACGGAGATAAAGGTGCCCACATCTGACTCTGACGTGCAACCAGGATCCAGCCAGCAGGTAGTACTGGGAAGCACTCTATTACCATTCCCCAACGGAAATAGAAGTGTTCCACAATACTGGCCTGAATCCGTCACTCTGTCAGAAATCCCATATCTAACACAGATCAGTCTAAAAAGCACAGATTCATCTTTGGTGCATTTATGAATTTCCAGTCCTTCACTAGTTAAAGCAGCATAGATAAGTTTAGCAATCTTCACAGGTAGCACCGGACAGGATAGGCACTGAAACCATGCACCACTTTTCTGCATAAAGTACAATGTGTTATAGTTTAGAAGCCCGTGAACCACTGACAGCTGCCAGGAGGAGGTGGTGATGGTGATGGTGGTGGTAAAAGAAAGGAAAGGAGAGGTAGAAATCACAGGTGCTTGCTAAGTGGGTGATGTCCTAGGAAAGGACAGGTCACATGGAGTTGCAGGGCACCATCAGGGTGTGGGGTGGATGGGACGGGCATAGTAGTCAGACGGGAGAAGAGTTTGGTGGACTGAAAGGAGTTGGCGAGTTACAGGTCAGGCCTCTTGGATGGGGGTAGCCATTTTATAGATAGCCAGGAGTTACAGTAGTTTTAATTCCACAGTTTTTCCAGGCACACTGAAGTAGATCAATCAGATCCCTCCAGAGTGACCGACTCTAACTTAGAGTTGGGTACTTTAGCAAACATTAGGCAATTGCCCATTGGAAGGTTCAACTTTGTAGGCAGTTCTGCTGCAGCTAGCTACATCAGGATGTCCACATGATTCCAAAACAATTTCTGTCTATGTTGCTGCAATCTACAGCTTCTTACCAGAAGATCTGGGCCAATGCTCTGAATATTGAGATCCTTCTCAGCCTTTGCTTCAGCAGCAGGAAAGCTGTGCAAATACTCAGGGCTGACAGCCAAGGTCATGTATCACTGTAAGGGCTACGGAGTGTGTCTCCATACAGAGATTACTAAAAGCAGGTACACAGATATGTAAAAGCATAAATGCTAAATGGTGGGCATCTCTAGAAGACTGAATACAAAAGAGTGGTTATTAAAGTTATTAAGTTCCAGATGGAGCTCTGATTAGAGCACATCTAGAGAATTGGGTCCTACACCAGAGGAAGGACATACTGGCCTTGAATTTGGTGTAACACATTAACCGGAATGATGCTGGGCATAAAGGGTTAAATTCTCAGTTGCACGATGTTAGCTCGTATTTCTGAGTTTATGTAGCTAATCTATTGAATGTGTTTATCATAAGGTGCTTGACAGGGTAGATGGAGAAAAACCGTTAAAGACCAAGGTGGGCATCACTTTACATTTTGAGCGGGGCCATTTAAGAGTATCATTTGGAAGCAGTTTTCTCAAAAACGTGTGAAAATCTGGAGTTCTTGGCCCCCAGAAGGCTGCAGACACTGAATGGGTCAACTGTGGACTTCAAGGGCCAGATGGTTAGACTTTTTGATAGGCAATAAAGATGGGAAAGTGAAGTTGGAAGGAACAGATCAGTCACCATCTGACTGAAAAAAAAACAGGGCAGACTCAAGGGGCTGAATGGCTTTCCTGTCCTGTTCACAAGAACTATACCAAAACACTGCTCTGACTACAGTCTGATAAACACCCATGATACTGCAATGGCTACGTTCTACTTTTTTCAAAATATTGCCCATTCATCTTTGCATGTTGGTGTGTAACAAATGTGACAGCATTTTATATCACGCATCTCTCCAAAGATGTTGTGGTAGTGTACTGTAAAATAAATACATTGCAGTTTTGAAAACCATACTTCAAAGGGATTCCTTGCTGTTTATTCTTGAAGGCTGACAGTATAATGTGATGTGCCAACTTTCATACATAAAAATAACAGATTCTTAAATCTGAAACTGAACAGGCATTGTTAATTTTTCCTTGAGAGAGAAGTTTTTTTTGAAAGACACTTGACACAATAAAACCAAAGTTGAACCTTGATTTGAATAATGCTTCTTGTGATGTTTTCAGTGTCTCTCTTAGGCAGAGTACTTGACAAAGTTTGTTAGTGGACAGGACCAACATGCTCTCATCTCCAGCCTCAAACTCCTATATCAAAACAACTGACAGAATACTGAAGTACAAGGACAGCCATTCAGCTCCTCTAACTCACACCAGTGAATTTGTATCTCCATAGGCTATACAGACATCTCAAACTGATCTTTTTCCATATCCTTCAAAATCCCAAATAGAAGCAAAAAGAAAATGCTAAAAATATTCAGCTAGCTTGGCATGACCTGTGGAGAGAAACAAAAGTCAAATCACAAGTCATACTGATCTTCCATCAGAATATGCTTCATTGTTGCCAGTAACCTTTAATACTTTCTCCAGTAACCAATTCCCTTTCAGAAAGGATTTCTGAATTCGGCTTCAACAGTTTTTCCTACATCTCCCTTAAGTTTAAAGCCACTTTGCTTCTATCCTACCTTCACCTGACAGTGATCTCACTACAGCCAGACACTACCTAACCAGAAGGAGAAGGCTGGCTGGCATGATTATCAAACAACTATCCAAATCAAGCAAACCATTTCTCATTCAGCTCTCCCCTGTAAGGACAGTTTCCACTCACTCCATATCGGAAGCCACAGAACAGATGGCAGCCTTGGGTTTTCAGGCTGCCATAGGAGAAGACTGAAGAAAATGCTGACTTTGCTTCTACTGTTCTCTTGAGCCTGCCAATTCCTCTCTTCATCCTAACCGTGTACAGTCCAGATATCTACAAAATTTCCCATTGTACAGAAGAACATAACTCGGAGCAGGAGTAGGCAATTCAGCCCCTCAAGCCTGCTCTGCCATTTAACATGATCATGGCTGATCTCATTTTGGCCTCAACTCTGTTTTCCTGCCCACTCCCCATAATCTTTCAACCCACTGCTAATTAAAAAAAATCTCCAGAAATTTACGCCATGTCCCAGCATTCATCACACACTACTTGAAGTGAATTCCACAGCTTTGTGAAAATTTATCCTCATCTCAGGGTTTTAAATCTGCTACCTCTTATCCTAAAATGATGATCTCTCATTCTAGAGAGGTTGTGACAGTCTTGTACTCCAGGCATGGGTCTATCACTTCCGGCCTTCCTTCATGCTGTTAGCAAACTAGAAACATCCCGGAATCAGAAAAGTCTAAAGGTTAGAGTCAGCCCCAGCGTTCGGTTAACCTGACTTCACTATAAATGGTGGTTATGCTAACAATGTCCAGATCCCGTGAGTAAATAATTTTGTGGATGAAGTTATTTTCATATTCTCTGCAGTCAAACCTCAATAAAGTATTAAAACTTTCACTGTTTCTCTCGCCCTCTTTGCAAGCTACTGGTCTTGTGTTGAAACACCAACCGAAACAGTTCCGGTGCTTATTGAGAAACACAAACACTGCAATCATTGAAACAATGTTACACAACTTCCCACAAGTATTATTCAAGCACCCATTAGTTCCAGTTATTCACTGGATTCCCGGGTGCACTCTAAGCGATGAAGGGAATCGAACATCAGCAAGTGCTTCAGCCATCAACTAGAGGCAATGAGAACAGTCTCAGTCTGCATTTGAAACTTCAGAGTAGTTGAGGTGGAAACCTCAAATGTAGACCTAAAGAGAAAAACAGGGAAGTGGCTTCAGTGGCTGGGTGGTACCCATCAGAACAGCTAACCGGGGCTACGGCAGAGCTAGACTCAATTTTATCTCTTCAGTTTTATTGTTTCCACATAGCAGGCGTGATAGGATTAAGCCCTACCCCCTGCCCTCCCCTCCACTGTCATAAAATTAATTGATTAACTATTTCTGTCAGCCCCTCGGTCCTGGAGTTAAACCGGATATGGCAAACTGCTGCTCTTTAACTAAGTTTTCAGTCTGTTGCTCTGATATTCCCTCTGTAGCTTGTGGTCAAATTGTGTCCAATAACATTTCTTACAAATTTTTGGGGCAGCTCCTACAGAGGTACAGTCGCATTAATATTGATGGTAGCTCAAGAAAACATGCAATTTGGATGAAAATTAGTGAACTGCTTCAATCAACACAGCCAACCCTGACCCCAACGTTACCCAAAACACACAAACACACGCTCCCAGCGGAGACTAACAGACAATGATTGAGAGGTCTGCACTAGAGTTAACAGCACATGGTGCAATTACATGCAAAGCTATCAAACCATGAGGGGGCTGCAGGGATAAAACATGCAAACTACTTCCCAACTGACCCACAGAAATAACTAAAAGATGGGTCAGTCAACAAAGAAGAGAATGACTGCCTGTGATATTCTAGTGCAGAAATTGAAGACAACTTAGTAATTTGCTGGTAGCTCATTGCTCAGAGAAGATTGGATCAAGCAATGCACCAGGAGACATTGGTTAGCTGAGGAATACAAACACTCAACCTAGTTACGCTTCAGATGCACCTTGTTAGCAATTTGCATAGTCAATCAATATTACTTCTTGGCAGAGTCCACAGGCAAAGCTTAATCACAAAAGTTCACACAGAGACTACTGACCATAATAGCAGCCAACATTTTGTCTGTTGGAAGCTCAAAACTTCAAACCAGTTCTTGAAAAAGGAAATATATATGTCAACCGTTCACCTTGGAAAAAGTACAGATGTCTTGAAAATAAAAGCATCATTTCAAAGGGCACAAAGACAAGCTCAAAACCTTTAGGGTAAAAGGTTCAATGCGCCAACATTCATTTTTATTTACATTGATTGTAAAGAATAAAGTTTATTCCAGTGAATGTGCAATTTACATCAATCCTAATCGAGGGTGACTATTAAAGCTGCCAGAATCCATTCTATCACCTCTGATGGATAAGCCTACCTCAAGAGTAGGGAATGGTTTGATTTCATTACAAAATTAATTGCACGCTTTTAGGTTAAGACTGTTTCTCTAGCATTTTAAAAATCAAAAGCAACTATGAGTTTCTGAATTGCGAACTTAATGGAAAGTTATTTAAAACCTGCAGATCTGACGCACATTCTTATCAGTCCCTTTGGTAAGTTTTGACTAAGAATAGAGGGTACACATCTTAATCTGGGACAGTGCTCATAGTTTTTAACTGTTTCCACATACCAGGTATGGTAGGATGAATGCCTCCCTTCCATGCTACAAAACTGAAAGATTAATGACAACTTGTAAGCCATACCATCCAAAAACTAAACTTGATATGATAAGCTGCTGTACGTTAACTACACTTTCAATCAATTGGCTTAATATTCCATTTGTAACTCACTGTCAAATTCTGTTCATTGCATAAACATGGAGTTGAGGGTCAGTTAGTTGGATGGCTGGTCAACAGTGTGGGTTCAATTCCCAAATCATCTGAGGTCACCATGAAGGTCCCATCTTCTCAACCTCACCCTTCACCTGAGGCATGGCGAACCACAAGTTAAACTACTACCAGGCATCCTACTCAGACAGCGGTCTCCTGTCCTCTCAAATAACGCTAACTTTGTCTTTAAATGTGGAGGCAAACAAAAAGAAAACTTGCAAGTGTGTATGGTAAGAAGTCACATTTCCCTCCAACACAGCTGTTGGAAACTGTGTTGCAATTGTAGGAATCAAGTACTTCAGTATTTTGGGACACAATGTTGCAGCAATAAGCTGTAATGTGGTAACAGATGTTTGGCACAAGTTATGACATACAAATTCCAAAACTCTCAATCATGAGGATTTTGCTGACCTTGTGCCTGGGTTAGATTAGATTCGATTCCCTACAGGGGGGAAACAGGCCCTTCGACCCAACAAGTCCACACTGCCCCTTGAAGCATCCCACCCAGACCCATCCCCCTACAACCCACACACCCCTGAACACTACGGGCAACTTAGCATGGCCGATCCACCTAACCTGCACATCTTTGGACTGTGGGAGGAAACCGGAGCACCCAGAGGAAACCGACGCAGACACGGGGAGAATGTGCAAACTCCACACAGACAGTCGCCCGAGGTGGGAATTGAATCTGGGTCGCTGGCGCTGTGAGGCAGTAGTGCGAACCGCTGAGCCAACGTGCAGTTTTAAACTAACTGATAGTCATAATTTGTTAACAACTTATTTATTGTTCTGACATCCTGGAGAAGTGGTGGATACAAGTACAATTAGAATGTGGAAAAGACATTTGGATAAGTACATGAAAAGGAAAGCTTTGGAGGGATATAGGCCAGAAACAGGCAGTTGGGTCTAGTTTTGTTTGGGAAGGGTTGGACTGAAGGGTCTGTTTCTGCATTGTACAATTTCACACGATCACCAGGCTGGGTGAAGGAAAACTAGATGGATCTTGGGCTTTTCTCGTTTAGCACATCCCATCCAAAAGGCAGAAACCAGCTTCAATTTCTAAATTTAGCAATCAAAATAGCTGGAAGAGCGTTTGCTGATTCAAATGACTCACATTAAATGTAATCACATACACAATCTGTATACACAGTAACAGCAGCAGCAGCATGGCAGTGTCAAAGCCATGTGTAGAACTCCAATGCCAAAAGTAGCCCAACCCAATACACATACAGCTCACTCACCTGGAATAGCTTCTGCTTCTCGGGAACCTTATTCTCCACTTGCCGCCGGGCTGCAGTGCTGAAAGTTCGATGTGAAAGCTGCTGAAAAGCCTGAGGGAGAAAACAGCAATTTCATGAAAATGTAGTTTCCCAAATGAACTAATTGAAGTGGCCACTTCAGTGTACCACCTTGCTCTCCGGCCAACATCTCTGTCTCCGGCTTGCTACAGTCTTCCAGTGAAGCCCAGCACAAGCTGAGGAACAACACCTCATCTTCCGCTTGGGGACCCTACAGCCCTCTGGACTCAATATTGAGTTCAATCATTTTAGGGCTTAAACTCTCCCATGTCCTAGCCCCCCTACGCCACACACCAAGCCTTGTTACCACATAGCCTGCCACTACACACCGCCGCCGCCCCCCCATTGTTAGTCACTAACAGTCCCCATTAACAACTATTCATCCTCCCAGCCTGATCATTAGCAACTCCTTTGCCTGTCCAACTGTGTCTCTGACTCTGGGCTCTATCCTATTGTTTATACCCTACCCGACAGACCTCCCTATTTTCTGCATATAAACTAACATTTTCCCAGCCACCGTCCATTCTGAGGAAAGGTCAGCGGACCCGAAACATGAACACTGTTTTCTCCTCTACAGATGCTGCCAGACCTGCTGAGCTTTTCCAGCCACTTTGTTTTTGAACAAGACAAGCTACACGAGAATGCAGTTTGGGATGTACTTGTCACAGTTGCAATCCTAGGTGCATCCCCGGATGATCTGTCGATTGCATTAGCTGCTGAAAATGTGGGTAACAAGTCTTAAAAATAACAAATAAGGTGAATGGCAACTAAATATGACTGTCTGCATGTTTTGTTAATTAACTGACATGCAAGAGGCAAGGTTGGCACATTCATCCTCAAAACTTGAATTATACAACAGTGCTGAGTGGGTAATTCTGCTTTGGCTCAAGGACATAACAGAAAAGCCAATGCTGCACCCTAGGTAAGTGCTGAGCTGGACCAGCTGTAATGGCTAAACAGATAGAATAGAAACTAAAAAGCTGCAGATGCTGGGAATTAAAACAAGGAGGCACCAACGTTAGAAACGTTCAGTAGAGTAGGGAGAACTGAATGGGGAAAGCAGAGGTGACAACACTCTGGGACTGAACCTTTCTTCGCAATATTGCTTGCTATCTGAGCAGCCAGGGCTAGCCCATCAGTCAAAGGCTCACACACGTAATCCCTACAGGTGCAAAAAGGGACAAAAGTGCTTCTGCAGTTCCCCACATTTCAGATGTTCACAATGATGACTGGGATCCAAAAACTTAGATATCTAAATTATTTTTAATGCCCAGAAAATACATCAAGAAACATTAAATGTATACATGCCTTATAAATTAAAATCTTATAATTATGTGCTAATAAGATAAATTGACACAGACAGCCATTCTGTCCATCCATCCTGTTCCATTATTAAATAATATTAATCCTCAAATCAAGATACTCAATGATCTTGTCTTCACTTCTCTGTGGAAGATAATTCCAAACTCTAGCACCTTTAGAAGAAATTTCCCCCCAGCTCCCGTATTAAACAGGAGCCCTCTTATTTTAAAAACTGTACTCCTGGGTTCTAGGTTAACCAGATAGGGGAAAGACCACCTCTGCCAAGTCACCTCAGAATTATATATGTTTCAATAAAATGGCATCATTTTCTAACAAACTGCAACAAGTTCAGGCCCAATCTGATCCCCATTCATCTGAGGAATCAGCCAAATGAATGTTCCCTGAGCTACTTCCAAAGCAAGTATATTCTGTCTTAAGTAAGGACAGTTGTAGTATCTGGTGCCTTGATATCAAGAAACAGCACTTACACGAATAATAGATATATGTCCTGATATACAGATACACCATTATAGCTGTACATTTGGCACACACCTGTATGTTGATATAATTACCTGAACTTGCATATAATTGCAATATGTGCCAATCAATCAAGGCTTGAAAGCAGCAAAAGAAAACAGACACTGTTGTCAGGAGGACACATGCAGACTCAGGAAAATGGAGAGCAAATTAACTCTATTTTCACATAGTAGGTGAAATTTAATGCAGAGAAGTGTAAAAGTTGGAATGAATAAGGTAACACAAATTAAATGGTGAAACTTAAACATAGGTACAATAACAAAGATCTGGGATTATGGAGACAAATCTTTGATCAAAGCAGAGAATATTGAAAAAAATTAACAAAGCAGGAAGAAATCTCTATTTGCTGCTCAGACAGAGTCTACAAAGAAGAGCCTTGTACTAAACTATGCAAGTTAATTAATCCTTAGCTAGAACAATGTGCTCAACTCCAGGCATCATACTTCAAGGTTGGAGAGGGTACAAGAAAAAGAGTATCACCAGCCTGGAGAGATCAGTGATATGGGGGTTGGGGTGCAGCAAATAGCCTGAGATAAGCAAGGAAGCATGACAAACATCTTCAATATCATAGTTAGTAGGAACTGCAGATGCTGGAGAATCAGGGATAACACAGTGTACAGGTGGAATAACACAGCAGGCCAAGCAGCATCAGAGGAGCAGGAAGGCTGACATTTGGAGCTAGGTCAGCTTTCCTGCTCCTCTGATGCTGCCTGGCCTGCTGTGTTCATCCACCTGTACACCGTGTTATCTTCAACTTCATGATGAGCCAAGACAGAAAAAACAATGAGGCATTGTTTCTAGTGATAGGAAGATTATTAATCAGAGGATAGATTAAAGAGGATCGGCACAAATTGAGAAGAAAAACAAGGGTGTTTTTTAAAAAAAAACACGACAAAGTGACTTCAGATGTAAAGTATTAGCTTAAAAAAAACCATTATGGTTGGTTAAATAAGTGAAACATTTCCGGGTCTCTGAGGGAAGGCCAAAGGGTGCAGGACTGATGAACTCTCACTACTCGCCAACACACGAATAGAGAGTGGATCGGCCTCCTTGGTACAGCATCACTGGACAGGAATGTGCCCTCGCTCCTCTCTCACCCTCAAACACTCCATCGCCCTTAGGCCGCTCGCACCCCATCTCCAGCCTCAGACCTACCCATTCACGCTCACCTTCCCTATTCCGTCAGGGCCCTCAATGCATCCCTACCCTTCGGGAGGGCAAATCACCCTCACTGCCCACTCAGTCCCACCCTCGGGGGTGGGGGGATCAATCCCCGCCCCGTCCCACTGCCTCGTCCACCAGAGGGGCATTACCATAGCCCTCACTGCCCCCTCAGGCTCACCCTCAAGGCCCTCACTCCGAACATCTTGCTGTCGGGTTGTAACCAAGGACAAACGCCGGACCACAATGCACCGTTTCCCTGAGCCACCGGAAGTTAGCTGGTGCCGGGCCGGAGGAGGCTGTGTCATCGTCACGTGGAAGGCGCAGACCCAACGTTCGGGGGGACACGTGACCTCTGAGGGAGGTGGAGACTCCGGCACAATGTCAGCGGTGAGGCTCAGTTCTGGGGGGAGGGGTCAGTTCTGGGGGGAGGGGTCAGTTCTGGGGGGAGGGGTCAGTTCTGTGGGGTGGGGTCAGTTCTGGGGGGAGGGGTCAGTGAGGGTCGGTTCTAGGGGGAGGGTCAGTGCTCGGGGAGGGGGGGGGTCAGTGCTCGGGGAGGGGGGGGTCAGTGCTCGGGGAGGGGGGGGGGTGTCAGTGCTCGGGGAGGGGGGGGGGGGGGGTCAGTGCTCGGGGAGGGGGAGGGGGAGGGGGGGGGGGGGGGTCAGTGCTCGGGGAGGGGGGGGGGGGGGTCAGTGCTCGGGGAGGGGGGGGGGGGGGGGTCAGTGCTCGGGGAGGGGGGGGGGGGGTCAGTGCTCGGGGAGGGGGGGGGGGGGGGGGTCAGTGCTCGGGGAGGGGGGGGGGGGGGGGGTCAGTGCTCGGGGAGGGGGGGGGGGGGGTCAGTGCTCGGGGGGGGGGGGTCAGTGCTCGGGGAGGGGGGGGGGGGGGTCAGTGCTCGGGGAGGGGGGGGGGGGGGGTCAGTGCTCGGGGAGGGGGGGGGGGGGTCAGTGCTCGGGGAGGGGGGGGGGGGGTCAGTGCTCGGGGGGGGGTCAGTGCTCGGGGAGGGGGGGGGGGTCAGTGCTCGGGGAGGGGGGGGGGGACAGTGAGGGTCAGTGCTCGGGGAGGGGGGGGGACAGTGAGGGTCAGTGCTGGGGGGGGGACAGTGAGGGTCAGTGCTGGGGGGGGGAGAACAGTGAGGGTCAGTGCTGGGGGGGGGCAGTGAGGGTCAGTGCTGGGGGAGGGGGGGGGACGGTGAGGGTCAGTGCTGGGGGACGGTGAGGGTCAGTGCTGGGGGAGGGGGGGGACGGTGAGGGTCAGTGCTGGGGGAGGGGGGGGGACGGTGAGGGTCAGTGCTGGGGGGGGGGACCGGTGAGGGTCAGTGCTGGGGGGGACGGTGAGGGTCAGTGCTGGGGGAGAGGGGGACAGTGAGGTCAGTGCTGGGGGAGGGGGGTACATTGAGGGTCAGCGTTGGGAGAGGGGGTGTCAGTGAGGGTCAGCGCTGGGGGAGGGGGGGACAGTGAGGGTCAGCGCTGGGGGAGGGGGGGGACAGTGAGGGTCAGCGCTGGGGGAGGGGGGGACAGTGAGGGTCAGTGCTGGGGGAGGGGAGGTCAGTTCTGGGAAAGGGGGTGCAATGAGGGTCAGTGCTGGGGGAGGGGGGGACAGTGAGGGTCAGTGCTGGGGGAGGGGGGGACAGTGAGGGTCAGTGCTGGGGACAGTGTGGGTCAGTGCTGGGGGAGGGTGGAACAGTGGGGGTCAGTGCTGGGGACAGTGAGGGTCAGTGCTGGGGGAGGGGGGTCAATGCTGGGGGAGGGGGGACAGTTCGGGTCAGTGCTGGGTTAGAGGAGGGGAGGGGAGACTGAGGGTCAGTGCTGGGGGAGAAGAGACAGTGAGGGTCAGTGCTGGGGGAGAGGAGGGGAGGGGAGACTGAGGGTCAGTGCTGGGGGAGAAGAGACAGTGAGGGTCAGTGCTGAGGGAGAGGAGGGGAGGGAGACTGAGGGTCAATGCTGGGGGAGAAGAGACAGTGAGGATCAGTGCTGGTGGAGGGGAGACAGTGAGGGTCATTGCTGATGGAGGGGAGACAGTGAGGGTCAGTTGTGGGGGAGGGGACAGTGAGGATCAGTGCTTGGGGTGGGGGTGCAGTGAGGGTTACGAGTTTGCGGGGAGACAGCGAGGGTCACTGCTGGGGGTGAGGGAGTGAGACAGTGAAGGTCAGTGCCGGGAGAGGGGGAGGTGAGACAGTGAGGGTCAGTGCCAGGGGAGGGGGAGGTGAAACTGTGAGGGTCAGTTGTGGGGGGGGGGCAGGTGAAACCAAGTGGGGACGCTGATCTGCCTGAGGTTCACACTGAGGGGGTCACTGCTCTGTCTGAGGGTCTCACTGTGGGTCTGTCTGAGGGTCAAACTACACTCGAGCCCTGTGTTTCAGCTGAGGTTATGGAAATAATAGGATGTAGAACTTTATTGGAAGAACAGCAGGCAAGGTTAGATGGCACTCTTTCTTATTACCATCTGGAGCAAGTTGCTGAAAATTCTGTGGGAACGATTGTAATTGTGTTTGCTGTCATATGTGCATTATATAATGTTCGATTGTAGTATATTACTAGTGTTTACTATGTGTAATGTGTTAAAAGGTTATAGGAAGTGGGCAGTGAAGTGAAGATGAAGCCTAGATGAGATTAGTCATGATGGTATTAAATGATGAGGGAAATTTGAGGGGAGGAATTACCTACACCTCCAATTGTTGTTAGTTTGAAGTGTTAGAAATAAGTAACATTTGTATTGTAGGTATTGACTGATCTAATATTGTAGAACAATGTATTATTGTTTGTTCAAAACTGTAGAATCTTGTGGCTTCATTCTCTTAGCACACCCCCGGACCTCTGACTTTGACTGAATATAAGCTGGTTGGGACCGGTAACTTGTGATGTAAACTGGCTTTTTTGGCTTGGGGTAAAATGGATCTGAAATAATTGGACTCTATAAGTTACAGTATCTTCCTTTATGCAACGTAGGTCTTCAACAGTGAAAAGTTTTCTCCCTGGTTCCCATTGATTGCAGTTTTGCTAGGCCCCTTTGAAACCACACTCAGTCAAATGTTGCTTTGATATTTCAGGGTAGTCCCGCTCACTTCATCTCTGCAATTAAATTCTTTATTCCACGTTGGGATCAATACAAAAAGAGGTGAACTAACATAACTGAGTGGCCTTGATGGAATCCAAAGTGAGTATCCATGATCAGGTGTAACAAGGTGTAGAGCTGGATGAACACAGCATGCCAAGCAGCAAGTGTTCATCCAGCTCTCCACCTTGTTATCTCAGATTCTCCAGCATCTGCAGTTCCTACCATCCATGATCAGATTATTGCTAGATAAGTATCACTTGATACCTCTGTCAATGGCACCTTCCAACACTTTGCTGATGATCAAAAGTAGACTGGTGGGGGAATAATTAGCTAGATTAGATTTGTTCTGCTGTTTGTAGACAGGATATACCAGGGCTATGTAGCTTCAAGTGCTTTAGCTCTACTGAAGAATATTGTCTGGGAGCACACCCAGTTCTGCGTTTCATGTCTTTGGTATTATTGTGGAATGTTGTCAGGATTTAGCCTCTAAGGGGTAGCTAGTGGTGTCATGGTAATATCACTAGACTAATAACCAGTGGCCCTGGCTAAAATGGGTTTCCCCAGGGGAAAATGGGTTCAAATCTCCCCCTGGCAGATGGTGGAATTTAAAACCAATTAATAAATCAAGAATATAAAACAAGTCTCAGTAATAGTGTCATGAGGCTGTCATTTTTATAAAACATTCTGAGTCACTATTGCCCTTTAGAGAAGGAAATCTGTCTGCGTGACTTGAAAGCCACAGTAAAGTGACTTAACTTCACCCAGTAAGCCATTCAGTCCTAAGTCTGGGTAACTAATGCAGATCCTCCATTCAGTAAGTCTGGTTGAAGATGGATTCAAATGCCTCAAGCCTTGATTTTTGCACTGTTGTAGGATTTGGATATTTGCCCAAGTCTCCCCTCCTGTCTCTTGTTTAATTATCCAACACTGTCCATGACTGATGGCAGGATTGCAGAGCTTAGATGTGATCCATTGGGATCACTATGCTCTGTCTATTGTGTGCTGCTTCCACACTTGTCAACACGTGATCCCAAGTATGATCATTTTGGTACCTCACTTTTAGGTATGCCTAGTGCAGTTCTTGTCATGCCCTGTTGCACTCATTATTGAGCCAGTGTTGATCCCCTGACTTGATGGTAATGCTGGAATTCAGGATATACTGAGCCACAGGTTGGAATTAATACAGTTCAGTTGCTTTTGATGCACACAACACTTTGTGGATGTTCAATCTTGAGATGCTCGATCTGTTTGAAATGTACCCCATTTATCATGGTTGTAGAGCCACACAACAGGAGAGTATGCATCCTCAGTGTGAACATATAACTTTGCCTTTACAAGGACTGCAGTGGTCACACAATACTGCCGTGAACAAATGAATCTGAGACATGTGGATTGACGAGGATGAGATAAAATAGCATTTTCCCCCTTTTTGCTTTCACCACCTGTTGCAGGCAGATGTGTCTTTCAGGACTCATTTAGTTCAGACAGTTGTGGTGCTACTGAACCACTCTTGGTAATCATATTGAAGATGCCCAATCCAAAGTGTACTCAGGCTAACTGCAGTGCTGCTTCCAAGTGATGCTTAATGTAGATGAGTACTCATTCATCAGTTGAGAGATTGCAGAAGGTGATAATCAGGTGGTTTCCTAGCTCACATTTCGGCTGATATATTTCAGTGTAAACCTCCAGAGATTAATATAGAAAAGATTGCTGAGTTTACTGAGCTGGGTGTGGCTTTAATATGTCCAATTGTTCAATTATCAGGTTATTTTCCTGTAGATGTGGGATCCAGTTGTGTGCAGATTGCCTGCTTTTCTCTATATTAGAATGATAATCACACAACAACACATACATATATATGTAGTATACACATACAGCACTCTTAACCTAATGAAGCATTCCAAGATGCTTCACAGAATAAAACAATGAAACCAGATACAGCAGACCAATTTGATGGATGTGCAGGTGAACCTCTGTCTGACAATGGAAGGTTTGTTTTGTGCCTTGAAATGAAGTGTAGGGGTAGGTGTAGCACTTGCTATGGTTACAGGGAAAGGTGGTGGGCTTAGTGGGGAGTGTGGAGCAGATGAGGGAGCCGCGGAGAGATCAGCCCCTGTGAAAGGTCGCTAGGGATGGAGAAGGAGATATCTGTTTGGTTGTGGGGTCAGATTGTAGGTGGTGGAAATGGTAGAGAATGATACGTTAGATGCGGAGGTTGGTAGGATGATATGTGAGGACAAGGGAGTCTCTGCCTTTATTGTTGTTAGGGGAAGGGAATGTGAGGGCAAAAGTGTGGGAAATATAAGCGATGCAGTTGAGGGCATTTCGATCACTGGATGGGAAGTTCTGATCCTTGAAATAGGAGGACATCTGGGATGTGCGGGAGTGGAACACCACGTCTTGGGAGCAGATGTGGTGGCGGAATTGGGAATAGGGGATCGCATTCTTGCAGGAGGGTGGGTGAGAGGAGGTATAGTCCAGGTAGCTGTGGAAGTTGGTGGGCTTGGAACATGTCAGTTTCGAGGTGGTCACCAAAGATGGAGAGGTCCAGGAAAGAGAGGGAGGAATCGAAGATGGTCCAGGTGGATTTGAGGTTGGGGTGAAAATTGTTTGTAAAGTTGATGAATTGTTCAAGATCCTCATGAGAGCTTGAGGCAGCGTTAATACAATCACCAATAGCAGGTCGAGCTCTATTTGTTGATGGCTTTCTTTGTGGACTACCAGGCTTTTTGGAATTCCCGTGCTTGTTTCTGCTTTGCTTATCCCAGGATCATGGTGTTGACCCAATTGAATTGATGGTTCTCCTTGTCCAAGTGGATGGAGATGAGTGAGTATTGGTTGTGTCTTTTTGTAGCCAATTGATGTTCATGTACCCTTGTTAATTTCCTTCCTGTTTGTCTGATGTAGTGTTTGTCACAGTCTCTGCAGGGAATCTTGTATATACAATATTGGTCCTGTCCATGGTGAATAATGAGTCTTTGATTCAGGTGAGCAGTTGTCGTAGGGTTGATGTGGGTTTGTGTGCTACTCTGATGTCCAATGGTCGTAGGAGTCTTGTGCTTAGTTCCGATGTGTTCCTGATGTTAAATAGTGTGATGAGTGTGTAGTATCTTCCTGGTGTCGTTCTTGTAATAGGCATCTTCTGACGCAGTTTTAGCTTTGTTTTGCAAACAGTATTGGCAGAACACAGCAAACAAGGACATTGAGTGCTTAGAGCAAGGCATACAAGGTTATGGCCGCACAGGAGGTGCGCAAAGCAAGATCAACATTACATTTGACATCAGAGGGGTCCATTCAGAAATATGATAATGGCAGGGAAGAAGCTGTCAGCGAACCTGTTAGGTTGTGTGTTCAAATTTCTGTATCCTCCGCCTGACAGAAGAGGTTGGAAGAGAGCATTATCAGGATGGGAGGAGTCTTTGATGTTTGCAGTCTTTCTGTGGCAACAAGAAGTGTAAATGGCGTCCATGGATGGGAGGTTGGCTTCCATGGTCTAGTGCACACACTTTCTGTAGTTTCTTATGGTCCTGGACAGAGGAGTTGCTGTACCAAGCCATTATATATCCAGATGAGATGCTTTCTGAGGTGCATCGGTAAACGTTGGCAAGGGTCCTAATGGACGTGCTGAATTTCCTAAGCCACCTAAAAAGAGGAACAAAAACAAAGTTGCTGGAAAAGCCCAGCAGGTCTGGCAGCATCTGTGAAGGTAAAAAAACAGAGTTAATGTTTCAGGTCTGGTGACCCTTCTTCAGAACACTGAGTTCAATGATCAATTCTTTTGTTTTACTGACATTGAAAGGTTATCATTACACCACGACACCAAGCATTCTATCCCCTTCATGTATTCTGGCTCATCATTGTTTGATATCCTGCCTGCCACGGTGGTGTTAGCAAACTTATAGATGGCATATGTGCAGAATTTGGCTACACAGTTGTGGGTGTGCAGTAGGGGGCTGAGAACATATCCTTGCAGGGTGCCAGCGTTGAGATTGTCACAGAAGAGACCCTGTTGTCTATCTTCATTGATTGCAGTCTGTTGGTCAGGAAGGTGAGAATCCAGTTGCAGACGATGGAGCCAAGACCCAAGATTAGTCTGGAAGGGATTATTGTGTTTAAGATGGAGCTGCTGTTGATGTAGGTGTCGGTGCTATCTAAATGTTCCAGCGGTGAGAGTAGGACTAGGGAAATTATGTCTGCTGTGGTCCTGTTTTGCTGGTAGGCAAATTACTGGGGATTGAGGCAGCCTGGAAGGCTAGAGTTGATATGAGCCATGACCAGCCTTTCGAAGCACTTCATGATTACGGAGGTCAGAGCCACTTTGGATGACCTAAAGTTTGGGGAAGACAGAATATAGCAGAGTGTTGGAATAGTGATACACCGAGATAACAAATACACTAATGAATATTTACAGCAACAGATTAGCTGAGACAAGGATGAAATCATGTTCGTGTGGAAATGAGCAGTCCGAGTGATGGTGCAAATAAAAAGGACTCAGGACAAAATGTAACACAAAAAATAGCTTTAAAGAACTTCAGAAGCAGTTGGCTAGCTGTGCATTTCCATTACCCAATACAATCTGCAACACAGCAGTGGCCAGTCTTCGGGTTCGACTGAAGCATTGGAAGATTATTGGAATAGGAACAACGTGTACGGTTTACGGGGGATGGGCAATGAATTAAAACGCTCAGAGAGCTGGTGGAGAATTGCAGGGTGACGATTGCGTAAACCCCGGGATGGTCAAAGTCTCTTGATGCCAATCAGTATGAGTCTGAGGCCCCTCCCAGTGAGTCTTGAAGCCGCCCATCAGGCATTGGTTCCGCCTGGATGTTAAATTACAACGACTGGACCTGGTTGATGCGAGCAGGGTCTTTGCTGCTAAAGAGAGGGCGCGGGTGAGTAGCATATGCCAGCTACAGTATGACAAACAGAATGTTTTGGAGGGAGCTCCTACTGGGAGACCCTAATGAGGGTCGGGAGAGGGGAGGGATTATGAGAGTGGATAGGTAGGTAGGTAAGAGACGAGACTTAAACACCTCAACCCAAGACAGACAGCAACAGAGGCTTTTTTTTTTAAAGTAAAAAATTGATCTGGCTTTCTTCTGTTGGGCTGTACTTTCACGGGTGTGTGTGTTTGTGGCAAGTTTTATGCCTGTACCATTCCCATCGTGTGTGGAGCAGAAATGTAGTTTTCACGTTTGCTTCCACTGATTTTGTTTTGGGAACGGTTCTGCAACAGAGTGGGTCTGCGTGCAGCCGTGCTCCGTTTCACGAGTTTGCGCGTTGTTTCCCGAGTCAGCTTTTCTTCAGCAATTTGCGGGTTAGCCCGTGCCCGAAGGCGAACCGGGATAATGGGAATTGGAAATACGCTGGGTCTCGTCAGGTTTGTCTAGTGGTTAGTCATCCTCGCCCTGACCCAGGAATCCGCCATTTCTCGCTCAGTCAACAATCTACAAGCACAGGTACATCAGTGTTGTGAAGAACGCTGGTTCCTCCCTTTCTCCCAGGCTGGTGGCACTCATTTTCACAAATTTCTATCCAGTACGGTTAAACTTGTATTTCTCATTTAATGCAAATTCTGTGCCAATTAAATATTACATCCATTTTTCTTTTAAAAGTATCTGTTTCCAGCAGTTATTCAGGAGCAATGGAGATTTCTATTTGTATTTTCATCCTCGCTGGCTGTCGGGTCGAACTTTAATCAGTTAAAGTCTAGACTAGTGTTGCCAGAAACAGTATGGAGGGAGGTGCGCAGTGAAATCTTTCAGATGAGACGTTAAACTGAGACTCCTCGACTGGAAGCAAAAGATTCCACCCCACATTTCTGAAGAATCTCAGAATGGCCACAGCACAGCAAGAGGTCGTTCAGCCCCAGTCTGTTTGTCACTTCTCCGCCAGAAGAGGAGGGTAGCACTTCAGTACAGTAATCACTGTACATTGAACTACCCTCAAGCTCCAATTAGATGTATGTCTGACAAGAGAGTAGAAATTTTCACACAAGTGAGCTGAGGCTTTGGAATAGGTTCGTTCTCTGGCGTGGCTGGCCTCTCTTGAGAGAAGAATTTCAGCCCGGCTTCATACTCCTTTCTCCGTTAAACAGACTGAACTTGCTGAAATCACTAATATTTACTGCCCAGACCAAGTTTCCCTGAGATTAAGACTTAGTGATGGACTGGAATCACAAACGAAGGACAGCAGGTCCTCTCCCTGAATGACATTGATTTTTTAAGAAAAGGGCCTTCACAGTTGTACGATTACAGATATTGCATGTTTCGGTTGCTGCTGATCAGCCTTGTGAATTGACCAAAATATGCATGCTGGTAACTTTTTTGCAAAGTCAAAGTAAAATAGCAGTTGAGGCTAGGGCAGGAACATTTTTATTCCTTATAAAATCATCATGTCTTCAGGCCGACAGTGATTTTCAGGAAATATTATTGACACCATCTGGGAATGAGGGTGTTTGATAGAACTTGGATAACGTAAGGATGTGTTTTAACTCCATGGTTTAGACAAAGAACTCAACAAGTCATTGGACATTTTGCATCAAGAAGACACCTTTTATAGAATGCTAACATGTCAATTTAACACCCAGGTCTTTCCCTGGCTGTTAAAGGTGACATAAAAAGACTGTGCTGCAATCAAGAACTGCTATATTTCTCCAGCAGCTTGTTTTCATTCTCAAGAACAATTTGTTTTGTCTATTGGAGCTGTGTCAAGGTAGCATTTACTGGTGTCTGTCTAATTCCTTGAGTTGAAAGTCAGATATAAAGTTTATAGTGTGTAGTTAAAGCACATGCTCATGTGTAAACTGGGATTCGTGCAATGATGCTGTCAGATACTTATTTGAATTTTCTTGCTGATATTTTTAACTAAAAGGAACTTTTCCTGGAAAGCTTTGTCACAAATTGTTCCACATGCTCAGACTCAATGGACAGTTTTTTTGTGTGTGTCTCTGTGAAAGTAATGCTCCACAGCACCTTGTAGTTGTCATGACCTTTTTTTTCCTGCCTTCAGATCAAGTCTTTTTTAAATGACTTGGACTTCAATTTCACAACTTGCCACAGTGTAAATTATATTCATGACCTCTGAGTTACTAGTTCAGGATCAGAACCACTAGGTTAATGTCCCTTGTAATGGGCACTGCACTAACGTTTCTACTGAATCTACCTTGCAATATCCTCTGCTTCTTGTTATGAGGTGATTTAAGGTTTTTCTGTTGAATTTGTACCTAGAACTCTAACATTTGGTTGCAAGAACATACTGAACAATGAAGCATTGAACAGCACTAATGCCTCAGTTGTATGTGTTTGCTTGCAGGGCAAGTTGATGTGAAATGGCTTATCGCAAAAACAGAGAAAATCAGAGGAAGTGCACGTTTGTCTGGCTTCTGATTATTGCCATGGTTCTTGTTGAGACATCTGATTGGTGAGTGTGAAACGGCATGTGGCGAAGTGTTGCCAAAAGTTCCAATCTTGATGTTACTGGAAGTGGCTAGTGTTGGACTCCCTCTGTCTTCAGAAAGGAATTTGAGGTGTCTGTTAGAATCAGTGTGTGACAGTATGGATTTTTGGTACAATAGCGAACAGTAAAACCTGGGGTAGGGTGGAAAGGGAGTTAGAAACCGAAAATATGGGAGGTGTTGGGAAAAGTTGATTGGCTGTATGATTTGGGGGAAAAGAAAGTAGGATCCTTGACTTTTTACTGTATTCTGAGAAAGTCATGATAAATGTTTATAACATACTAGTGAGGCAACAGGGAAGATGATGAAACACATTGTTACACAATGAGTTGTAAGGATTTGGAATTCATAGACATGTATGTGTTGCCTTTTCAGGAGTCTCTTGAAATATATATTAAAACAAATTGGAAAGGAAATCTGCAGGGCTGTGCAGGAAGAGAGGGCATTCCTTTCTCAAAGAGCTTGGCTTAGGCATGATAAGATGAATGGTTACACGGTTGTAGAATTCTGTGAATTACTACTTCGCCCTCATCCACCTGTTAGCTTTGCTCCAGATAATTTATCTGTAGTTTTGCATGTTGTATTTTGAAAGCACAACCTTGGAACTGAGACTGAGCAGTTCTGTTCTTTGCTTGTGGTTTCAGTCACAAAGTAGTTTTGCACTGCCTCACTACGGGTGAGTTGTCTGAAACCGAGCAAATCACTCTCATGACCCCATGATTTCACTTCAGCCGCTGCAAGCAGAGGCTCAAAACTTTGAAGTTGAGGACCATATCTGGTAGCACTTTACTTTCAGGAGCAATGAACCATGGGGCTTGCCAACCAGTTTCAGATCAACTGAGGGATGATGAGTTTCAGTGCAACAACTGTGCTCTTTGAAGCACTTAAGGAAGATCAGATGTAAATATACCATGAAATGCCAGAGACATAGGATAGAGAACTGGAGAGACATTTTCGTATACTGGATTTGTGTGGCTGCAGACTTCACAACCAATGTTAATGATTGATACAGAAACGAAGTCAGCATTCAACAATGGGTTAGGTAGGTGGGGTGAAGGAAAAGGAGGAATAAGGGAAGATGAGAAAACATTATCCAGGTGAGTGAGTGACACTGGAAAATGCAGGCTTTGTCAAACAATCTGTTGAATTCTGACACGAGGGCTAATACTTTGAGACAAAGATTTCTATAATTTCCTTTCAAAAATGAAACTAAAAGTGACCACCTGACTGCAATTTTTGCAAGGCAATAAAATGTCTACCATCTACAAGATGCGTTGCAGAAATTCACCAAGGCTCCTTAGGCAGCACCTTGCAAACCCATGACCACTACCAAAATAGAAGGACAGGGCAGCAGAGAACCTGTCACTTCACCTCCAAGCAATTTACCATCCTGAATTGGAAATAGATCACAGTTCCTACAGTGGTGCAGGGTCAAAATCCTGGAACTCCTTTCCTAATGGCATCGTGGGTCAACCGACAGCACATGGATTGCAATGGTTCCAGAGGCACCTCACTACCACTTCTCAAAGGTAATCAGGGGAATAACTGATGGTCCAGCCATGACACCCATGTCCTATGAATTAATAACCTATTAAAAAAAATGTAAACTTGCACAGTGTTACCCCTTATTTTAGTCTCAAGTGACTGTAAGCAAAGCTTTGTATATTGGTATGTGGTCAGCTCAGCATTTGTCCTCCATTGCAGCCTGGGGTGTCTTTGTACAACAGTGTTGATACACTTTCTCGAGGAGGAAACCGGTGTGTTATAATCTTACATGTTCCTCATTATACCTAAAGCTCAATTGTCTATTGAATCTTTTGTCTCAATTGCTGGGTTAAACCCGCATATCTCCCATTGATTTTCACATTGTCACAACAGGTTTTTCTGATCCTCTTGTCTTCTTCCATGTCCTTCCCCCATACACCAAGCCTCGTCGTCCCATTGGCTGCTTTCACCATAGCCAACCCATTTCCACCCATGTTGGTCCCCACTAACAGCTTTTCTTTCACCCAGGCGCTCTCTAATCCATTCTTTTGTTCCTGCATCTGTTATTCTCACTTCCTGACCTCCACCTATCATCTACTCCTCCTCCACCTCTTTACAGACATGTGCGAACACACAAAGTCTTTGGCATATGGACAAATCTTGTTCTAGCTGCAATTAGTTCTGAAGGACAGTAGATAGACCCGAAACGTTCCCATTGTGGAGAGAAAGTAGATGCTGCCAGGCCTGCTGAGTTTCTCCAACTATTTCTGTTTTTTGAATAAGCAAGTATATTGCATGGGGATTTTAAAAAGTCATTCTTTCTAGTCTCATCACATCATTCCTGCTCCCAATTCCTGAAGCCTGGGTGTCTGTGAATCTTTCAGGGGCGGCAACCCTCTGATGATTGGCCATTCTTGATCTCAGATGGTGAGTGATAACTAGCCATTCAGTGGTGGGGTCAGTACACCATTATCTTTTACACAGATTCACCTTGCAGCTCAGGTTGCTGAACAATGAGGAACGGGAACTTTGCTTCACGCAGCCTTTTCTTCCCCTTCCTGAAGGTCAAATGAGCACCTAAGTTCTGCTTCCCACCCCTCTGTCATACTAAGTTTGATCTTGACAAAAGGATTGAATGTTATCTGCACAGTCCATTGTCACAGGAGTGGTGTATCCTGTGAATAATTCGGCGTGCAATTCACATCAGCTATGGACATGCAGCAAAGTTTCAATCACCAATGAGAAGTAAAGGCATGTTAAATGATGAAAATATATGCTAACTGTAGTTTTTGTTCTCTTGTAGTAAAAATCACTCATGGAACATCCTCATTTTGTCTCAACATTGGCCTCAGACTGTGTGTTTGGTGAGTCTGCGTGTGGCATTTAATATTTTTACTTCTCCCTCTTTTGCTTGAATTAGAAATTTTTTTCTTTTTAAAGAACTGTTCTAAAATTCAAAGATCTGCAAAGTTTGATTATCGTTTTATTTCATTTTATTCTGCCTACTTTTAATTCTAGTTCTTGCATATGTTACTTGAATCTGTTTGAGTCAGTGCAAAACTTATTTAAGCATGAATCAGCTGAATGATCAACTACAATTAGAATTGTACAATATATTGTAGAATTGTACAATATTTCCTCATATCAATGCTCCATGCGTTACTGCAAGTCAGTCTTTGTGCAATTTACAGCAAAAACACAATGTGAATCTAGGCAGTCCAGGGAACATTCAGTAGGAGGGATTTTCCTGAGGAAAAGTTGAGTAAGTTGGGATTGTATTCATTGGAGTTTAGATGAATGGGAGGAGACCTTATTGAAACATACAAGATTCTCATTCGAAGGGAGGCACTGGCATAGATGTAGTGTCGTTGGGACTAGTAATCCAAAATCTCCAAGTTATGTTGTGGGGACGTGTTGGAATCCCACCATGTCAGGTAGTGAAATTGGATTTGAATAAAACGCTAACCCGATGTTGACCTTGAAAACATTGTTGATTGCTGTAAAATCAACTTAAATCACAATCTGGTCTGTGACTCCAGACCCACAGCAATGTAGTTGACTCTTAACTGCCCTCTGGGTAATTAGAGCTGATCTGTGAGTGACACCTACATTCCTTTAATTGAAGAGTGGGCTTGGCTGGATAGGTACAGAGGTGGTTTTCCTCTTGTGGGAGTGTTTAGAACTATAGGGTGTAATCTCAGAATAGGGAGTTGTCCATTTAAGGCAGCGATACGAAGAAATTTTATTCTCCGAGGTAGTGATTCTGTGGAAGTCTTTACTGCAGAAAGCTGTGAAGTCTGGATCGTTCAGTATATTAAAGAATATGAAAGGCAGATTTTTAATCAGTGAGGGCATCAAGGATTATGGGGAAATGTCAGAAAATTGGAGTTGAGGATTATCAGATCAGCTACAATCTCATTAAATGATGGAGCAGACGCAATGGGCTGAAAGACCTATTTTTGCTCCTGTTATTGTGTGCGATTCCTTGCTTCGGTCTCCTATGATTATATGTTTAAACACTTACAGCACGTGACTTCTAAATTTTGAAAATATTTCAAAACAAATTGGATGTCAATGACCAACCAAGACAACGAGATCAGGAGTGGCCTGGCTCCAATCTCTGTTTTAGGTCAGGTTAAAAGGGGAACTGCTGTAGTTGGTGCTGGTACCTAAGGGTTTAGGGGAGGCATAATCGAACCAATGACTCCTGTCTGAAGTAAGCAAGAGATCAAGGTGCATGCAGCTTGCAGTTTCTCCCGGACTCAGGTACGTTTCAGCCATTTGCTGTGAAGACTCACACTTTGCTGTTGACTGGCCTGGGACAGAACAGCTCAGAACGTTAGTGAGGGAAGTTCTCATTTCTGATTGGAACAGAGCAATTTGCCAACAGAAATCAGTTTTTTAAACAAAAAAAAAGGACTCCTTGCCCTTACAGTAAAATGCTTTGAAATTTTCTTTTGGGTCACTTTTTTCATACTTTTTAAGTGATTCATACTAATCTTTGTGAAGGACCTGATTAGCCTTTATCAAGGGCATGTGGGAATGCGGATTTGAGGTGATCTTATTAGATGACAGAACAGGCTTGAGGGACTGAATGGCCTACTCAAAACATCTAATTTGTATTTTGACAAGTGATTCACAGAGAAAAGGCTGGGAATTGAGGGAGAGAAATGGATGTTGTGAAGAAGAGCAGCAGTTGTGATTTTGAGATTGGCTCCTGGGAGGTTTTTAATGACAGGGGATGAGGCAGAGAGCCTTTGGCAAGTGAGTTGCAAAGTTGTGTGGTTAGCTCCACCTGTTCTGGCCTTTCTGTTTGATCATGTGCACCCAGTGAGTGGTTCTGATTAATTGAAGAATTGTTTGACCCCATGACCTTGGACAAACTGAAGTTGCTACTTACTGATATTGTTTCCACTCCCAATTGTCCTCCAGAAGGAGAGCCTTATCTAACAACATGAGAACCGCGTGATGTTGGCACTGTGCCAACAGGGTCTTGCCCTCATTTAAGTAGCTTGTTCTTATTTGAGTCTTGGCAGACAGCCCCTTTGAGAGGGGAGTTGATTTTGTTTGGGGGTGAGGTGACAGTAATTGTGTTACTATTTTGTAAAGGGACCTTCAGTGTATGATTGTTTTCAGGACCAAACTCTACCGTGGAGTTGACTTTGAAATAACCCTAAATTTTCTGAGAAGTTATATGTCTTTTTCTGTCTCAGATGGTGAGTGAAACATGCAAAGTTCCTCAAAATATTGATTACTGGACAGTTCATGGACTTTGGTAAGCAAACCTCTAGATTCATATCCTATATATTTTAAAAATAGAAAAATTCCTGTTAACCATCTATGTCATATTTTATTACGTCTGTAAAGTACTGCGCTGTCACTGTTGGTTTGTAGGTCTTTTGCACTCAGCAAGACCCTACAAACAGCAAATGAGATGAGTTACCAACAATTCTGTTTCTTGCTGGTGATGTTTGAGAGAGCAGTGTGGAAAACCCCACTTGCTTTTCCTTTGAATAACACTGGGCAATCTTTTCCACCCTGCTCAGTCCAAAGCTATTAGGGATAGGCCCAGCCAGCGAAGCCCACATCCTGTGGAGGAATAAAGAAAAGAATTGGGTCATTAGTTCCTTTACCACACAGAATTTCTTTTTATTCCCCCCCCCCCCCCCAATCACTTCCCAGGGCATGACTGTCCACAGGTCAGAGCCGCCACAGTTGGTTGCAAGCTCAGGAAATTAAATTTGGTAAAATCTAGTCGAAGGAAGAGAAAAGAACAAGGAGGAAAAGCAGACTGCTAATAAAATCTTGTCTCACTGGTTGTCCATGAGGGAGGAGAATGAGCTATCCTATTGGTTTGAGTTGACATGTGACTCTCGTCTTGTACTGCCTTGTTAGCCTATTGAAGTGCCCTCGTGAGTTACTTTAATTGCACAATAAGTCAGTTGATCAGCTGAGGATGAATAACAAATTGCCCACATCCTGAACAGCTTCTGAAAAACACCCTGTTGCTTAAATGTATGCACAGTGGGTCATTGCTTAGCCAACTCTGATCAAATGCCGTTACTTAATCTCCCAGACTCAGTCCCTTCGTGAAGAAATCTACTAACCAATGCATGCAATAACTTGCACTAGTCCGTTTTTGAGAGATTTTTAGCACTGCAGC